>NC_084789.1:4009303-4357303 GCF_028858725.1 Colius striatus
TAGTTGTTCATTTACTAATTCATGAATGTGGGCGAGCTTTTCTTTGCTTAGCAGCCATTGATCAATCCAAACCGGTTTATCTGTGAGCCAGGTTAACTTCAGGATTGGTCGTCCATCAATGGCCGCCATTAAAAATTTTCATTTGACAAACAAAAGCCCATTTGGCTTAAGGCGTCTCTACCCAAAAGCCAAACTGAAGTATTCATTACATAGGGCCTAATTTGCACACATCTATTCTCTTCGCCCTGTATGCATACCGAAATCAGGTCTCTGCTAATTTTTGTCATCTGTATTCCTCCTACTCCAACAACAGGGGTGTCTAAATTCTCTAAAGGTCAGCTTTTTGGCCAATAGGATAATGGCACAATAGTAACATCTGCTCCCGTATCCAGTAATGTGTTGTACCCAACCATGTTTTCACCATTTGGATGTTGGAATACAACCGTCTGAATGGGCTTTCCTTGTGAAAGCGGCACCGCCAGTCTTACCTCAGGTACTCCAGTGGATCCAAAACCACCGTCTCGACGCCTACGACTTCCTGCGAAAGGAACTTTAGCTCTGAAAGGAACTAATTGCGCTATTTTAGTTCCTTTAGGTATATGAACTGGTGGCTGCCAAACTTTAACCGTTATTCCAATATTTCCCTCATAATCTGCATCAATTACACCAGGGAGCACAAAAATACCCTGTCGAGAGGCCGATGACGGTCCTAAAAGCAAAGCACTTAATCCATAGCCAAGGGGTCCGTTAACGTTAGAGGAGATAATTGTTACCTCTGTGTTGTGGATGGTTACATCTACTGCTGTTTCCACATCCACTCCTGCGCTTCCTGCAGTGGCTGATCTGAGGCCATCCAGGCAGCTGTTAGTGCTGAAGGGCGTTTTTGTGTCATCGCGCTCACCCTTTTTGCGCTCGTTAACCCGTTTCCCTTATGCATTGTATGTCTGGCCACTCGAGAGAGGCACTCAGTGGCTCTATGGCCAAACTTGCCACATCTGTAACAATTGCCATGAAATCTGCCGTTGGACCCAGATGGCCTGGCGGAGCTGTTTGTCCATACCAATGGCCTGGACCGACATTGATTTTTCACGTGTCCTATTTTTCCACAGTTAAAGCACTTTGGCCTCCTATCTCCTTTGTGAGGTTGAACTAAAGGTTTTAATGCTGTTGCCATTGCTTCAGCTAAATGTGCTGACGATCCTACCCTAGAGCAGGCTTCTATCATGTCGACCAAAGTTGCTGTCCGCGGGAGAGCCTGCAGGATCTTTTTGCAATCATGGTTAGCGTTAGCAACTGCTAAGTGTAACCCTATTTCCGCCTTTACTTCAGCCGACATGTTTGGTATACGATCCAGAGCTGCTCTTAGACGGTCTAAGAAGGTCATGAAAGGCTCATTAGGTTTTTGAATAATAGTTGTATATGAGGGAACTGGCACCCCCATATCAGGAACAATCTTAAATGCTCGGCGAGCCAGTGTCTGTGTTTGCTGCAAGATAGCTTCATGCAGTCGGGCTTGTACCTGAGGATCAGCAAATGGTCCTTTACCCAGCATCATGTCTGCTGTGACGACTCGCCGCGGATCTCCCTGTTGTAAGTCCATGTTTTCCACCACTGTCAGATCAACTCTTTTTTCCCATTCAGACTCCCATAGTAATACCTGAGTGGGCTTCAGGAAAGTTTCTGCAAGCTTCCGGCAGTCAAATGGAGTCATTAACCCACTGGCCTTCTCTTACCAATTTCCAATCTAAAGGTGCCCATTGTCGTTTTCTTTGTGCTGTTATTACTGGAAAGACCTGTGGAATAAATTCGCCTTCGATTACCGCATCACGTATGAGGCCTCTCCATTTCTTAGCCAGATCATAGTCATCTGGCCGGGGGTCTCTGAGTACCTGTGGGGATGAAACTTTAATCTCTGGGTTGGTTAATTCATTAATTCGTTCCAACAGTTGATTAGCTGTTGCTTTTGGTTTTTCTATCAGTTCCTCCAACTGGGCCAAAGTGTGTTTCATATCTTCTCCGTGTTGTATTAACTCTTCCTTTAATAATTGTCTTTGTTGATCTTCAACTTCACTAGATGTTGGGGGTGATGATGGCAGAGGAATACACTCAGGGATTGATGAGCTCAGGGGCAACGGCATATCCACAGTATCATTTGTAAAACGTACCTTTCGTTCTCTGTCAGGTACTCCTTCAGGTATAGCAGAAGGATGGGATGGGGCAGGATGGTGAAGGGTGGGTGGGAGGGGAGGAGAAGCAATGTGTGTATTCGGCTCCTGGAACGGTGCTCTAGGGGGTTCTGGGGGAGGTGGGTAAAAATTAATGGCCAAGGAAAGGCAGGTGATATTGTTGTAGGAGTCTGCTACAGGCCACCTGATCAGGATGTGGATGTGGATGATGCCTTCTAGAAACAGCTGAGAGCTGCCTCACAATCACAGTCCCTGGTCCTTATGGGGGACTTCCACCACCCTGATATGTGCTGGGATAGCCACACAGCCAAGCACATGCAGTCCAGGAGGTTCCTACAGATTGCTGACGATAATTTCCTGTCGCAGATGATCGAGGAACCAACAAGAAGGGGTGTACTGCTGGACCTGGTACTGACGAATAGAGAGGGCCTAGTTGGGGATGTGAAGATGTGAGGCAACCTCGGCTGCAGTGACTACGAGATGGTCGAGTTCAAGATCCTTTGTGGAAGGGGCAGAACACAAAGCAGGAACGTGACCTTGGATTTCAGGCGAGCCGACTTTGGCCTCTTCAAAGATCTACTTGAACGAATCTCATGAGATATGATTCTAGATGGTAGAAGTGCCAATGAGAGCTGGTCAATCTTCAAGCACCACTTCCTCCAAACTAAGGATCAGTGTGTCCAAATGTGCAAGAAAGGAGGAAAAGGAGGTAGGAGGCCTCCATGGATGAGAAAGGATCTGCTGGGACATCTTAGGCAGAAAGCAGCCATGTATGAGAGGTGGAAACGGGCTGGCTTCTTGGGAAGAGTATAGGAACATTACCAGGGCATGCAGGGGTGCAACTAGGAAGGCTAGAGCCCTTCTAGAATTAAATTTAGCCAGGGATGTTAAGGACAGCAATAAGGCATTTTTCAAGTACATCAGCAGCAGAAGGATGGTGAGGGGTAATGTGGGCCCGCTGCTAAATGCTGAGGATGCAGAGAAGTCTGAAGTACTGAATGTCTTCTTTGCTTCAGTCTTTACAGCCAAGATTGACCCTTGGGAAGCCCAGTCCGGCAACGATAACATGATAGCCGTGACAGCAGAGGACTTGCCCTGGGTGGAAGAGGAAGAGGTTAAAGACTTGTTGGCCAAGCTTAAGGCTCATAAGTCAATGGGTCGTGATGGGATGCATCCTAGAGTGCTGAGAGAGCTGGCTGATGTGATTGCTAAGCCTCTCTCTATCATTTTTGAACAATCATAGAATACAGGTGAGGTGCCTGAGGACTGGAGAAAGGCCAATGTCACGCCAGTCTTCAAAAAGGACAAGAAGGATGACCCCGGAAACTACAGGCTGGTCAGCCTCACCTCCATCCCTGGAAAAGTGATGGAACAACTCATCCTGAATGTTATCACTGTACATATGAAGGATAAGATGGTTCTCAGGTGGAGTCAACATGGCTTCACCAAGGGGAAATCCTGTTTGACTAACCTGATATCCTTCTATGAGTGCATAACCATCTGGCTAGATGAGGGGAGAGCAGCGGATGTCATCTACCTTGACTTCAGCAAGGCTTTTGACACTGTCTCCCACAACATCCTCATCAGAAAGCTCAGACAGTGTGGCTTGGATGAGTGGACAGTGAGGTGGGTCGAGAGCTGGCTGAATGACAGAGCCCAAAGGGTGGTGATCACTGGCACGGAGTCGACTTGGAGGCCTGTGGCTAAGGGAGTTCCACAGGGTTCGATTATGGGGCCAGTCTTGTTCAACATCTTCATCAACGAGGGGACAGAGTGTACCCTCAGCAAGTTCGCTGATGACACCAAACTGGGAGGACTGACTGATTCCCCAGAAGGCTGTGCTGCCATTCAGCGAGATCTCGACCGGTTTGAGAGTTGGGCAGAGATGAAACCTCATGAGGTTCAACAAGGACAATTGCAGAATCCTGCATCTGGGAAGGAAAAACTCCATTCACTAGTACAGGCTGGTGGTTGAACTGCTGAAGAGCAGCTCTGAAGAGAGGGACCTGGGAGTCCTGATTGATAATAAACTAAATATGAGCCAGCAATGTGATTCAAGAAGAGTGTGGCCAGCAGGTCGAGGGAGGTTCTTCTACCTCTCTACTCTACCCTGGTGAGGTCTCAACTGGAGTACTGTGTCCATTTCTGGGCTCCTCAGCTCAAGAAGGACAGGGAACTGCTGGAGAGAGTCCAGCGCAGGGCTACCAAGATGATCAAGGGTATAGAACATCTTTCATACATTGAAAGACTGTGGAAATTGGGGCTTTTTATTCTGGAGAAGCAGAGATTGATTGGTGATCTTATTAACATTTATAAATATCTAAAGGGTGAATGTCAGGATGTTGGGACATCCCTCTTTTCTATAGTAGGTATTAAAAGAACAAGGGGTAATGGGATGAAGCTGGAATAAAAAAAAATTCACTTAAAAATAAGAAAAAAAAATTCACCATGAGAGTGACGGAGCAGTGGAACAGGCTGCCCAGGGGGGTTGTGAAGTCTCCTTCCTTGGAGGTCTTCAAGACGCCCGTGGACATGGTCCTATGTGACCTGATAAAGGTGAACCTGCTTCTGCAGAGGGATTGAACTAGATGATCTCTAAATGTACCTAAAGGACTAGATGATCTCTAAAGGACCTACGTACCACTGTAGGTGGGGTCTGCGTTACTGCATTCTTCTAGCTCTCAGACGCAGTGACGTAACATGCACCGGCAGACTGTATTTCAAATAGGAGCTGAGCAGGCCAAGTGCGTGGGATTGGAGATAACTCCCACAGGTAAGTAGCTGCAAAGGTCTAAAGTGCTGGCTGATAGTCTACACGGGGACATATGTACTGTAGAAGGGCTCAGCGTACCTGCGTTCTTGTAGCTTCCAGACATAATGGCAAAACTTCTACCTACATCCAGTATTTTCAAAGAGAGCTGAGAAGGCTAAATGAGCGTGATTGGAGATAGCTCCGACAGGAAAGCAGCTGCAAAGGTGGTACAGTGCTGGCTTACAGGCTACACGGGGACCTAAGTACCAATGTAGGTGCTCTGCATACCTGCTTTCTTGTAGCTCCCAGACGCAGTGGCCTAACTTCTACCAGCAGCCTGTATTTTTTGCAATGGGAGAAGAGCAGACAAAGTGCACAGGATTGGAGATAGCTCCCACAGGAAAGAAGCTGCAAAGGCAGCACAGTTCTAGCTTATAGGCTACACAGGGCACTATGTACGTAGGATCTGCATACCTGCTTTTTTGTAGTTCCCAGACGCAGTGGTTTAACTTCTGCTGGCAGCCTGTATTTTCAATGGGAGCAGAGCAGACAAAGTGCGTGGGATTGGAGATAGCTCCTACAGGAAAGCAACTGCAAAGGTGACACAGTGCTAGCTGATAGGCAACACCGGGACCTACATACTAGAGTAGGTGGGGTCTGCATACTTGCTTTCTTGTAGGTCCAGGACACAGTGGCGTACTACTACCGGAAACTTGTATTTTCACTTGGAACTGAGCAGGCCAAGTGTTAGGGATAGGAGATAGCTCCCACATGAAAGCAGCTGCTTTCTAGTAGCTCCCAGATGCAGTAGCGTAACTTTTACCAGCACGTTGTTTTTTTAGTAGGAACTGAGTAGGCCAAGAGCGCGGGAACTGAGATAGCTCCCACAAAAAAGCAGGTGCAAAGGTGTCATAGTGTTGGCTAATAGGCTACAAAGAGTCCTACGATTCACTATAGGTGGGGTCTGTGTATCTCCTTTCTTGTAGCTCCCAGACGCAGTGGCGTAACATGTGCCGGCAGCCTGTATTTCAAATGGAAGCTGAGCAGGCAAAGTTCGTGGGATTGGAGGTAGTTCCCAGAGGAAAGCAGCGGCAAAAGTCACACAGTGCTGTCTGATAGGTTACACGCAGACCTACGTACCACTGTAGGTGGGGTCTGCATATCTGCTTTCTTGTAGCTCCCAGACATAATGGCGTAACATCCACCGTCAGCCTGTATTTAAAATAGGAGGTGAGCAGGCCAAATGCATGGAATTGCAGATAGTTCCAACAGCAAAAAAGTTTCAAAGGTTTTACAGTGTTGACTGATAGGCTACACAGGGACCTACCTACCAATGTAAGTGGGCTTTGCATATCTCCTCTCTTGTAGCTCCAAGAGGATTTTACTTAACTTCTTCCGACAGCCTGTATTTCAATGGTAACTAAGCAGGCCAAGTGCGCAGGATTGGAGATAGCTCCCACATGAAAGCAGCTGCAAAGGTGGCACAGTGTTGGCTTATAGGCTGTCCAAGTTTTAGCCAGGATAGAGTTAATTCCCGTGAGGAACCGGGAAAGGGTACAGCCTGAGCAGCTGACCCAGACTGACCAGCAGGTATTTGATACCATCCTAACGTCATGCCCGGTATATAGGTGGAGGCTAGTCGGAAGAAGCTCTCTTCCAGGGTCATGGACTCTTGATCGCCGGTCCGGAGCGGTTGCTTAGGTCGGTTCCCAGGTCGTAAGCAACTGCATCACTCACCAGTTTTCTTTGTAACATCCCCTTGTGTTAGATATAGTTGTTCCTCTTCAATTTTCCTTAGTAAATTTTTCTTATTTCAACTTAAGCGGGCTTTACTTTTTTTCTCCCTCTCCGATCCCCTCCGCATTCTGTCGGGAGGGGGAGGGGGAGGAATCGCAGGGGTTTTTTTCCCCCTTTTCTGCGGATGGGCAAAAAAACATTAATTGGCCCCTAACGTGACGCCAGCGAGGTTGAAATAGAACAGAGTGGGTTTAAACAAACTCCTTGTGTACACTCCTCACACTAAGTGATTGCTGAGCACAATGTTGGTTGATATGCTTGTGTGGTGATATTAGATGTCCTCTTATCTGCATCATGTTTGTCCTGTGATAGTGTTTCTCGTCTGTGGAAAATGTATGAAAATTCTCATGCTACTGCAATGGGTGAGATTGGCTTATGATATGATTGTGTCAGGGGTTATTGAGTTGGGTTGGAATGTATACATGGCTTTTTTGTCTCTTCCACATTTTCTCCTAGAACTTAATAATGGCACTCAATTTATGGGAAAAACTGACATGTTTTATGTCATTTACCCTCATTTCTTCAAGGTGCTTCTAAAGGATTCTAACAATAATACTTGGAATGTTCTAATTATGATGTTTGTATTATTTTCCCTTGTTTTCACCTCAGCTTGGATTGTAAAAATTTTTTTGAGAATTGTGAGGAGAGGCATACAGAATACGGGCAGGTGTCCAAGGACCTTTCTACCTGTAAAGATCTGGAGTACACACGAATCCATTCCTAATTCATCTGTACCAGAACCAGTTGCTGTTCCAACTCTAGCAGTGGATGTTGCAGTCAACTCAGCTGTGCCTGAACCAGTTGCTGTTAAGACTCCAGCAGTGAATGTCCCTGTTGCACCTGTGAACACTCACACCCAAACAGCAGACTCCTTTGCTGTTAGCACTTTGGACACTCCTACTCAGACGGTGGATACTGTAGCTGTGTCCACTCAAACTGAGACTGCTGATGCTAAAACTGTGGATGCTCAAACCCAGACTGTTGCTGTTACAACTGTGGCCACTCAAACTGAGGCAACTGATACAATTGCTGTTGAATCAGAGTATCAATTTTTTGCCAGTATCAGTTGCTCTTGTATAGAAAAAGAAATACACACAAAAAAAAAACCTGTTTGCAGCACTAACGATGAAGATGAACAAGGGATATCACAGAGGGAAGAAGAGTTGGAGTCAGAGATAACCAGCCGGTCCTTGTCCCTGAGTGAACTGCGAGACGTGCGGAAAGAATACAGCCGTCACCCAGGTGAGCACATTATCACCTGGATGCTCCAATGCTGGGAAAATGGAGCCCACAGTTTGGACTTAGAGGGCAAGGAAGCCAGGCAATTGGGCTCCTTGTCTCGGGACAGGGGCATTGATAAGGCTATGGGAAGACCATCACAAACCCTCAGCCTCTGGAGACGACTTCTTTTGGGTGTGAAGGAAAGATACCCCTTCAAGGAAGATATTACAAGCCCCCCAGGCAAATGGACCATCATGGAGAAAGGCATTCAATATTTGAGGGAGTTAGCTGTGCTGGAGATTATTTATAATGACTACGTGCCCACAGACCCAGATGAAGTTCAATGCACACGACTTATGTGGCGAAAGTTCCTACGAAGTGTACAACCAAACTATGCCAGTTTGTTGGCAGCTGACTCCTGGAAAGAAGATGAGAGGCAAACGGTGGAACAACTAGCTGCTCCACTTCGGCAATATGAAGAAAATGTGTCTTGTCCCCTACAGGCTGTTGTTTCAGCTGTAGAAAAAATGGCATGGAAGATTGACCAATTTGCATCTCGCTCTCCACCTGCCAGTACTCCAGCTGTTAAAAATAAGCATCCCTGTGCTCAAGAGCAGGAACGTAAAGTGTATACACCCTAGGATGTTTCACGGTCCCATCCACAAGACCAAGGAGAGAATATGAGCAAGTGGGATAGGCCACCTACCCCATCTACTCCAAGATCATCCACTCCAAAAGCACAGGCACAGGAGTTGCAGAAAGGAAGGATTAAAAGAAGCAACTCTCCTTGGAGGAATGCTGCTCCAGTTTCCAGTGAGCAACCCCCTATACAAGATAGGAGGATTGATTTCAATTTCGATTCCCTCGAGGGGACCTTTGGTGTTTCCTGGGAAACAGTAAATGATGACTGTGATGACCAGTATTAGAGGGACCCTGCCTCCAGCCAGGTGGAGGAAAGGGATAATTGGGTTTATTGGACTGTGTGGACTCGTTGGCCTGGCACATCAGATCCACAAGAATACAAGGCTTTAGTGGACACCGGTGCACAATGTGCTCTGATGTCATCAAAATTTAAAGGGACAGAATCCATTTGTATTTCTGGAGTGACAGGTGGACCTCAACAGCTATCTGTATTAGAAGCTGAAGCGAGTCTACCTGGCACAAATTGGCACAAGCATCCCATTGCGACAGACCCCGAAGCTCCATGCATTTTAGGCATAGATTATCTTAAGAGAGGGTATTCTAAGGACCCAAGAGGATACAGGTGGGCCTTTGGTATAGCTGCAGTGGAGGCAGAAGAGATTCAACAAGTATCCATCATGCCCGGCCTTTCAGAGGACCCTTCTGTTGTGGGGTTGCTGAAGGCTGAGGAGCATCAGGTACCAATTGCAACCACAACAGTGCACCATCGGCAATATCGCACCAACAGAGACTCTGTGGTTCCCATTCATAAGTTGATTCGCCAATTGGAGGGCCAAGGGGTGATCAGCAAAACTCACTCACCCTTTAACAGCCCTATATGGCCAGTACAAAAGTCTACTGGAGAGTGGAGACTGACAGTAGACTATCGTGGCCTGAATGAAGTCACGCCACCGTTGAGCACGGCTGTGCCAGACATGTTGGAACTCCAATACGAATTGGAGTCCAAGGCAGTCAAATGGTATGCCACAATTGATATTGCCAATGCATTCTTCTCAATCTCTTTAGTAAAATAGTGCAGGCCAAAGTTTGCTTTCACTTGGAGATAGGTGCAGTATACCTGGAATCGATTGCCCCAGGGGTGGAAACACAGTCCCACCATTTGCCATGGACTGATCCAGGCCACACTGGAGGAGGGTGATGCCCCAGAACATCTGCAATACATTGATGATATTGTGGTGTGGGGTGAGTCAGCAGTCGAAGTCCTTGATAAAGGAAAGAAAATAATTCAAACTCTTCTAAAGGCTGGCTTTGCCATTAAACACAGGAAAGTCAAAGGACCTGCACAGGAGATCCAGTTTTTAGGAGTAAAATATAAGGATGCACTTCATCATATTCCAATAGAGGTGATAAAGAAGATTGCAGCCATGTCTCCACCAACTAACAAAAAGGAAACAGAAGCTTTCTTAGGTGTTGTGGGTTTTTGGAGAATGCATATTCCAAATTCCAGTATGATTGTTAGCCCCCTCTACCGTGTGACAGAAGAATGATTTTGAATGGGGTACTGAGCAGCAACAAAGTTTTGAACAAATTACAAGGGTGATTGTTCATGCAATGGTGCTTCGGCCAGTCTGGACAGGACCAGATGTTAAAAATGTGCTCTACACTGGAGCTGGGGAGAATGGTCCTACTTGCAGTCTTTGACAGAGACCACCTGGGGAGGGTCGAGGCTGACGCCGATCCCTTGGGTTCTGGAGTCCGGGATACAGAGGAATCGAGGCCCGATACACTCCAACCGAGAAGGAGATACTGGCAGCATATGAAGGAGTTCAAGCTGCGTCAGAAGTGATTGACACAGAAATACAACTCTTCCTAGCACCTCGACTGCCAGTGCTGGACTGGATGTTCAAGGGGAAGGCATTCCCTATGCATCATGCAACTGATGCTACATGGAGTAAGTGGATCACACTGATCACACAACGAGCTCTCATAGGGAAGCCTAGTCGCCCTGGGATCCTGGAGGTGATCGCAAACTGGCAAGAGTGCGAAGATGGTGAAATATCACCAGAGAAGGTGACACGTGTTGACGAGGCCCCATCACATGATGAACTGCCAGAAGATGAGAAGCAGTATGCCCTGTTTAGAGATGGGTCCTGCTGCCTTGTGGGAAGGCATCGGAGATAGAAGGCAGCTGTATGGAGTCCCCTACACAAAATTTCAGAAGCTGCAGAAGGAGAGGGTGAATCCAGTCAGTTTGCAGAGGTAAAAGCCATCCAGTTGGCTTCAGACATTGCTGAACGGGAAAAATGATCTGTGGATGGTGGCAAACGATCTGTGGGAATGGCTACAGTCATGTAGACAGAACAACTGTCAACGATGGGGCAAACTCGTCTGTGCTGCTGCACTATGTCAAGACATTGCTGCTCGAAAGGAGAAACTAGTTGTGAAGGTGCGCCATGTAGATGCTCACGTACCCAGAAAGCGGGCCAGGGAAGAACATCGGTATAACCAGCAAGTTGACAAGGCTGCTAAGATTTCTCAGATATATCTGGATTGGCAACATAAGGGGGAGTTATTTTTAGCTCGATGGGTCCATGATACCTCAGGTCATCAAGGCAGAGATTCTACCTATAAATGGGCTTGTGATCGAGGAGTGGACTTAACCTTGGACACTATTGCACAGGTTATCCATGAGTGTGAGACAAGCAAAATGGTTAAAGCCCATATGGTATAAATATAAATACGGAGAGGCCTGTCAGATTGATTACATCACACTGCCACAGACTCACCAAGGAAAACGTCATGTGCTCACAATGGTGGAGGCAACCACAGGATGGTTGGAAACATATCCTGTGGGTCATGCCACTTCCCGGAACCCTATTCAGGGCCTTGACAGGAAAGTCCTCTGGCGACATGGCACCCCAGAAAGAATTTAGTCAGACAATGAGACACACTTCAGAAATAACCTCATAGATGCCTGGGCCCAAGAGCATGGCATGGAATGGATTTATCATATTCCCTATCATGCACCAGCCTCAGGAAAAGTTGAGAGATTCAATGGGTTCTTGAAAACCACACTGAAAGCAATGGGAGGTGGAACTTTCAGGCATTGGGATACACACTTGGAAAATGCCACCTGGCTAGTCAACTCCAGAGGATCTGTCAACCGAGCTGGCCCTTCCCAATCAGAACCCTTACATATTGTAGAAGGGGACAAAGTCCCTGTGGTACATATAAAACACATGTTAGGGAAGGCAGTTTGGGTGTGTCCTGCCTCAGGTAAAGGCAAACCCATCCGTGGGATTATTTTTGCTCAGGGACCTCGGTGTACTTGGTGGGTGATGTGCAAGGATGAGAAGACCCAATGTATGCCTCAAGGGACTTTGATTCTGGGTGAGAATAACCTGTGAATTAAACTGTATAATGATAGCTGTTGAATGGCATTATTCCTATAGTTGCTCTATGTTATGCATGTGTAGATGATTATGATATGTAAACCTAGACATGACGTTTAGATGGTATAGAGTAAGGAGTGGAACGTCCTACTTTGAGCCAGGATAGAGTTAATTCCCGTGAGGAATCAGGAAAGGGCACAGCCTGAACAGCTGACCCAGGCTGGCCAGCAGGTATTCGATACCATCCTAACGTCATGCCCAGTGTATCGGTGGATGATAGTCAGAAGAAGCTCTCTTCCAGTGTCGCGGGCTCTCTGTCGCTGGTGCAGAGTGGTCGCTTTGGTCGGGTCCCGAGTGGTGAGAAACTACATGACTCCACTTGTGTTTGTTATAGTTTTTCCATTCCGTCAAGAAGGGAAGAGGGAAAAGTCACTTTTTTTTTTTTTTTCCACTTTGCTCCGGCTGACAAAACCACGACATAGGCTACACGGGGAGTGAGCAGGCCAAGTGCGCGGGATTGGAGATAACTCCCACAGGAAAGCAGCTGCAAAGCTGGCACAGTGCTGGCTGATAGGCTACACAGGGACCTACATAACACTTTAAATGGGGTCTGCATACCTGCTTTCTTGTAGCTCCTAGATGCAGTGGAATAACTTCTACCTGAATCCTCTGTTTTCAGTGAGAGCTGAGCAGGCCAAGTGCGCAGGACAGAGATAGCTCCCACAGGAAAGCAGCTGCAGAGGTGCAAAAGTGCTGACTGATGTTCTACACGGGGATTAACGTTTCACTGTAAATGGGTTCTGCATACCTGATTTCTTGTAGCACCATGATGCAGAGGTGTAACTTCAACCGGTAACCTGTATTTTTTAATGGGAATTGAGATGGACAAGTGCACGGGATTGGAGATATCTCCCACAGGAAAGCAGCTGCAAAGGTGGCACAGTGCATGCTGAAATCTACACGGGGAACGACGCACCACTGTAGATGGGATATGTGTACCTGTTTTCTTCTAGCTCTCAGACACAGTGAACTAACATGTACTGGCAGGCTGTATTTCAAATGTGAACTTAGCAGGCCAAGTGCACGGGATTGGAGATAGTTCCCACAGGAAAGCAGCTGGAAAGGTGGCACAGTGCTGGCTGATACGCTACACGGGGACCTACGTAACACTTTAAGTGGGGTCTGCGTACCTGCTTTCTTGAAGCTCCTAGATTCAGTGGAATAATTTCTACCTGAATCCTCTATTTTCAATGGGAGTTTAGCAGACCAAGTATGCGGGATCGGGTATAGCTCCAAAAGGATAACAGTTGCAAAGGTGGCACAGTGCTGGCTAATAGAATACACAGGATCCTACCTAGCACTGTAGGTGGGGTCTGCATACCTACTTTCTTGTAGTTCCTAGATCCAGTGGCGTAACTTCTACGAACAGCATGTATTTTTTAATTGGGAGCTGAGCAGGTCAAGTGTGCGGGATTGGAGATATCTCTCACAGCAAAGCAACTGCAGAGGTGGCACAGTGCTGACTAATAGGCTACACAGGGACCTACGTATTACTGTAGGTGGGATATGCGTACCTGTTTCTTGTAGCTCCCAGAAGCAGTGGTGTAACTTCTACCAGCAGCCTGTATTTGAAAGAGGAGCTGAGCAAGCCAAGTTCCCAAGATTTAAGATAGCTCCTACAGGAAAGTAGATGCAAAGGTGGCATAGTGCTTGCTGATAGGGAACGTAGATCTACATTCTACTATAGGTTGGGCTTCATATCTGCTTTCCTGTAGCTCTCTGACGCAATGGAATAACTTTTACTGGCATCCTATATTTTACAAGGGAACTGAGCAGGCCAAGTGCGTGGCATCAGAGATATCTCCCAAAACAAAGTAGCTGCAAAGATGGTACAGTGTTGGCTGATAATCTAAATGGGGACCTACGTACCACTGTAGGTGGGGTCTGCGTACCTTCTTTCTTCTAGCTCTCAGACACGTAACATGCACCGACAGACTGTATTTCAAATAGAAGCAGAGCAGGCCAAGTGCGTGGAATTAGAGATAGCTCTTACAGGAAAGCAGTTGCAAAAGTTGCACAGTGCTGGCTGATAGTCTACAGGGGACCTACGTACCAATGCAGGTGGGGTCTGCGTACCTGCTTTCTTTTAACTCCATGATGCAGATATGTAACTTCTACCAGCAGCTTTTTTTTTTTCAATGGGAGCTGAGCAAGCCAAGTGCACCGGATTGGAGATTGCTCTCACAGGAAAGAAGTTGCATAAATGACACAGTGTTGGTTGATAGGCTACACAGGGACCTACGTAACACTGTAGGTGGGGTGTGCGTAACTGCTTTCTTGTAGCTCCCAGGCACAGTGACATAACTTCTACCAGGAGCCTGTATTTTTTCAATGGGAGCTGAGAAGGTCAAGTGTGTGTGAGATTGGAGATAGCACCCACAAGAAAGCGGCTGTAAAAGTTGCACAGTGCTGGCTGATAGATTACAGGGGAAGAAATGTACCTCTGTAGGTGGGGTCTGCGTACGTGCTTTCTCGAAGCTCCATGATGCAGAATCATAACTTCTACCAGCAGCTTTTTTTTTAATAGGAGCTGAGCAGGAAAAGTTCGCTGGATTTTAGATAGCTCTCACAGGAAAGCAGTAGCACAGGTGACACAGTGTTTGCTGATAGGTTACACGGGGACCTACGTACCACTGTAGGTGGGGTATACATAAATGCTTTCTTGTAGCCACCAGGAACGGTGACATAATTCTAATGACAGCCTGTATTTTTTCAATGTGAGCTGAGAAGGTCATATGCGAAGGATTGGAGATAGCTCCCACAGAAAAGCAGGTACAAAGGTGGCACAGTGCTTGCTGATAGGCTACATGGGGATCAAAGTACCACTGCAGGTTTGGTCTGCGTACCTTCTTTCTTGTACGTTTCGAGGATCAGAAGTCCACTACACCCTAACTGAAAAAGAAATACTAGCAGCATATGAGGGAATTCGAGCTGCTTCAGAAGTCATTGGCACAGAAGCTTACCTCCTCTTGGTATCACATCTTTCTGTGCTACACTGGATGTTCAAAGGGAAAACCACTTCTATACATCATACAACCAGCACTACATGGGGTAAGTGGATGGCGTTGATTACACAACAATCTCGGCTGGGGAAATCTAATCGCCCAGGAATCCTGGAAGAGATCATGGACTGGAGAGAAGGCAGGTATTTTTGAGCATTGCCTGAGGAAGTAGCTCGAGCCCAAGAGGCACCACCATATAATGAACTAGCTCTAAAGATTGCAGAACGAGAGAAGTGGCCAGTACTCTATACTGACTGGTGGATGGTGGCTAATGTCCTATGGGGGTGGCTACAGAAATGGAAGACCAACTGGCAGAGCAAGGGTAAACCCATCTGGGCTGCTGCATTATGGCAAGACATTGCTGCTCGGGTGGAAAACATGACTCTGAAAGTACGTCATGGAGATGCTCACGTGCAAAAAAGCCGTGCCACTGAAGAACAATGGAACAACCAACAGGTAGACAAAGCTGCCAAAATTGAATTAGCTCAGGTAGACCTAGACTGGGAGCATAAAGGTGAACTATTTATAGCTCGATGAGCCCATGAAACATCAGGACGTCTGGGAAGAAATGCAACATATAGATGGGTTCGTGATCAAGGGGTGGACTTGACCATGGAACCCATTACACAGGTCACCCACGAATTTTAAACATATGCTGCTATCAGGTGAGCCATACAAATCAAGTGTCCCTGGAACAGAGGCCGATTGCTAGGTTTTCAATATGGTGAGGCCTGGCAAATTGACTATGTGGACCGCTACCACGAACACACCAAGGCAAGCGTTACTCACCATGGTGGAAGCAGCTACCGGTTTGTTGGAAACATACCCTGTAAACCATGCCACCGCCCAAAATACTGTCTTGGGTCTTGAAAGGCAACTTTTGTGGCGACACGGTACTCCAGAAAGAATTGAATCGGAAATTGGGACTCATTTTAGAAATAATCTCATAAACTCCTGGGAAAAAACACGACATTGAGTTGATATACCACATCCCCTATCACCCACAAGCCTCTGGAAAGATTGAAAGATATAAAAGATTACTAAAGACCATGTTGAGAGCACTGGGCAACTGGAACACTGAACACACTGTTTCCCCTGGCCTGGATATCCATCTTGATGGATGAGACATAAGTTATGGCCTGCTCCAGTGAACATCTACAGAGGATGAAAGATATAAGAATGTTTGTTTTTTTGATGCAATAGGGAATACAAGAATGATGTTTGTCTGTTGAAGAGTGGGGGTACTTGTTAATGAGAGTATATAAGAACGTATATGGGTTGTTGAGATGGTTTTTCTGAGCATGACATAAATGATATGGAATAAGGGGTGTAGACTGTAGTGGGTCTGGGATGTTAGTGACTTTCCACAGCAGTGCTGTGCTTACTGTTGATATCAATATCATGAGTACTGCTCGCACAGCATCAGGACTGTCCCTCCAGCATTCCTTCCCCCACCTTCACCAATAGCTGTGGGTGCGAAGAATCTTGGGAGGGACCACGTCCAGAACAGCTGACCCAGGCTGACCAAGGAGATATTCCATACCATATGACGTCAGCTCAGTAATATAAACTGGGGGAGAGGAGCAGGAAGGGAAGGCAAGATTCATTTCTGGCCTTCCAAAAGCAACTGCTACGCGTACTGAAGCCCTGCTTCTCGGGAGGTTTCCGGACATCGCTGCAGATGGGAAGGTGATAGTAACAGTTTTATGTGCTTTTGCTTTTCTTCCCGCCAGCACGGCATTGCTGTTTCTTTATGAAACTGATTTTATCTAAACCCACTAGACTCCAATCTCATTTTCTCCCCTTCCCCGGCTTTCTGAGGAGGTGGGGGATAGAGTGCTGTGGTGGGCACCTGACATCCAGCCAGGGTCAAAGTACCAAAGTGGCAAAGTGCGAGCTGCTGTGCTGGTGTATTTGGAATAATTCCCACAGGAAAGCAGCTGCAAAGGTGGAACAGTGCTAGCTGATATGCTACATGGGCATCTACGTACCACTGTAGGTGGGTCTGTGTACCTGCTTTCCTGTAGCTCCCAGACGCAGTGGCGTAACTTCAATCGGAGTCCTGTATTTTAAGTGGGAACTGAGTAGGCTAAGTGCGTAGGATTGGAGATAGCTCTGATAAGAAAAAAGCCTCAGAAGTGGAGAGTGCTGGCTCATAGGCTACACGGGGACCCACGTACCACTGTAGGTGGGGTCTGCGTACCTACTTTCTTTGAGCTCCCAAACACCGTTATTTAATTACTACCGGCAGCCTGTATTTCAAATGGGAGCTGAGCAGGCCAAGTGTGCAAGATTGGAGATAGCTCCCAAAGGAAAGCAGCTCCAAAGGTGACACAGTGCTGGCTGGTAAGCTGCACGGGAACTTACGTACCACTGTAGGTGGGCTTCTGCTTAACTGCATTCTTGTAACTTTCAAATGCAGTGGCGTGACTTCTAACGGCACCCTGTATTTTCATAGAGAGCTGGGAAGACCAAGTGCACGGAATTGGAGATAGCTCCCACATGAAAGCACCTGCAAAGGTGGCACAGCACTTGGTCATAGGCTACACGGGGATCAACGTTACACTCTCGGTGGGATCTATGTAACTGCTTTCTTGTAGCTCCCAGACACAGTGGCGCAACTTGTACTGACAGCCTCTATTTTCAATGGGAACTGAGGAGTGCGCGGGATTGGAGATAGCTCCCACAGGAAAGCAGCTGAAAAGATGGCATAGTGCTGGTGGATAGGCTACACAGTGACCTACGTACCACTGTAGGTTAACTCTGCATACCTGCTTTCTTGCAACTCCCAGACACAGTTGTTGTCCAAGTCACGGCACCAAATTGTTATAGATTGCTGTGATAAAGTTCACTAGCCAGTTTAAGTGACTCATGGATCAAATTTATTAAGCAAGCGGCAAATAAGCAAAACAGCGCTGGGCGGCTGGGAGACTCTGCTCCACCAACGACTCTCGACCCCCTGTCCGTATCACAGTCCTTTTATACAGTCCTTGTCGGTCGAGTGCATCGCTCCCTGGTGTACTCTGCCCATGTGCCCGTCTTGCTACTAAGGGGTCTTCTTCTGCCTCCTGGTCATCGTAGGATGGTGTCTGGGATGAAGTCAGTATTATTCCTCTAGTGGCCTGCTCATGAACTCTTCTCTTGGTTCTTTTCAGCTCATGCACAACCTATTGTACCTCCTATACGCATCTCAGCCAACTGCACCTGTGCACATTGTAGAAACTTTATGGTTAAAATTTTACAAGACTTTTACAATGACTTTAAACGGTTCCTTGCACAACTATTCTTTCATGATTTGATTAACAAACATGACCTTTTCCATTACAATCCCCCCTTTTCTTTTCCTCATTTCGTTCATCAAATCTCCTAATAACATCTTTAGCCATTTCGAAAATAGGTGTTCACTTATTTCATCCTCTCTATTGGCTAACTGCTCGTATTGCTTCCTAACCAGCATTAAGTGGGCTGCTTCTAGCCTGGTTTTTACAATCTCCATTACCTTACTGAATACACAAGGCCCAATCGTCAGTGCTAATACCAGTAGAATGACGGGCCCAACTATAGTTGACAATAACGTCTCGTGAGCCAAGGTGAATAGCTGAACCAACTCATACCAGGCTTGTTGCTGTTCCCTTTCTCATTTTTGTTTTTCCAAGCCCTCCCGTAATTTTGTCATCGTGTCTGTCACTATACCGGTATGATCTGCATAAATCAGCATTCTTCCCCTAGGGCTGCACACAGTCCCTCTTGTAAAAAAAGCAGATCCAACCCCTGGCAATTTTGTAAAGCTACTTCTGAAAGTTTCAAATTTCTGGTTCTGCTGCACTAGAGATGTAATCCCGGTCCCTGCTCCTGCTGCCCCAATTGCCAAGGTAGCTATAGTTAGTACTGTGAAAGTCTCCCACTTATGCTGGATCGCCCCCGTATTCCAATGATTATAGACAAACTCTTCAGGGTGATATAAAATGCGTGGAACAATGGTTACCTGAATACAGTATTCATTGCTGGCATTAAATACCTTTAAGGAGACGCATGGGGTTACACTGATTTTTGAACAAACCTAGTTGGAGTCATTCACTCTGATTGTCTCATAAAATGGGAGGTTCATGCTATAACATAGCCAGCAGCAGGATAATTAACCACTCCATCAGCCAGATAACAACATACCATCCCTGGATAATGGGTGGAGCCTTTATCAAATAAAATGGTATTTTCCTTTTTAGTTTTTCACCCCACATTCTTTTAGGTGCAGTGCTTTTGCCCCTTCTTAGAGGTAGGCTTGGGATATTAGGATTCCCAATTTGAGGCTTTGAGAGACTCTATACCCCACTCCCAGTACGCCTCTGCTTCCTTCACCTACTCTGTTGCTTAGAGCAGTGAGTTTTATGATCTTCTCAGCAGCAATCATAATCTTCAGGGATATTCTCTGTCTCCTTATAGGCCTCTTTCCTTTTGCCTTTTCCTCCAGCACCCACGGGGTGCCTGAATCACTGGCTTTCATATCCAGGTCTCGGTTCTACAGGCCTTCTGCATATAAAGCACCCTTTTATAAACTTAAATTACAACCCCCACTCGACTCAGATTGTTTTATTCTTCTAAGCTATTTCTATTCCACGATCTGTTACTTTAGGTATTACAGCCCCACTGATTATCTTACACCTTTCTGATGATCACAATTTAAACATTACATTGTAATATTTTACAAAAAGGAAATCACTCCACTCCGCTCCTCAGTCAACATGTCACTTTTTACACAGCTTAAGCTTCAGTTCTCCTGGGACCTCTGCAGCTTCCCACTGATCCTGTGAAATTGGTCCTTAAATAAGACAAGAAAAGGACCCTCCCATCGGGGGGATTAAAGATGATTCTTTCCAGGTTTTTATCAAGACTTTGTCCCCAGGATTAATCATGTGGATAGCAATATCTAAAGGTGGTCTCTGTACCACCATTCCCTTTTCCTTAATTCATTCCGTCTTTTCAACATTTCAATAATATATTCCTGCAAATATCCTTCTTCTATGCTAGGATGTTCCTGAGGGATCTCTAAATCATGAGGCATTCCATACAGCATTTCAAACGGAGAAGCCCTTGTGTCTGTCCTTGGTTGCGTCCTTATGTTTAACAAAGCTAAGGGTCCTGGACATTTTTGTTTCTAACAATTTTTTTAGCGGTTTCTTAATTTCTCCATTCATTCTCTCCACTCTTCCGGAACTTTGGGGATGCCACGGGGTATGGTATTCCCATTTGATTCCCATCGGAGCCAATGCCTCAGGGTATAATTTGGCTCCCCATACTGGTGGTTTCTATTTCTAATTTCAGAGAGTGGATTAATATACCTTCATATTTTAAGAGCCTAGCATCAGTTATCCATTTTTCTGCCTTTTGTTGTAATACCTCCCCCGAATGTTATGGGGAGAAAACACCTTTAACTCCCCTCCAAAGGTAACAAATAAAAGGTTTTCTAACATCAGGCAGGCTAAGCACAGGAACGTTAATCAAATCCACTTTTAAATTCTCAAAGTCTCTTTCATCTTCTTTGGTCCATTTAACTAATCTGTTTCGAGTTAATTTCTGGTACAAAAATTTTACTTTTTTACTAAAATTTTAAATCCATTTTCTGCAATATCCCAACAGACCTAAAAGCTGTCTAACACGTCTCTTACTCTTTGGAGCTTGTAGGGACAGTATCCCATTTACTCGATCTGGATCAAGTTTTTTAGTTCCCTTTATAAACCAGTGTCCCAAATATTTTACCTTTTCTTCAGCAAACAGTAATTTAGATTTAGACACTTTCAACCCTTGTAAACTCAGGAAATTAAGCAATTTAATACTTTCCTGTCTAACAGCTTCTTCGTCTCTCCCTGCTAATAATAAATTGTCCACATATTGAACTAAAATAACATCTTAGCCTAACTCATAATTTCTCAAGATCTGTTCTAGTGCTTGTCCAAAAAGATTGGGGGACTCTGTAAATCCCTGTGGTAATACAGTACATCTCAACTGTTGTTTTCTATGGGTGTCAGGATCTTCCCATTCAAGAGCAAAATAATCCCTGCACTCCTCTTTCAGGGTACATGCCCAAAAGGCATCCTTAAGGTCTATCACACTATACCACTGATACTCTGGACTCAATTGACTCAATAAGGTGTGTGGGTTAGCTACCACAGGGAACCTAGTAATAGTTCTCTCGTTTATCTCCCGGAGGTCATGTACTAATCTTTAAGTTCCATCAGATTTCTTTACTGGCAATATGGGAGTATTGTAAGGGGACATACAGGG
This sequence comes from Colius striatus, assembly GCF_028858725.1. Lineage (NCBI taxonomy): Eukaryota > Metazoa > Chordata > Aves > Coliiformes > Coliidae > Colius > Colius striatus. Next base: position 4,030,635 of record NC_084789.1, read on the forward strand.
CTCAAGTAGTCCCTTAGATATTAGTCTTTCTATTTCTGGTTTTAAGCCTTGTCTACCTTCTTGTGACAAGGGGTACTGCTTTACCCTTATCGACAGCCCAGGGTTTTTCCTAAGTCTATAATTAAGTCTCTCCCTAATAAATTATAATCAGCCTCCGGAACTAACAAAAAGGATCCTACAGCATATTTTTGCTGCTTCAGATTCTATCAGTACCTCCTTCACAAGAGGTACTTTAAATGGTTCCCCTTTTGCCCCTACTACTTGTATTTTCTCTGAAGATATCTTACATCCCTGGGGCAATCACTGGATTCTCTCAGCCCCAGAGTCCACTAAAAATTCTACTTCCTGATGCTGAGGACCTAACTTCAGTTTTATCAAGGGCTTGATTACTCCTATGGTCCTCAGCAAATAGAGCCCCTGACCCCCCTATTCTTCCTTAAACATCTGTTCATCCTGGAATCTCCTTCGACAATTCCTTTTTAGGTGTCCCTTCTGTTTACAATAAAAACATTCCATCGTCCTTTGATTCCTTTTTTCTGATGAATACACCTGTCTCCCAGACTTTTGTTTCCCTTTCTCATTGCCTTGGACTACTGCCAGAGTCCCTTTCTGTCCCTCCCGAACAGCCGCCACTAAAAGTCTAGTTTGCTTTCTCTCGACTTCCTCCTCTCTCCTCACATATACTTTTTGTGCCTCCCTCAGTAATTCATCTAGCCCTTTTTCTTTCCAATCTTCTAATTTTTCTAGTTTCTTTCGTATATCTATCCATGATTTTGCCACAAACTGGGTCTTTAATAATGCCTGTCCCACTGGAGCTGCTGGATCTACTCCAGAGTACAGTTGGAGGCTTTTACGTAATCTCTCAAGCCAGTCAGTTGGGGTTTCATCTTTTCTCTGTCTCTCATTGAATGCTTTGTTATTATTCTGTCCTCGGGGAACAGAGTCTCTGATTCCCTGGACAATGAAGGCTCGGAGGTCTGCCATATGGGCTCTGTGCTCCGCCATCTGATTATTCCAATTGGGCCTTTGCAAGGGCCATTTCACATCTGTGTCTCGTCCTACCTGGTGCTGTTGATCCCAGATTCTCATTCCTGCTAGTTCATCCCAGGTATAGAGATTTGGCCCTAAGAACTGATCTAATCTCTCAGACACACCCAGAGGATCTTCTAACAAACTCCCCATCTCCTTTTTTTAATTTTCTCACATCCCCGGTATTCAAGGGCACAGCTATATAACCAACCCCTGGTCCTCCTCTCTGAGCTCCTGCTCCTGCATTCACAATGGGGACTTCCCTCAAGGGGAATAACCCCTCCTCAGCCCTTCCCTCCCGAGTCCTACTCCTCGTCAAGGGGCCTAGAGGTTTCAGCTCTAACTCAGAGTTTTGATCCCGATGCTCTACTTCTGGAGGGACGAGACTCATCCCTGCCTTGGGCAGGAGGGGAGGTGGAAGAGGTAAAATCAGAGGACCAGGCTCAGTAGTTGGTGGAACAAATGGGGGTGGCCAAATCTCCTCTTCAGGTAGGCTCTTAACTTTCTTTTCCTTAAGAGAGAACAAGGATACTTTATCAGAAGGTTGGGGTATCCAGAGACTCGCATATTTAATTTCCTCTTGGGTAACGGTCTTTTTATCATTTACCCACAAATTGAGGTCTGCGCATAACCAGTCCTCAAAAGACCCAAATATGGGCCAAATAATATGGGGATTCCCTAATGACTTCCCCCACCAAACTTCCATGCAATAATTTACCATCTTTTCCTTACTCTTTTGTCTTCTATGAGGAGAATCATTCCAAAATTTTATCATCATCCCCAGAGGACTTTCTGGGGGAATATCTGGTAGCCTGTCCTTATGCCAGCCATGGGATCAGAGGGCTTGCTCTTCCTCTGTCCCATCATCCAGAGTGCCCTTGACACGTTTTAACAATCGTTCCGCTCAGTTGTGACCCACGCCCTCGCGGGCAATGGGAACTGCCCTACTGGATTGTCCGCACTCGCTTGGTCTCCTTGAGACCTCTCAGTCACTCACACTGTAGGATACCCACCCCGACCGAACAGAACCATGCAAATACTAACTCAATCCAGAGTCTTCGTTCGGATCTTCGTGCACAAAAATTATGGGGTACTGCAGGTTTATTTCCTTATTTTCCAAATTTTGAGGGGGTTCGGAATACAGAGTTTGGCAAGGGAATTTCCCACACCAGGGCCATCCGCAGATGGGGCGCCCCTGTAGTCCGGGAGTCCAATACCAAATCTACCTGTATCCAAGTCACGGCACCAAATTGTTATAGATTGTTACCCTGTAAACCATGCCACTGCCCGAAATACTGTCTTGGTGTTGAAAGGAAAGTTTTGTGGCGACATGATACTCCAGAAAGAACTGAATCAGACAATGGGACTCATTTTTTAAATAATCTCATAAACTCCTGGGCAAAGAAACATGGCATTGAGTGGATATACCACATCCTCTATCACCCACAAGCCTCTGGAAAGACTGAAAGATATAACGGATTACCAAAGACCATGTTGAGAGCACTGGGCAATGGAGCATGGAAGCAGTGGGATAAAAATTGAGCAGAAGCCACTTGACTGGTTAACAGCAGAGGTTCAACTAACCGTCCTGGTCCTGCCCAAACAAAACCACTACATACTGTGGGAGGAGGTAAGGTCCCTGTAGTACACCCAGGGAAATGACTGGGGAAGGCAGTATGGGTTGCACCTCCCATGGGAAAGGGCAAACCCATTTGTGGGATTTTCTCTGCTCAAGGGCCTGTGTGTACTTGGTGGGTGATGAGAAAGGATGGGGAAACTCGATGTGTACCTCAAAAAGACTAAACCTTTGGGGGAAAATAACCTGTGATGTGAGTTATCTGTTGTAGATGATGAGGTATGAACTTCGCAAGAAAACCGGACAAGTGGACAAACCAAGTTGGTGCTGGTACCCAACAGTGAACACACTGTTTCTCTTGGCCTGGATATCCATCTTTATGGATGAGACATAAGTTATGACCTGCTCCAGTGAACATCTATAGAGGATGAAAGGTGTAAGAATGTTGTTTGTTTGTTTGATGCAAGATGCAAGGTGGAATACAAGAATGATGTTTGTCTGTGGAAGACTGGGGGTACTGCTTAATGAGTGCTCACCAATTGCTGTGGGAGAGCATAATCGTGGGAGGGACCTAGCCAGAACAACTGACCCAGGCTGACCAAGGAGATATTCAGCTTAGTAATATAAACTGGGGAAGAGGAGCAGGAAGGGAAGACAAGATTCATTTCTGGTCTTCCAAAAGTAACCGCTACGCGTACCGAAGCCCTGCTTCTCAAGAGTTGGCCGGACATCGCTGCAGATGGGAAGTAGAGAGTAACAGCTTTCCCTGCTTTTGCTTTGCTTCCCACCCATGGGCATTTGCTGTTTCTTTATTAAACTGCTTTTATCTCAACCCACAAGACTCCCATCTTATTTTCTCCCCTTCCCTGGCTTGCTGAAGAGGTGGGGGATAGAGTGGTGTGGTGGTCACCTGGCATCCAGCCAGGGTCCAACTACCACAGTGGGAAAGTGCTGGCTGTTTGCTTCTTGATTGGAGATAGCTCCCACAGGAAAGCAACTGAAAAGGTGAAAAAGTACTGGCTATTAGGCTACACAGGGACCTACGTATCAATGTCGGTGGGATCTGCGTATCTTCTTTCTTTTAGCAACCAGACGCAGTGGCGTAACTTCTATCAGCATATTGTATTTTTTCAATGGGAGTTGAGCAGGCCGAGTGCGCGGGATTGGAGATAGCTCCCACAGGGAAGCAGCTATATACGTGGCACAGTTCCGACTGATAGACTACACGGGCACCTACGTGCCAATGTAGATGGGCTCTGTGTACCTGCTTTCATGTAGAACCCAAACGCAGTGGCGTAACTTACTGGCAGCTTTTTTTTTCAATGGGAGTTGACCAGGCCAAGTGTGTGGAATTGGAGATAGATACCACAGGAAAGCAGTTAAAAAGGTGAAACCGTGCTGATTGATAGACTACACAGGGACCTACGTACCACTATAGGTGCGGTCTGGTCACCTGCTTTCCTGTAGCTCCCAGACGCAGTGGCATAACTTCTTCCAACAGCCTTTATTTTCAATGGGAGTTGAGCAGGCCAAGTGCTCTGGTTTGGAAGTAGCTCCCACAGGAAACAGCTGCAAAGGTGGCACAGCGTTGGCTGATAGACTACACAGGGACCTACCTTCCATGGTAGGTAGGTTGTGCGTACCTGCTTTCTTGTAGCACTCTGCCTGCTCAGCTCTCATTTCAAATATAGTTTACCAAAATATGGTACATCACTTCATCTGAGAGCTAAGGGAATGCAGTTACGCAGACCCTTCCTACAGTGGTACATAGGTCCCAGTGGGAGATATTTCCATTCCCGTGCACCTTGCCTTCTCAGCTGCCATTTGAAATACAGGCTACAGATATAAGTTACTGCACTGTGTCTGAGAGCTACAGGAAAGCTGGTACGCAGAGCTCATTTAAAGTGGCACATAGGTCCTCTTGCAGCCTATCAGTCAGAACTGTGCCACCTTTGCAGCTACTTTCTCATGGGAGCTGTGGCCAATCCCGCACACTTTGCCTGCTCAGATCCCATTGAAAATACTGTCTGCCAGTAGAAGTTACGCCACTGCCTCTGGGAACTACAAGAAAGCAGGTACGTAGACCCCACCTACAGTGGTACATAGCTCCTATTGTAGTCTATCTGCAGGCACTGTGCCACCTTTGCAGTTGTTTTCCTGTGGGAGCTATCTCCAATCCCGCGCACTTGACCTACCCAGATCCCATTGAAAATACAGGTTGCCATTAGAAGTTACGCCACTGCCTCTTGGAGCTGCAAATAAAAGGTACACAGACCCCACCTAAAGTGGTATGTAGGTCCCCGTATAGCTTATAAGCCCGCAGTGTACCATCATAAGTTGTTTTCCTTGAGAGCTATCTCATATCCCACGCACTTGGCCTGCTTAGCTCCCCTTGAAAATACAGGCTGCCAGTAGAAATTACACCACTGCTTCTGGGATCTAAATCACAGCAGATATGCAGACCTCACCTACAGTGGTACATAGGTCCGGGTGTAGCCTAACAGCTGGAACTCTGCCACCTTTACAGTGTCTTTCCTTTGCTAGCTATCTCTAATCCCACGCACTTGGCTTTCTTGGCAACCATTGAAAAAGTACAGGCAGTTGATAGAAGATACGTCACTGCGTCTGGGAGACACAAGCAAGCAGATACGCAGAACCCACATAAAGTGATTTGTAGGTCCCCATGTAGACTATCAGCAAGCACAGTTCCACATTTACAGTATCTTTCCTTTGGGAGATATCTTTATTGCGGCGCACTTAGCCTGCTTAGCTACCATTGTAAATATAGGCTGCTGGGAGACGTTACGCCACTGTGTCTGGGAGCTACAAGAAAGCAGGTACGCAGACCCCACCTACAGAGTATGTAGGTCCCCGTGTAGCCTATCAGCCAGAACTTTGTCACCTTTGCAGCTGCTTTTCTGTGGGAGTTATCTCTGATCCTGTGCACTTGGCCTGCTATGCTCCCATTGAAAATACAGTCTACCAGTAGAAGTTACGTCACTGCCTCTGGGAGCTACAAGAAAGCAGGTACGCAGACCCCACCTACAGTGGTATGTAGATCCCCGTGTAGTCTATCAGCCAGCACTGTGCCATCTTTGCAGCTGCTTTCCTGTGAGACCTATCTCCAATCCCACACACTTGGCCTGCTATGTTTCCATTTAAAATACAGGCCGTCGTTAGCAGTTTCGTCAGTTCCTCTGGGAGCTAAAAGAAAGAACAGCCAGCACTGTGTTAACTTTGCCGCTGTTTTCCTGTGGAAGCTATTTCAAATCCCGTGGACTTGGCCTGCTCAGCTCCCAGTGAAAGAACTGGCTGCCAGTAGAAGTTACGTCACAGTCTCTGGGAGCTAAAAGAAAGTAGATACGCAGATCGCACGTACAGTGGTACATTGATCCCCGTCTAGCTTATCAGTCAGCCATGTGCAGCCTTTACAGCTTCTTTCCTGTGGGACCTATCTCCACACTTATAACAGTCCACTCTATTACCGGGGGTTGTCCATTGCTTTATAATGTAATCTACTCTCTCTTCCCAATTTATCATTGCCTTTTGTTTACAGTGTGCAGTCCCATTTTTCTTAACAGTGGTCAAATTCATAGTTAAGATTCCCCAATGAATGGACTCTCACACTGCCAGTGGTATAGGTAGGCAAGCAGTAATTTGGGAGACATTTTGCAGATGTGCGAATTCCTTAACCAAGCCTATCATTAGATTTTCCTCCTCAGTTTTTCCTGGTATTGGAATTACCTGTTCCGAGTCTATTTCTTTTTGAACTGGAGTCTGAGTCTGAACATTCAATATGAATTGATTTGTCCATCCAATTTTGATCCATGTTTCCACCACCATAGACTGAAAAAACAACAAAAACAAAAACTTAGTCGTGTTTCAGAGTTAACTTCAATATCTAAAGATTTCCTACCACTCTCTTACTTTCATGGACTTGATGGTGCCTTCTTCACCCGAGTGTAGTGAGTCCAGGCATCTGATTCTGCAATCTTGATTTGGACATCTGGTATGGTCCCTTCCACCTTCCTTGCAGAGGTTCTTCATTCCGGGTATTTATGTAGACGTAATCTCCAGGCAGGATGTTGTGTACTGGATTTTCCAAAGTCAGGGGTCGATTCCACACCACTGCACTTCGGAGCCTGTTTGGAGTTTTTCCAAGAGAAAGCAAATAGTTATATACATCTTGTTTTCATGTCACATGCATGTTTGGATATCTTTCAGGAACCTCATAGGGTTTTCCATACATTATCTCATAAGGACTTACTTACATTCCACTTCGAGGTTTCAACTTATTTGTAGCAATGCAAGTGGAAGTGCCTAGGGCCATTTAAATTTAGCCTCCTGACAGATTTTGCTAATTTGTCTTTTTATGGTCTGATTCATTCTTCCCACTTTTCTACTTGATTGAGGTCTCCAAGGGGCATGTAAATCCCAGGAAATTCCTAGGACGTTGCTTACCTCTTGTACTACATTGGCCACGAAATGTGGTCCTCTCTCTGAAGATATTCCAAATGGAACTCCAAACCTTGGAATAATTTCTTGCAGGAGCCATTTAACTGTTTCCTTAGTCTGATTGGTGCAACAGGGAAAGACTTCTGGCCATCCTGGAAAGGTGTCAACCCCAACCAACACATATTTATATCCATTGCATTTAGGTAATTCTGTAAAATCAGTTTTCCAATAATCTCCTGGTCCCACTCCAGTTTTTATTTTGCCCATCTGTACCCTTTTTTTTGTACTATTGGATTGTTCTTTAAACACATTTCACATTTCGCCGTTACTGATTTGGCCATTTCCAACATTTGTATTGATATTATACTTCTTTTCAGAAGCTGAATCATAGCTTCTGCACCCCAGTGACACTCCCTATGCTTTGTTTGCAAAATCTCTCTCATGATTAAGGGACTAAATACTACCTGACCTGTATTTGTCATTCACCATCCTTCTGAATTTTTCTCTGCATTTAGTAACTTAGTCAATTTCTCATCCTCCCCTGAATATGTTGGTGGCTCCTTAGGGAGCGCTACTGTTCTGGTGGGGATGATTGTCATTTGTGAGACTGTGTGTTGTGCTATTTTCCTAGCAGTCTGATCTGCTTATCTATTTCCATCAATTATCTTTGAGTTCCCTGACTGATGTGCTTTACAGTGCATGATTGCCACTTGAACTGGTTCCTGCACTGTCACCAGCAGTTGCAAGATTTCCTTTTGATTCTTAATGTTTGTTCCCTGGGAAGACAGTATTCCTCTTTCTTTCCACAGGATGCCATCAAAATTGAATACTCCAAAGGCATATTTGGAATCAGTCCAAATATTATCTCATTTTCCTTTACTTAATTTCAAAGCACGTGTCAATGCAATCAGTTCTGTCTTCTGTGCAGAAGTTGGCAATGCATTTGCTTCTATTACCGTGTTTTTGGTTGTTATCGCATATCCTGCGTGGCGAGTCCCATTCACGACGATGCTGCTGCCATCTGTGAACAGTTCCCATTCAGGGTTTTCAAGAGGATCATCCTTCAGGTCCTCTCTGCTGGAATATGTATGTTTGATGGTTTCAACACAGTCGTGTTCCAGTTGTTGCTCTACTTGTGAAGTACTCAGAAACACTGCAGGATTTAATAGATTAGTTGTTTTCAACACCACATGAACCCGCTCAGTGAGAATTACCTGATATTTCATCATTCGGCTTGGGGATAACCAATGTCCCCCCTTTTGCTCCAAGACTGTGGTTACCACATGTTGGACATAGACTGTAATAGTCCTTCCCAAGGTCAACTTTCTTGCTTCTTGGATCAGTGTGAGAGTTGCAGCTGCTGCTTGCAGGCAAGAAGGCCATCCCCTGCTCACCAGGTCCAGTCGTTTGAAAAAATATTCTACCGGTCTCTTCCAGCTTCCTAACTCCTGCGTCAGAATTCCTAGAGAAAAATGCTGTTAATCATGAACAAATAACTGAAAGTCTTTGGTTAAATCTGGCAAGCCTAAGGCTGAGACTGTCATCAGACCCCATGTTCCTTCAGCAACAGCATGTCTAGAGTCATTCTATTTTGCAATGCCATTCTAGAGGTAGCCTGTAATTGTAAATTCAGTTGTTTAAATCCCTTTCTTGTCACATTTGCCAACCGTTTAACCTGCCCAGTCAATCTATACAGCCACTCTCTATTTCGGTAGGATGCTATATGATTTAGGAGAGATTACAGTGCCCAGCCAATTTTTACTCTAGTACCTGGATCATTCTAATCATCATTGTCTAATTTTGATCTTTTCATTCGTGTCAAATGCAAACTTTCTAAACTGCCCTTAATGGGAGATTTTTTCCAAATTGGACATAATGTAGGCAATCCCAAAGTTATTTGTTTAACTTTCCCATCTACTGGCAGATGAGATGTCCCTGTGCCATCACTCATAGTCCAGACCAGATGTCCTGGGCTTGGAATCATATATCTTTGACAGTTAATTCTCCAGAGGCTGGTCACCTTTAAGTTGTTCTTCAGTCCTCTGCATAAACAACCAATCTTCAAGGCTATTGTCAATTGGGGTACATGCTGAACTCCTTGACTCACTATGCTGCAATTGTATACTTGTTCACATTCCCACCAAGGAACCTTTTTTTCCTTTTCTCTTGTCGAAGTACTTCTATCTAATACTAACCTGCTTACCGTGAATTCAAGTCCATCCCATTCAAAACACCAAGATGTCTTAGTCCTGTATCTGAATTGTAAGTTTACACTAACACCCCAAACTCAATTCCGTTCCTCCTCCCTGTTTGCCGTTCTGTTAACCTGTTCACATTCCCATTTCATAGTCATTTGAGACACATTCCTTGTTTTTGGTTCATCATATCTGCACCACCCAACATCTCCAAATCGTCCTATGGCAGTAAATTGAAAATTTAACAACTTCTAACAGTCCACTCTATTACCGGGGGTTGTCCATTGCTTTATAATGTAATTTACTCTCTCTTCCCAACTTATCACTGATTTTGGGTGTGCAGTCCCATTTTTCTTAACAGTGGTCAAATTCATAGTTAAGATTCCCCAATGAATGGACTCTCACACTGCCAGTGGTATAGGTAGGCAAGCAGTAATTTGGGAGACATTTTGCAGATGTGCGAATTCCTTAACCAAGCCTATCATTAGATTTTCCTCCTCAGTTTTTCCTGGTATTGGAATTACCTGTTCCGAGTCTATTTCTTTTTGAACTGGAGTCTGAGTCTGAACATTCAATACAAATTGATTTGACCATCCAATTTTGATCCATGTTTCCACCACCATAGACTGAAAAAACAACAAAAACAAAAACTTAGTTATGTTTCAGAGGTAACTTCAATATCTCAAGATTTCCTACAACTCTCCTACTTCCATTGACTTTATGGTGCCTTCTTCACCCGAGTGTAGTGAATCCAGGCATCTGATTCGGCAATCTTGATAGCAGTGAAGGTAGTCAGCAACACCTGGTATGGTCCCTTCCACCTTCCTTGCAGAGGTTCTTCGTTCCAGGTCTTTATGTAGACGTAATCTCCAGGCAGGATGTTGTGTACTGTTGTGTACTGCACTTCGGAGCCTGTTTAGAGTTTTTCCAACAGAAAGCAAATAGTTATATACATCTTATTTTCCTGTCACATGGATGTTTGGACTGGGTTCAGGAACCTCATAGGATTTTCCATACATTATCTCATAAGAACTTACTGACATTCCACTTCGAGGTTTCACTCTTATTTGTAGTAATGCAAGTGGAAGTGCCTAGGGCCATTTAAATTTAGCCTCCTGACAGATTTTGCTAATTTGTCTTTTTAGAGTCTGATTCATTCTTTCCACTTTTCTACTTGATTGAGGTCTCCAAGGGGCATGTAAATCAGTTTGCCAATAATCTCCTGGTCCCACTCCAGTTTTTATTTTGCCCATCTGTACCCTTTTTTTTTGTACTATTGGATTGCTCTTTAAACAAATTTCATATTTCGCCGTTACTGATTTGGCCATCTTCAACATTTTTATTGATATTACACTTCCTTTCAGAAGCTGTCATAGCTTCTGCACCCCAGTGACACTCCCTATGCTTTGTTTGCAAAATCTCTCTCATGATTAGGAGAGGCAGTACTACCTGACCTGTATTTGTTGTCCACCACCCTTCTGAATTTTTCTCTGTATTTAGTAACTTAGCCAAATTCTCATCCTCCCCTGAAGATGTTGGTGGCTCCTTAGGGAGCGCTACTGTTCTGGTGGGGGTGATTGCTATTTGTGAAGCTGTATGTTGTGCTATTTTCCTAGCAGTCTGATCTGCTAATCGATTTCCATCAATTATCTTTGAGTTCCCTGACTGATGTGCTTTACAGTGCATGATTGCCACTTGAACTGGTTCCTGCACTGTCACCAGCAGTTGCAAGATTTCCTTTTGATGCTTAATGTTTGTTCCCTGGGAGGACAGTAGTCTTTCTTTCCACAGGGCGCCATGGACATGGACTACTTCAAAGGAATATTTTGAATCAGTTCAAATATTAACTCTTTTTCTTTTACTTAATTCCAAAGCACGTGTCAATGCAATCAGTTCTGTCTTCTGTGCAGATGTTGTAGTTAGCAATGCATTTGCTTCTATTTCTGTTTTTTCTGTTGTTACCATATATCCTGCGTGACTAGTTCCATTTACAACGAAGCTGCTGCCATCTGTGAAGAGTTCCCATCCAGGGTTTTCAAGAGGATCATCCTTCAGGTCCTCTCTGCTGGAATATGTATGTTTGATGGTTTCAACACAGTCGTGTTCCAGTTGTTGCTCTACTTGTGAAGTACTCAGAAACACTGCAGGATTTAATAGATTAGTTGTTTTCAACACCACATGAACCCGCTCAGTGAGAATTACCTGATATTTCATCAGTCGGCTCACGGATAACCAATGTTCCTTCTTTTGCTCCAAGACTGTGGTTACCATATGTGGGACATAGACTGTAATAGTCCTTCCCAAGATCAGCTTTCTTGCTTTTTGGATCAGTGTGACAGTGGCAGCTACTGCTCGCAGGCAAGAAGGCCATCCCTTGCTCACCAAGTCCAGTTGTTTTGAAAAATATCCCACTGGTCTCTTCCAGCTTCTTGCTGTTCTTTATCCCTTGTAAAAGGGGTAGATTTTTGGACTTCATATAATGGTTTTGCTATAAGACCATAATCCATGATCCAGAGCCTGAACTATCCCGTCACTCCCAAAAATGCCTGCAAATCATGCACAGAGTGTGGTTCCAGAATAGCACAAATCACTTCCTTTCCATTTGTCCCCAGTCTTCGTTCTCCTTTTGAAATTTCGAGGCCCAAATATATCACTGTTTGGCTGCTATTTGAGCTTTTTTTTTTTTTGATACCTTTTTCCTTTTAAACCCCAAAAAGTTTAAACGTTCAGTGGTTACCTGTATGCAGACTGACCTTCCCGTTGTGGCAATCAGGATGTCATCCACATATTGGAGAAGTAGATGCTCTGGTCTCGGTGTCACTGTCTTTTCATTAGTCCAGAGTTCCAGTTCTTTTGCTAGTTGTTTTCCAAAGATAGTCGGACTGTTCTTGAATCCTTGGAGTATTCATGTCCATGTTAACTGCACCTTGCGTCCTGTTTGGGGGCTTTCCCACTCAAAAGCAAATAGTTTACGACTTTCCTTTTCCAAAGGGATACAAAAGAAAGCATCTTTTAAATCAAGCACTGTAAACCACTGATAATATTCTTTCAGAGCTGTGAGTAAGGTATACAGATTTTCAACAACTGGATGTGTATCTTTCACAATCTGATTTATGGGTCTTAAACCCTGAACTAACCTATACTCTCCATTCAATTTCCATACTGTAGGTGTATTATACTCTGACTCACATTCTTCTAGAATTTGATATTTAAAAAATTTATCAATTAATACGTTTAATCTTGTTTTGCCTCACGTTTTATTGGGTATTGTCCTTCTCTGACCAATTTTGCTTTTTCTTTTATTTCAATTTTTACTGGTTGTTTCAGTTTTGATTTTCCTGGAATCTGAGTTTCCCACACTGCATTCTCCACTTCTGGAGGTAATTCTAGCACCTTTGTTTTTTCTTTTATCATCAATATTTGTCCTGTCTTTGATTCAGGTATTTTTAGTAACAAGTCTCCGTTTTCAAAGACAATTTGTGCATTTAACTTAGACAACAAGTCCCTCCCCATCAGGGGTATGGGACATTCTGGAACATACAAAAATTCATGTGTTATAACTTTATTGCCAAATTGTAGTTTTAAGAGTTTTAAAAATGGCCGATTTTCCTCTTTCCCTGTAGCTCCCACAATATTTGCAGTTTTAGTTCCAAGGTTTCCTTTTTGGCTGTTTAATACAGAAAAGGTTGCACTTGTATCCACCAAAAATGTAACCTGTTTTTCTCTCAGCTTAATTGTAAGCAGAGGCTCAGCTGGGTTCACCTCCGGTCCCTGTCAATCCATATATTGTCCCAAGACCATCAATTTAGTATGTTGACCAGCTAATTTAGGGCATTCATTTTTCCAATGTCCTTCTTCCCTGAAAAAAGCACATTGATTAGTTCCAAGGGGGGTTCTGCCAACTTGTCCTCTTTCCCTTCCTCTCATCCCTCTTCTCATAGAGCTTTGTCCCTGTCCTTGATTTGAAAATCCAGGGGTCCTATTCACTACTGCAAGTAATTGTCTTTCTCTCCTTATCTTATTTTCTTTATCTTTATTATTATAAACTTTCCAAGCTACTTTCACTAATTTTTCCAAATTTCGTATATCTGTTCCTTCTAGATTTTGGAGTTTTTTCTAATGTCCTTCTGTGATTGCCCCAGAAATATTAAGGCTTACTGTGCCTTAGTTTTTTCGGCTTCAGGTTGCAAGTTGGTATATTTACGAACTGCTTCCTTCAGCCTTTCTAAGAATGCTGTTGGGGATTCTTTCTTCTCCTGTCTCACATCATATAATTTAGACCAATTTATAGTTTTTGGCATGGCATTTTGGACCCCATATATAATCCACTGTTTGTACCTTTTCAGTCTCTGCATATGATCGTCCCTATTCAGATCCCATTGTGGGTCCCCTGTAGGGAAATTCTGATCTATGGTACTCCCTACTGTCTGAGTACGAACATATTCTTCTGCCCACATTTGAGTGGTTCTCAAAACCATTTGCTTTTCACTAGAGTCCATAAGAGTATCTAAAATCACCTGTATATCCTCCCAATCAGGATTTTGAGTTTTCATTATCATTCCCATTATTCTCCCCACTTTACCAGGATCCTCTCTATAAGGACCAGTTGATTCTTTCCATATTATAAGATCTGAGGGAGAGAAGGGTACTTTTACATACACTGGTCCATGTTGTCCAACTCCCTGTCTCAAGGGGGCTATCAACCGTCTCCCCTCCCGTGTTTTTAGAGGAGTTATCAAATGAGTACACTGTCTTGGGATATAAGTGGAAATATATCCCCGGGATATAGGTGGAGACGAGTCCAAGTCTGATTCCTTCTCCTCTCTCGATCTACTACTATTTGGACGGGGACCGACTGGACTATCAGCCTCAGAATCAGATGATGATGGAAGAGGGGGATATAATGGAATAGGAGCTATGGAGGCAGATGGAGTTATGTCCAATTCCGACTACGTATTATCACCCCCCTTTTCCTTTTGTTTTATAGTCAAATGTATGCAACAAGTTTTAGTAAGGGTACAGGCAGAACAATTCTCTTTAGCCTTCATCTTTTTTACGGTTAATGGCATATGAGTACATGCCTGCTTATCTAAATTGCATTTCTTTTTCCAATCTGTTTTTTCTCGAAGGTAAAAGACCTACATATGGGACCTCATCCAATTTTCTTCCCCTCTTACAGAATAACACTAATTGCATAATTGTATTATAATTCAAAGTCCCATTTAAGGGCCACATTTCCCCACTATCCAAATCATACAACAATCTCGCATGATTACAGTACTCTATAAGTTGGTCTTTGTGAAAATCACCCTTAAATTCCTTCCAGTGTGCCAACAGAAACCCAAGGGGTGAATTCTCAGGTACTTTGTTTGCCATTTCAAAATCCTTTTAGTTACAAATACTTTCTCAACAGTTGTTTTGTTCTTTCGCTTCGCTTCGCTTCTCTCCTACTGCACCCCTCGCGGGATCACAAAACCGTGGATCACAGCTCCGCACTCGCTTTGTACACAACTGCATGTCTCAGTCACACACAGACAGCTCACAACACAATATACAATAATACACATATATATACACAAAGCAATATATAAAGCAATATATAAACCAATGTACAAGTCAACGTACAAATCAAAATAAATAGGTACCTTTACCATATACTTATGTAGGCCCACTTATACCAATTACCAATTGCCAATGACCAATATCAGCCCTGCGATAACTTTGTCCAACTTACGGGCTGTAATACCAATGTCAACCCAACGATCGCATTCTCACCGCTTACCTTACCACTCCAGGGAACGTTGCGAGGAGCTGTAAGGGTCACAGGTGATGGTCCTCCACGAGAATCCCTCGGTGCACGCTGGAGTTCGATCAGCATCCGATCCCGTCCAGACTCACTTGCAACGTCCCAAATGGGTCGCCAAATGGGTTGACGGATCCACAATCGTGAAAAACTTATCTACACAGGAATGCAGATAAGCAGGCACTTCTTTATTATGCAGCGCTCGGAAAGCAGGAGGGACAATTCCTCCATATGTGCTTCTTGTTAGTTACCAATTTCAGGGTTTTTACAGAACTCAAACAGAAGAATCACATTTGCCAACACGAGCATGCATAAAGTGTCCATCTATCGATTTAGCCCTTCGCCTTGAATGGTACCCAACAAGCACAAAATTTCCAAAATCACAGTGATTGGTCAAAAAAAGATATCAGTGCCTTTGTTTTAGTAACAACTAAGGTAACAGCCAAGGTAAGCTAACAAATACATTTACCAAGGTCTTGTGGCTAAGGGAACAGCTAAGGTAACCTAAGGAATACATTTACCGAATTCTCGTAGCTAAGGTAACAGGTCTCTACCAGGTGTGGTATGTAACTCTTGCAGTTTGATCCTTATGTGATTCAAATGAACACTTACTTAATCAATAGGTGTTGGAGTTATTTGCAAGTGCTTAGCTAATTCATTGCACTATTACTAGGTGATTAACAAGTGCTTAACAAGTGCATGACTACTTATTGTAATGATAAGTTCTTAAAAACAATAATAATAATGTATCTGCAAAAGCACTTTGCCACTGTAGTAGTTTGACCCTGGCTGGATGCCAGCTGCTTACCAAAACACTCTATCCCCCCACCTCCCCAGCAACTCGGAGAAGGGGAGAAAATAAGATGAGAGTCTTGTGGATTGAGATAAAAGCAGTTTAATAAAGAAAGACCAAAGTCGCGTGCACAGGAAGCAAAGTAAAAGCAGATAAAAATGTTACTGTCCACTTCCCATCTGCAGTGATGTCCGGCCACCTCCCGGAAGCAGGGCTTCAGTACTCGTAGTGGTTGCTTTTGGAAGGCCAGAAATGAATCTTGCCTCCCCTTCCTGCTCCTCTCCCGCAGTTTATATTACTGAACTAACGTCATATGGTATGGAATATCTCCTTGGTAAGCCTGGGTCAGCTATTCTTGCTGTGGTCCCTCCCAAGATTGTGCTCACACACAGCTATTGCTGAAGGTGAGGGAAGGAGTGCTGGAGGGACAACCCTGATGCTGTGCGAGCAGTAGTCATAATATTGAGATCAACATTAAGCACAGCACTGCAAGAGCTGCTGTGGAAAGTCAGTACCATCCCAGACCCACTACAGTCTCCACCCCAGTGTGTTATTTTTCCCCCAAGGTTTAGTCTTTTTAGGTACACATCGAGTTTCCCCATCCTTTCTCATCACCCACCAAGTACACCCAGGCCCTTGAGCAAAGACAATCCCACGAATGGGTTTGTCCTTTCCCATGGGAGGTTACGCTCCAAGTCTAGGTCTACCTGAGCTACTTCAATTTTGGCAGCTTTGTCTACCTCTTGGTTGTTCCATCTTTCTTCAGTGGCACGGCTTTTGGTCACGTGAGCATCTACATGACGTACTTTCATAGTCATGTTTTCCACCCGAGCAGCAATGTCTTGCCATAATGCAGCAGCCCAGATGTGTTTACACTTGCGCTGCCAGTTGGTCTTCTTCCATTGTTGTAGCCATCCCTATAGAGCATTAGCCACCATCCTCGAGTCAGTATAAAGATAGAGAACTGGCCACTTCTCTTGTTCTGCAATCTTTAGAGCTAGTTGGATGGCTTTCACTTCAGCAAACTGACTCGACCCACCTTCTCCTTCAGTGGCCTCAACAACTTGTCGTGTGGGACTCTATACAGCAGCTTTCCACTTGTGATGATTTCCTACCACGGAACAAGATCCATCAGTAAACAAAGCGTAATGCCTCTCATCTTCTTATAGTTCATTATATTGTGCTGCCTCATGGGCACGAGGTACTTCCTCAGGAAATACTCAAAAATACCTGCCTTCTGGCCAGTCCATGATCTCTTCCAGGATTCCTGGGCGATTAGATTTCCCCTGCCGAGATCAATGTGTATTCAACGCCATCCACTTACTCCATGTAGCGCTGGTTGCATGATGCATAGAAGGGGTTTTCCCTTTGAACATCCAGTGTAGCACAGGCAGACGTGGTTCCTAGAGGGGGTAAGCTTCTGTGCCAATGACTTCTGAAGCAGCTCGAAGTCCCTCATATGCTGCTAGTATTTCTTTTTCAGTTGGAGTGTAGTGGGCTTCTGATCCTTGATATCCTCAGCTCCAAAACCGTAATGTTCGACCTTGGGTTTCTCCAGATGTTTTCTGCTAGAGGCTCCAGGTGAGATCATGCTCTCCAATGGCAGTGTAGAGGATATTCTGCACATCTGATCCTGTACGGATGGGCCCAAGGGCACCTGCACAAGCTATTTCTTGTTTAATTTGATGAAAAGCTTGTTGTTGCTCAACGCCCCACTCAAAACAGTTCTTCTTTCTGGTTACTCTAAAAACAGGGCTCAGCAGTTGACTATAACCTGGGATATGCATCCTCCAGAATCCCACAAGGCCCAGGAAAGCTTTTTTTTCTTTCTTATTAGTCGGTTGAGATATAGTCGCTATTTTGTTCACAACATCCAGAGGCACATGCTGACGCCCATCTTGCCATTTTATGCCCAAAAACTGTATCTCTTGTGCAGGTCCCTTTACTTTGTTTCTTTTTACAGCAAAACCAGCTTTTAGGAGAATCTGAATTATTCTTTTCCCTTTCTCAATCACTTCTTTTGCCTTGTTGCCCCATACAATAATGTCATCAATGTACTGTAAATGTTTGGGGGCATCATCCATTTCCAGCACAGTTTGGATTACACCATGACAAATAGTAGGACTATGTTTCCACTGTTAGGGCAATCTATTCCAGGTATACTGGACACCTCTCCATGTGAAGACGAATTGTGACCTGCAGTCTGCTGCCAACGGAATTGAGAAAAATGCATTAGCGATGTCAATCGTAGCATACCACTTGGCTGCTTTTGACTCCAGTTCATACTGGAGCTCTAACATGTCTGGTACAGCAGCACTCAGTGGTGGTGTCACTTCATTCAGGCCACGATAGTCTACTGTTAACCTCCACCCTCCATCAGATTTTTTTCACAGGCCATATGGGACTATTAAATGGAGAATGAGTTTTGCTAATTACTCCTTGAGCCTCCAGTTGATGAATCAACTCACAGATGGGAGCCAGGTAATCTCAGTTTGTGCGATATTGCCTCTGGTGCACTGTCCTGGTAGCAATTGGTACCTGTTGCTCTTGAACTTGCAGCAATCCCATAACAAAAGGGTCTTCTGAGAGGCCAGGCTTTTCTCATTTGTCCCCTGTTAAGCTCACTTCAGCCTCTAAGACAGATAATTCTTCAATTCCCCCTTTCACTCCAGAGATCCAGACAGAATCTGTGCCTTTATAACTTGGTGGCATCAATGTACACTGTGCCCCTGTGTCTACTAAGGCTTTATATCTTTGTGGGTTTGATGTGCCAGGCCATCGACCCCACACATTCCGTTAGATTCGGTCATCTCTTTCCTCCTCCTGTCTGGAGGCAGGGACCCTCTTATTTCTGTTCTTCATCAGAGTATTTGCTATCTGATCCTTGCAAATGTAGACCTGAAATCTCCTCATTGGCATTGAAGGAAGTGGTTGCAGTTCTTCTATGCCTTGGCGATTGTTGATTTTCCTCTTATGTTCTGGCAGCTACTATGCCTACAGCCCTCTTGGGTGGTCCTTTTCTAACAGCTGTCTTCCTCCTTAGTTCACGTACATGTGCTTCTAGCTTAAAAGTGGGTTCACCATCCCATTTCCTCATACCCTCTTCTTTGACATGCAAAAAGAGCCAAAGTTCATTTTGTGGTGTACTCCTTCGTCTAGGACTTCCTTTTCTCCTGGTCGGGGCAGTGGATGACCGAATTCTTCGGGCAATTCTGATAGTCAGGCCATCATCCCACACTGGTGAGGAGGTTCAGAGGCTCACTTCATAGTTTTGCAATCAAGAAGATATTTTCTTTACTGTTGGTATATTCATGTCTGGGTGATACACCATTGACAAGATATTAGAATACGTAGCTGGGACACTCTTAATCATTTTTCTCAACATGGCCAGTGTACACTGGACATCATCTAGATCTGTGGAGGCCTCAGCATTATCTAGATCACCATAGATGACTTTCAACACAACTAATTCCCTTAGGTATTGGATGCCTGTATCAGCTCTGGTCCACTTTCCTCGGGCATTTACAAGATCTTCCTTGAATGGGTATCTTGCCTTTACACTTGAGAGGAGCCGTTTCCAGAAACTGCAAATTGAGGTCTTCTTTCCAATGCCTCTATCAATTCAACGGTCCCTAGCAAGAGATCCCAGCTTTTGGGCTTCTCTACTTTCACATTGCTGACTGTCAGCCCCCTTATCCAAACATTAGAGCAGCCAGGCACCAATCCCCTCACCTGGCTGGTGACTGTAATTGTTGCAGATACACAATTATTTTAGTTAACAACTTATCATGGCAATAAGTAGTCCAGCCATTTTTAAGTACTTGTTAACCACCTAGTAATAGTTCAGTCAATTAGCTAAGCACTTGCAAATAACTCAAACATCTATTGATTAAGTATTCATTCACACCTGATAGGGACACATTACATTAGCTAGGAGACCCTGGTAAGTGTATTTGTTAGGTTACCTTTGCTGTTACCTTAGTTGTTACTAAAAAAAAGGGACCAATCA
This sequence comes from Colius striatus, assembly GCF_028858725.1. Classification (NCBI taxonomy): domain Eukaryota; kingdom Metazoa; phylum Chordata; class Aves; order Coliiformes; family Coliidae; genus Colius; species Colius striatus. The sequence goes on from NC_084789.1 coordinate 4,050,495, forward strand.
CTGTGATTTTGGAAATTTTGTGTTTGTTGGGAACTTATCAAGGTGATGGGCTAAATTGATAGATGGACATTTTATGCATGATTGTGTTGGAAAATGTGATTCTTTTGTTTGAGCTGTATAAAAACCCTGAAAAATGTAACTAACAAGGAAGCACATATGGAGGAGCTATCCCCTGGGTTTTCCCAGCGCTGAATAACAAAGAAGTGCCTGCTTATCTGCATTCCTGTGTAGATAAGTTTTTGGGATTTGGGATTCATCAACATAATCTTTTTGCATATCTCTAAGTTCTTATGAGGTGAGGGACCAAGTAGTTTCCATTTCCTTTTCGATTTCTTTCACTCCTTCTCCTGATCTCCTTACTGAAGGACCAGCTTCTTCTTCTAACCTTTCCTCTTCCTCCTCTTCTGCCCTTACTAATCAATGATAAGGACTTGACCTCCTTATCCACTGTTTCTTTTTCACTACTGGGGCAACCACTGTGGTTGTTGTTTGGTTCCCTGACTCAGTCATGGTGGTCTCAGATACAGTTTGAATTTCCACCTCGGTCATAGTTTTCTTGATTTCGGTAATCATGTTCTTAGGCCCTTTCATCCTTTTCACAAAATCATACAGCCAACTTAACAAAGATATCAAGTTTAGAGCGCAGCACAGAGTCAGTGTTAGTAGTATCATGTTCCTAAACATTAGAAAGTCTAAGATAAGCTGCATTACAGCAAGGCTCTGTGACCAGCACAGGAACTTTGCACTCATTGACTTACTGTAATTAAAATGCATTTAATGTAAAACTCCTATTTTCTCGCCCCATGTTGGGCACCAGAAAGGCTGAGGTACTTTGATCCTTTCTGGATGTCAGGTGCCCACCACACCGCTCTATCCCCCACCTCTCCATCGAGCCAGGGAAGGGGAGAAAATAAGATGGGAGTCTCGTGGGTGTGGAAAATCTCCTTGGTCAGCCTGGGTAAGCTGTTCTGGCCGTGGTCCCTCCCAAGATTTTGCTCACTCACATCTATTGGTGAAGGTGAGGGAGTGAATTCTGGAGGGACAGCCCTGATGCTGTGTGAGCAGTAGTCATTGATTTGAAGAGTAAGCACAGAACTGCAACAGCTGCTGTGGAAAATCACTAACATCCCAGACCAAGTACAGCCAACTTTTCAGCTGCTTTCCTGCAGGAGCTATCTCCCATCCTGGCACTTGGTCTGCTCAGTTCCAATTTGAAATACAGATTGCCGGTAGATGTTACGTTACTGCGTCAGGTAGACACAGGAAACAGATATGCAAACCCCACCTACAGTGGTACGTATGTCCCTGTATAGCCTAACAGGAAGCACTGCACCACCTTTGCAGCTGCTTTCCTGTGGGAGCTACCTCCAGTCTCGTGCACTTGCCCACTCAACTCCCTGTGAAAATACAGGCTGCTGGTAGAAGTCACGCCACTGCCTATGGGAGCAACAAGAAACAGGTACGCAGACTGCACCTATACTGCTACGTAGCTCTCATTGAAAGTACAGGCGAACATTCTAAGTTATTCCACTGTGTCTGGGAGCTACAAGAAAGCAGGTAAACTGAGCCTACCTACAGTGGTACGTGGGTCCCCGTGTAGACTCTCAGCCAGCACTGTGTCACCTTTGCAGCTTCTTTCATGAGGGAGATATCTCCAATTCTGCGCATTTGTCCTGCTCAGCTCCAATTGAAAATACGTGCTGCCGGTAGAAGTTATACCTCTTCATCGTGGAGCTACAAGAAAGTAATTACGCAGACCCCGCCTACAGGGGTACATAGACCCCAGGTAGCCTATCAGGCAGTACTGTGCCACTTTTACATCTACTTTTCTGTTGGAGCTATCTTCAGTCCCAAGAACTTGGCCTGCTCATCTCCTGTTTGAAATACAGGTTGCCGGTAGAAGTTACGCCACTGTCTCTGGGAGCTACGTGAAAGTAGGTACACATAGTCCAAAAATAGTAGTACGTAAATCCCCATGTAGTCTACAGTCCAGCACTGTGCCACCTTTGCAGCTGCTTTCCTGTGAGAGCTAACTCTAATCCCGTGCACTTGGCCTGCTCAGCTCTCATTGAAAATACAGACTGCCAGTAGAAGTTACACCTCTTCATCGTGGAGCTACAAGAAAGCAGGTACACAGACCACACCTACAGTGATACGTAGATCCCTGTGAAACCTATCAGCCAGCACTGTGCCACCTTTAGAGCTGCTTTCTTGTGGGAGCTATGTCTTTCTTACGCACTTGACCATCTCCGCTCCCATTGAAAATACCGGCTGCCGGTAGACGTCACACCACTGCTTATGGGAGCTATAAGAAAGCAGGTAAGCAGTTCCCAACTGCAGTGGTACTTAGATCCACATCTAGCCTATTATATTGGAGCTATTTCCAATCCCGTGCACTTATCCTGTTCAGCTCCCTTTGAAAATACAGACTGTCAGTAGAAGTTACGCCTTTGCGTCTGGGAGCTACAAGAAAGCAGGTACGCAGAAGCCCACCTACAGTGGTATGTAGATTCCCGTGTAGCATATCATCCAGCACTGTTCCACCTTTGCAGTTGCTTTCCTGAGCTCTTTTCAGCTCCAATTCTAAGCACTTGGCATGCTCTGCTCCCATTGAAAATGCATGCTGCCAGTGGAAGTTACACCACTCCCTCTAGGAGTTACAAGCAAGCAGGTATGCAGATCCCATCTACAGTGGTACTTTGGTCCCGGTGTTGCCTATCAGTCAGCACTGTGCCACCTTTGCAGATGCTTTCAAGTGGGAGCTATTTCTTTCCCGCGCACTTGGCCATCACCGCTCCCATTGAAAATACAGGCTGCCGGTAGACGTTACGCCACTGCGTCTGGGAGATAAAAGAAAAAAGGTATGCAGACCCCACCTACGGTTGTACGTTGGTCCCCGTGGAACCTATCAGCTAGCATTGTGCCGTCTTGGCAGCTGCTTTCTTGTGGGAGCTATTTCTAATCCTGCTCAATTGACCTGCTCAATTCCCATTAAAAACTACAAGCTGCTGGTAGAAGTTATGCTACTGCGTCTGGGAGCTACAAGAAAGCAGATGTTCAGAGCCCACCTACAGTGGTACGTAGGTCCCCATGTAACCTACCAGCCAGCACTGTGCCACCTTTGCAGCTGCTTTCCTGTGGGAGCTATCTCAAATCCAGAGCACTTTGCATGCTTTGCTCCCACTGAAAATACAGGGTGCCAGTACAAGTTACCCTACTGAGTCTGGGAGCTACAAGATAGCAGGTACGCAGACCTTGCCTACAGTGGTTCGTCGGTCCCTATGTAGTCTATCAGATAGCACTGTGCCACCTTTGCAGTTGCTTTCCTGTGGGAGCCATGTCTTTCCCGCGCACTTGGCCATCACCGCTCCCATTGAAAATACAGGCTACCGGTAGACGTTACGCCATTGCGTCTGGGAGCTACAAGAAAGCATGTACGCAGACCCAACCTGCAGTGGTACTTAGGTCCCCGTCTGGTCTATCAGCCAGCACTGTGCCACATTTGCAGCTGCTTTACTTGATGGAGCTATCTCCAATCCTTCGCACTTGGCCTACTCCACTGCCATTTAAAACACAGGCTGCCGGTAGAAATTACCGGTCTGCATCTGGGAGTTACAAGAAAATAGGTATGCAGACCCCACCTGCAGTGATACTTAGGTCCCTGTGTAGCCTATCAGTCAGTAATGTGCCACCTTTGCAGCTGCTTTCTTGTCGGAGCTATCTCCAATTCCGCGGACTGGGTCTTCAAAATTCCCATTGGAAAAATACAGGGTGCCTGTAAAAATTATGCTACTGTTGCTGGGAGCTACAAGATAGTGGGTACGCAGACCTAGCTTACAGTGGTTTGTCGGTCTCTATGTAGCATATCAGCCAGCACTGTGCCGCCTTTGCAGTAGCTTTCGTGAGGGAGTTATTTCTTTCCCTCACACTTGGCCTGCTCAGCTCCCAGTAAAAAATACAGGCTGCTGGTAGAAGTTACACCTCTGCGTGGTGGAGCTACAAGAAAGCAGGTATGCAGACCCCACCTACCGTGGTACGTAGGTCCCCGTGTAGCCTATGTCGTGGTTTTGCCAACCGGAGCAAAGGGGAAAACAAAAAACGCAACTCCTCCCACTTCCTTTCTTGATGGAATGCGGAGGGAATCGGAGAGGGAGGAAAAATTGAAAGAGCCCGTGTAAGTTGAAATAAGATTAATTTGCTAAGGAAAATTGAAGAGGAACAACTATAACAAACAAAAGTGGATATTACAAAGAAAACTGGTAAGTGATGTAGTTGCTCACTACCCGGGACCCGACCAAGCGACCGCTCCGGATCAGTGAAAGAGAGCTCATGACCCTGGAAGAGAGCTTCTTCCGGCTATCCTCCACCGATATACTGGGCATGACTTTAGGATGCTATCGAATACCTGCTGGCCAGCCTGGGTCAGCTGTTCAGGCTGTACCCTTTCCCGGTTCCTCATGGGAATTAACTCTATCCTGACTCAAACTAGGACATTCCATCCCTTATTCTATACCATCTACATGTCACGTCTAGGTTTACACATCATAATCATCTACACATACATAACATAGAGCAACTATAGGAATAATGCCATTCAACAGCTATCATTATACAGTTTAATTCACAGGTTATTCTCACCCAGAATCAAAGTCCCTTGAGGCACACATTGGGTCTTCTCATCCTTGCACATCACCCACCAAGTACACCCAGGTCCCTGAGCAAAAATAATCCCACGGATGGGTTTGCCTTTACCTGAGGTAGGATACACCCAGACTGCCTTCCCTAACATGTCTTTTAAATTTAACACAGGGACTTTGTCCCCTTCTACAATATGTAAGGGTTCTGATTGGGAAGGGCCAGCTCAATTGACAGATCCTCTGGAGTTGACTAGCCAGGTGGCCTCAATGCCTGAAAGTTCCACCTCCCATTGCTTTCAGTGTGGTTTTCAAGAACCCATTGAATCTCTCAACTTTTCCTTAGGCTGGTTTGTGATAGGGAATATGAAAAATCCATTCAATGCCATGCTCTTTGGCCCAGGCATCTATGAGGTTATTTCTGAAGTGTGTCCCATTGTCTGACTCAATTCTTTCTGGGGTGCCATGCCGCACGAGGACTTTCCTGTCAAGGCCCTGAATGTCCAGGCGGTGGCATGACCCACAGGATATGTTTCCAACCATCCTGTGGTTGCCTCCACCATTGTGAGCACATGACATTTGCCTTGGAGAGTCTGTGGCAGTGTGATTTAATCAATCTGACAGGCCTCTCCGTATTTATATTTATACCATATGGGCTTCAATTGTTTTGTTTTTTTAATTGTAGCACACGTCTCACACTCATAGATAACCTGTGCAATAGTGTCCAAGGTTAAGTCCACTCCTCAATCACGAGTCCATTTATAGGTAGCATCTCTGCCTAGATGACCTGAGGTATCATGGGCACATCAAGCTAAAAATAACTCCCACTTATATGGTCAATCAAGATCTATCTGAGGAATCTTAGTAGCCTTGTCATCTTCCTGGTTTACAGATGTTCTTCTGTGGCCCGCTTTTTGGTATGTGAGCATCTACATGGCGCACCTTCATAACTAGTTTCTCCATTCGAGCAGCAATGTCCTGCCATAGTGGAGCAGCACAGATGTGTTTGCCCTGTAGTTGCCAGTTGTTCTGACTCCATTGCTGTAGCCATCCCCACAGAGCGTTTGCCACCATCCACGAATCAGTAGAGAGGTAGATCCTTGGCCATTTTTCCTCTTCAGCAATGTCTAAAGCCAACTGGATGGCTTTTACCTCTGCAAACTGACTGGATTCACCCTCTCCTTCTGCAGCTTCTGAAATTTTGTGTAAGGGACTCCATACAGCTGCCTTCCATCTCCGATGCCTTCCCACAAGGCAGCAGGACCCATCTCTAAACAGGGCATACTGCTTCTCATCTTCTGGCAGTTCATCATTCGATGGGGCCTCGTCACCACGTGTCACCTTCTCTGGTGATATTTCACCATCTTCGCACTCTTGCCAGTTTGCGATCACCTCCAGAATCCCAGGGCAGCTAGGCTTCCCTATGCGAGTTCGTTGTGTGATCAGTGCGATCCACTTACTCCATGTAGCATCAGTTGCATGATGCGTAGGGAAAATCTTCCCCTTGAACATCCAGCCCAGCGCTGGCAGTCGAGGTGCTAGGAAGAGTTGTGTTTCTGTGTCAATCATTTCTGACACAGCTTGAACTCCTTAATATGCTGCCAGTATCTCCTTCTCGGTTGGAGTGTATCGGATTTTCGATCCTCTGTATCCCCGACTCCAGAACCTGAGAGGTTGGCCTCAGCCTTGACCCTCCCCAGGTTCTCTCTGTCAAAGACTCCAAGCAGGGCCATTCTCCCCACCTGCAGTGTAGAGCACATTTTTAACATCTGGTCCTGTCCGGAATGGCCCAAGCGCCATTTCATGAATAATCTCCCGTTTAATTTGTTCAAAACTTTGTTGCTGCTCAGAACCCCATTCAAAATCATTCTTCTTCCGTGTCAAACGGAAGAGGGGGCTAGCAATCATACTGAAATTTGGAATATGCATTCTCCAAAACCTCACAACACCTAAGAAAGCTTTTGTTTCCTTTTTGTTAGTTGGTGGATCCAGTGTTACCTGGATCAGTCCATGTCAAATGGTGGGACTGTGTTTCCACCCCTGGGGCAGTCGATTCCAAGTATACTGCACCCCTCTCCAAGTAAAAGCAAATTGAGGTCTGCACTCTTTTGCTAAAGGGATTGAGAAGAATGCATTGGCAATATCAGTGGTGGCATACCATTTGACTGCCTTGGACTCCAATTCGTATTGGAGTTCCAATATGTCTGGCACAGCCGCGCTCAGCGGTAGCGTGACTTCATTCAGGCCACGACAGCCTACTGTCAGTCTCCACTCTCCAGTAGACTTTTGTATTGGCCATATAGGCCTGTTAAAGGGTGAGTGAGTTTTGCTGATCACCCCTTGGCTCTCCAATTAGCGAATCAACTTACGTATGAGAATCACAGAGTCTCTGTTGGTGCGGTATTGCCGACGGTGCACTGTTGTGGTTGCAGTTGATACCTGTTGCTCCTCAACCTTCAGCAACCCCACAACAGAAGGGTCCCCTGAAAGGCCGGGCATGCTGGATAACTGTTCAATCTCTTCTGCCTCCACTGCAGCCACACAAAAGGCCCACCTGTATCCTCTTGGGTCCTTAGAATACCCTCTCTTAAGATAATCTATGCCTAAGATGCATGGAACTTCGGGGTCCTGTCGCAATGGGATGCTTGTGCCAATTTGTGCCAGTCAGACTCGCTTCAGCTTCTAATACAGATAGCTGTTGAGATCCCTCTGTCACTCCAGAAATACAAATGGATTCCGTCCCTTTAAAATTTGATGGCATCAGAGTACATTGTGAACCAGTGTTCACTAAAGCCTTGTATTCTTGTGGATCTGATGTGCCAGGCCAACCACTCCACACAGTCCAATAAACCTGATTATCCTTTTCCTCCACCTGGCTGGAGGCAGGGCCCCTCTAATACTGGGTCATCGCAGTCATCATTTACCATTTCCCAGGAAACACCAGAGGTCCCCTTGAGGGAATCAAAATTGAAATCAACCCTCCTATCTTGTATAGGGGGTTGCTCACTGGAAACTGGAGCGGCATTCCTCCAAGGAGAATTGCTTCTTTTAACCCTTCCTTTCTGCAACTCCTGTGCCTGTGCTTTTGGAGTGGGTGATCTTGGAGTAGATGGGGTAGGTGGCCTATCCCACTTGCTCATATTCTCTCCTTGGTCTTGTGGATGTGGCTGTGGAACATCCTGAGGTGTATACTCCTTACATTCCTGCTCTTGAGCACGGGCACGCTTATTCTTAACAGCTGGCAGGTGGAGAGCGAGATGCAAATTGGTCAATCTTCCACGACATTTTTTCTACAGCTGAAACAACAGCCTGTAGGGGACAAGACACATTTTCTTCATATTGCCAAAGTGGAGCAGCTAGTTGTTCCACCGTTTGCCTCTCATCTTCATTCCAGGAGACAGCTGTCAACGAACTGGCATAGTTTGGTGGTGCACTTCGTAGGAACTTTCGCCACATAACTTGTGTGCATTGAACTTCATCTGGGTCTCTGGGCACATAGTCATTAAAAATAATCTCCAGCACAGCTAACTCCCTCAAATATTGAATGCCTTTCTCCATGGTGGTCCACTTGCTTGAGGGTCCTGTAATATCTTCCTTGAAGGGGTATCTTTCCTTCACACCCAAAAGAAGTCGTCTCCAGAGGCTGAGGGTTTGTGATGGTCTTCCCATAGCCTTATCAATGCCCCCGTCCCGGGACAAGGAGCCCAATTGCCCGGCTTCCTTGCCCTCTAAGACCAAACTGTGGGCTCCATTTTCCCAGCATTGGAGCATCCAGGTGATAATGTGCTCACCTGGGCGACGGCTGTATTCTTTCCGCATGTCTCGCAGTTCACTCAGAGACAAGGACCGACTGATTATCTCTGGCTCCAACTCTTCTTCGCTCTGTGATATCCCTTGTTCATCTCCATCCTTAGTGCTGCAAACTGGTTTTTTTTGTATTTCTTATTCTGTACAGGAGCAACTGATACTGCCACAAATCGATACTCTGATTCAACAGCAGTTGTATCAGTTGCCTCAGCTTGAGATGCCGCAGTTGTAACAGCAACAGTCTGGGTTTGAGCATCCACAGTTGTTGCAGCAGTCTGCGTTTGAGTGGACACAGCAACAATATTTACCGTCTGGGTATGAGTGTCCACAGTGGTAACAGCAACAGTGTCAGCAGTCTGGGTATGAGTGTTCACAATTGCAACAGGGACATCCACTGCTGGAGTCGTAACAGCAACTGGTTCAGGCACAGCTGAGTTGACTGCAACATCCACTGCTGGAGTCGGAACAGCAACTGGTTCTGCACAGATGAATTTGGAATGGGTTCGTGTGTTCTCCAAATCTTTACAGGTAGAAAGCTCCTTGGACGCCTGCCTATATTCTGTATGCCTCTCCTCACAGTTCTCCAAAAAACAATTTTTACAATTCAAGATGAGGTGAAAACAAGGGAAAATAATACAAACATGGTAATTAGAACATTCCAAGTATTATTGTTAGAATCCATTAGAAGCACCTTGAAGAAATGAGGGTAAGTGACATAGTGGGAGGAGTTAAACATGTCATTTTCCCATAAATTGAGTGCTATTTTTAAGTTCTAGGAGAAAATGTGGAAGAGACAAAAAAGCCATGTACACATTCTAACCCAACTTAATAATCCCTGACAAGATCATATCATAAGCCAATCCCATCCAATGCAGTAGCATGAGAATTTTGATATATTTTCGACAGACGAGAAACCCTATCACAGGACATACATGATGTAGATAAGAGGAAATGTAATACCACCATACAAGCATATCAACCAACATTGTTCTCAGCAATCATTTAGTGTCAGGAGTGTACACAAGGAGTTTGTTTAAACCCACTCTGTTCTATTTCATCCTCACAGGCCCCACGTTGGGTGCCAGTCAGTGTTGTGGTTTTGCCCAGCCCTAGCAAAGGGGGAAAAAAAACCAGCGACTCCTCCCCCTCCTCCTCCCGACAGAATGCGGAGGGGATCGGAGAGGGAGAAAAAAATTAAAAGAGCCCACGTAACTTGAAAGAAGAACAATTTACTAGGGAAAATTGAAGAGGAACAACTATGACAAACACAAGGGAATATTACAAAGAAAACTGGTGAGTGATACAGTTGCTCACGACCTGGGACCTCACCTAAACGACCGCTCCGGACCGGCGACCGAGAGCCCGTGACCCCGGAAGAGAACTTCTTCCAGCTAGCCTCCACCTATATACCGGGCCTGACGTTAGGATGGTATCGAATACCTGCTGGTCAGCCTGGGTCAGCTGTTCAGGCTGTACCCTTTTCTGGTTCTTCAAGAGAATTAACTCTCTCCTGGCTAAAACTTGGAAAGCCTATCAGCCAACACTGTGCCACCTTTGAAGCTGCTTTCCTGTGGGAGCTATCTCCAGTCCCGTGCACTTGTCCTGCTTAGTTCCCATTGAAAGTAGGACTCCTAGTCGAAGTTACGCCATTGCATCTGGGAGCTACAAGAAATCAGGTACACCGACTCTACCTACAGTGGTACGAAGGTCCCTGTGTAGCCTATCAGTCAACACTTTGCCACCTTTGCAGCTGCTTTCTTGTGGGACATATCTCAAATCCTGCGCACATGGCCTGCTCAGCTCCCATTTAAAATACAGACTGCCGGTAGAAATTAAATCTCGACGTCTGGGAGCTACAAGAAAACAGGTATGCAGACCCCATCTACAGTGGAACGTAGGTCGAACTGTAGCCTAATCGCAAGCACTGTGCCAGCATTGCAGTTGCTTTCCTGGTGGAGCTATTTCCAATCCCACGCACCTGGCCTGCTCAACTCCCATTGAAAAAATACAGGTTTCCTGTCAGAGTTACACCACTGCGTCTAGGAGCTACAAGAAAGTGGTACGCAGACCACATCTACATTGACACGTAGGATTCCGTGTAGCTAGTCAGCCAGCACTTTTTCATCTTTGCAGCTGCTTTCTTGTGGGAGCTGTCTCCAATCCCACGCTCTTGTCCTGCACAGCTCCCATTGAAAATACCGACTCGTTAGAAATTAGGATACTGCATCTGGGAGCTACAAGAAATCAGATACGCAGACTCTACCTCCAGTGGTACGTAGGTCCCTGTGTAGCCTATGAGTCAACACCGTGCCACCTTTTCTGCTGCTTTCCTGCGGGAGTTATCTCCAATCCCACACACTTGGCCTGCTCAGATCCCATTGAAAAAATGCAGGTTGCTGTTAGATGTTACGCCACTGCATCTGGGAGCTACAACAAAGCAGGTATGCAGACCCCAACTACAGTGGTACGTCGATCCCCGTGTAGTCTATCAGCCAGCACTGTATCACCTTTTCAACTGCTTTCCTGTGGGAGCTATCTCCAAACACGCGCATTTTGCCTTCTCAGCTCTCTTTGAAAATACAGGCTACCGATAGAATAAACACCACTGCGTCTGGGAGCTACAAGAAAGCAGGTACACAGACCCCACCTACAGTTGTACGTAGGTCCCCATGTAGGTTATCAACCAGCAGTGTTCCAAATTTGCAGCTGCTTTCCTGTTGGAACTCCAATTCCAATTCCACGGACTTGGCCTTCTAAGAACCCTTTGAATATACAGGCTGTTGGTACATAGAATCATAGAATTGTTGGGATTGGAAAGGAGCTTTAGAGACCATGTAGTCCAACCTCCCTGCAGAAGCAGGTTTACCGTGATCAGGTCACAAAGGAACATGTCCTGGCAGGTCTTGATGACCTCCAAGGAAGGAGACTACACAACCCCTCTGGGCAGCCTGTTCCACTGCTCCATCACTCTCACGGTGAAATAGTTTTTTCTTATGTTTAAGTGGAACTTTTTTGTGTTCCAGCTTCACCCCATTACCCCTTTTCCTTTTACTATCTACTATAGAAAAGAGGGATGCCCTAACCTTGACACTCACCCTTTAGATATTTATAAATGTTAATAAGATCACCCCTCAATCTCCTCTTCTCAAGACTAAACAGCCTCAGTTCCAGCAGTCTTTCTTCGCCTGAAAGATGTTCTATACCCTTGATCAACTTGGTGGCACTGCGCTGGACTCTCTCCAGCACTTCTCTGTCCCTCTTGAGCTGAGGAACCTAGAACTGGAAACAGTACTGCAGATGAGGCCTCACCAGGGAAGAGTAGAGGGGTAGAAGAACCTCCCTCGACCTGCTGGCCACACTCTTCTTGATGCATCCCAGGATGCCATTGGCCTTCTTGTCCATGAGGGCACATTGCTGGCTCATATTTAGTTTATTATCAATCAGGGCTCCCAGGTCTCTCTCTGCAGAGCTGCTCTTCAGCAGTTCGATCCCCAGCCTGTCCTGATGTATGGGTTTGTTCTTTCCCAGATGCAGGACTCTGCACTTGTCCTTGTTGAACCTCATGAGGTTCCTCTCTGCCCCACTCTCAAGCTGGTCGAGATCCCGCTAAATGGCAGCAAAGTCTTCTGGGGAATCAAGCAGTGCTCTCAGTTTAGTGTCATCAGTGAACTTGTTGAGAGTACACTCTTTGCCTTCACCCAGGTGGTTGATGAAGATGTTGAACAAGACTGGCCCCAGAATGAATCCCTGTGGAACTCCACTGGCCACAGGCCTCCAACTTGACTCCGTGCTAGTGATCAACACCCTCTGGGCTCTGTCATTCAGTCAACTCTCAATCCACCTCACTGTCCACTCATCCAACACACACTGCCTGAGCTTCCTGATGAGGATGTTGTGGGAGACAGTGTCAAAAGCCTTGCTGAAGTCAAGGTAGATGACATCCGCTGCTCTCCCCTCATCTAGCCAGCCAGTTATGCACTCATAGAAGGCTATCAGGTTAGACAAACAGGATTTCCCCTTGGTGAAGCCATGTCAACTCCCCCTGAGCACCATCTTATCCTTCATATGTTCAGTGATAACATTCAGGATGAGTTGTTCCATCACTTTTCCAGTGATGGAGGTGAGGCTGACCGGCCTGTAGTTTCCTGGTTCATTCTTCCTGCCCTTTTTGAAGACTGGCATGACATTGGCCTTTCTCCAGTCCTCAGACATGTCGCTTGTCCTCTAAGATTGTTCAAAATGGATTGAGAGATGCTTAGGAATCACATCAGCCAGCTCTCTCAGCACTCTAGGATGCATCCCATCAGGACCCATTGACTTATGAGCCTTAAGCTTGTCCAACAAGTCTTCCTCTTCCACCCAGGGCAAGTCCTCTGCTGTCCTGGCCATCATGTTATCGTTGCTGGACTGGGCTTTCCGAGGGTCAGCCTTGGCTGTAAATACTGAAGCAAGAAGGCATTGTGGTAGTTTGACCCTGGCTGGATGCAAGGTTGCAACTACACCGCTCTATCCCCCACCTCCTCAGCAAGCCAGGGAAGGGGAGAAAATAAGATGGGAGTCTCGTGGGTTGAGATAAAGGTAGTTTAATAAAGAAACAGAAAAGCCACATGTGCGGGAAGTAAAGTAAAAACAGATAAAGCTGTTACTCTCTACTTCCCATCTGCAACGATGTCCGGCCACCTCCCAAAAAGTAGGGCTTCGGTACACATAGAGATTACTTTTGTAAAGCCATAAATGAATCTTGCGTCCCCTTCATGCTCCTCTCCCCCAGTTTATATTACTGAGCTGACGTCATATGGTATGGAATATCAACTTGGTCAGCCTGGGTCAGCTGTTCTGGTCGTGGTCCCTCCCAAGATTGTGCTCTCCCTCAGCTATTGGTGAAGGTAGTGGAAGGAATGCTGGAGGGACAGTCCTGATGCTGTGCAAGCAGTAGTCATAATATTGATATCAAACATAAGCACAGCACTGCAAGAGCTGCTGTGGAAAGTCACTACCATCCCAGACCCGCTAGAATCTCCACCCCTTATTCCATATCATTTATGTCATGCTAAGAAAAACTATCTGAAAAACCCATATACATTCTTAAATACTCTCATTAACCAGTACTCCCACTATTCAATAGACAAACATCATTCTTGTATTCCCTCTGGCATCTTGCATAAAACAAACAAACATCATTCTTATATCTTTCATCCTTTGTAGATGTTCACTGGAGTAGGCCATAACTTATGTCTCATCCATCAAGATGGATATCAAGGCCAGGGGAAACAGTGTGTTATTTTTCCCCCAAGGTTTAGTCTTTTTGAGGTACACATCGAGTTTCCCCATCTTTCTCATCACCTACCAGTACAACCAGGCTCTTGAGCAAAGACAATCTCATGAATGGGTTTCCTTTTTCCCATGGGAGGTGCAACCCATACTGCCTTCCCCAGCCATTTCCCAGGATACACTACAGGGACCTTATCTCCTCCCACAGTATGTAGTGGTTTTGTTCAGGCAGGACCAGGACGGTTAGTTGAACCTCTGCTGTTTACCAGTCAAGTGGCTTCTGCTAAATTTTTATTCCACTGCTTCCATGCCCCATTGCCCAGTGCTCTCAACATGGTCTTTAGTTATCCGTTATATCTTTCAATCTTTCCAGAGGCTTGTAGGTGATAGGGGATTTGGTATATCCACTCAATGCCATGTTTCTTTGCCCAGGAGTTTATGAGATTATTTCGAAAATGAGTCTCATTTTCTGATTCAATTCTTTCTGGAGTATCATGTTGCCACAAAACTTGCCTTTCAAGACCCAAGACAGTATTTCGGGCAGTGGCATGATTTACAGGGTATGTTTCCAACCAACCGGTAATTGCTTCCAACATGGTGAGTGTATAACGCTTGCCTTGGTGTGTTCGTGGTAGTGGTCCAACATAGTCCATTTGCCAGGCCTCACCGTATTGAAAACCCAACCATCATCCTCTGTTCTAGGGAGACTTGATTCGTGTGGCTCGCTTGATAGCAGCACATGTCTAAAATTTTTGGGTGACCTGTGTAATGGGTTCCATGGTCAAGTCCACCCCTCGATCATGAGCCCATCTATATGTTGCATGTCTTCCCAGATGTCCTGATGTTTCATGCGCCCATCGAGCTATGAATAGCTCACCTTTACCTCTCAGTCTAGGTCTACCTGAGCTACTTCAATTTTAGCAGCTTTGTCTACCTTTTGGTTGTTCCATTTTTCTTCAGCAAAACGATTTTTGGGTATGTGAGCATCTCCATGACATTCTTTCAGAGTCATGTTTTCCACCCGAGCGGCAATGTCTTGCCATAATGCAGCAGCCGAGATGGGTTTACTTTTGCGCTGACAGTTGTTCTTTTTCCATTGTTGTAGTCATAATGCCTCTCATCTTTTGATAGTCCATTATATGGTGGTGTCTCTTGGGCACAAGCTACTTCCTCAGGCAATGCTCAAAAATACCTGCCTTCTGGCCAGTCCATGATCTCTTCCAGGATTCCTGGGCGATTAAATTTCCCCAGCTGAGATTGTTCTGTATTCAGTGCCACCCACTTACTCCATGTAGCGCTGATTGCATGATGCATAGAAGGGGCTTTCCCTTTGAACATCCAGTTTAGCACAGGCAGACGTGGTGCCAAGAGGAGGTAAGCTTCTGTGTCAAGGACTTCTAAAGCAGTTCGAAATCCCTCATATGCTGCTAGTATTTCTTTTTCAATTGGGGTGTAGTGGGCTTCTGATCCTTGATATCCTCAGCTCCAAAACCGTAATGTTTGACCTCCAGATGTTTTCTGCCAGAGGCTCCAGGTGAGACCATGCTCTCCAGCGGCAGTGTAGAGGATATTCTGCACATCTGATCCTGTACGGATGGGCCCAAGGGCGACTGCACGAGTTATTTCCTGTTTAATTTGTTGAAAAGCTTGTTGTTGCTCAGGGCCCCACTCAAAACAGTTCTTCTTTCTGATTACTCTAAAAAGAGGGCTCATAAGCTGACTATAACCTGGGATATGCATCCTCCAGAATCCCACAAGGCCCAGGAAAGATTGTGTTTCTTTCTTATTAGTTGGTTGAGATATAGTCGCTATTGTGTTCACAACATCCAGAGGCACATGCCATTTTATGCCCAAAAACTGGATCTCTTGTGCAGGTCCCTTTACTTAGTTTCTTTTTACAACAAAACCAGCTTTTAGGAGAATTTGAATTATTCTTTTCCCTTTCTCAAACACTTCTTCTGCCTTGTTGTCCCATACAATTATGTCATCAATGTACTGTAAATGTTTGGGGACATCATCCATTTCCAGCACAGTTTGTATTAGACCATGACAAATAGTAGGACTATGTTTCCACCCCTGGGGCAATCGATTCCAGGTATATTGGACACCTCTCCATGTGAAGGCGAATTTTGACCTGCAGTCTGCTGCCAACGGAATTGAGAAAAATGCATTAGCGATGTCAATCGCAGCATACCACTTGGCTGCTTTTGACTCCAGTTCATACTGGAGCTCTAACATGTCTGGTACAGCAGCACTCAGTGGTGGTGTCACTTCGTTCAGGCCACGATAGTCTACTGTTAACCTCCACCCTCCATCAGATTTTTTCACAGGCCATATGAGACTATTAAATGGGGAATGAGTTTTGCTAATTACTCCTTGAGCCTCCAGTTGATGAATCAACTCACGGATGGGAGTCAGGGAATCTCGGTTCGTGCGATATTGCCTCCGGTGCACTGTCCTGGTAGCAATTGGTACCTGTTGCTCTTGAACTTGCAGCAATCCCACAACAAAAGGGTCTTCTGAGAGGCCAGGTAAATTAGAGAGTTTTTTGATTTTCTCTGCATCTACAGTGGCTATACCAAAAGCCCATCGATACCCCTTGAGGTCTTTGAAGTACCCTCTCCTGAGGTAATCTATGCCAAGAATACAAGGGGACTCTGGACCAGTCACAATGGGTTTTTTTTTTCCATTTGTCCCCTGTTAAGCTCACTTCAGCCTCTAATACAGATAATTCTTCACATCCCCCTGTCACTCCAGAGATCCAGACAGAATCTGTGCCTCTATACCTTGATGGCATCAATGTACACTGTGCCCCTGTGTCTACTAAGGCTTTATACCTTTGTGGGTTTGATGTGCCAGGCCATCGAACCCACACAGTCCAATAGATTCGGTCATCCCTTTCCTCCTCGTGGCTGGAGGCAGGGACCCTCTATTTCTGTTCTTCATCAGAGTATTCGCTATCTGATCCTTGCAATTGCAGACCTGAAGTCTCCTCATTGGCATCGAAGGAAGTAGTTGCAGTTCTTCTATGTCTTGGAGATTGTTGATTGTCCTCTTTTGTTTTGACAGCCACTCTGCTGACAGTCCTCTTGGGCGGTCCTTTTCTAACAGCTGTCTTCCCCCTTAGTTCACGTACACGCGCTTCCAGCTTAAAAGTGGATTCACCATCCCACTTCCTCATATCCTCTCCTTGGCCACGCAAAAAGAGCCAGAGTTCATTTTGTTGTGTACTCCTGCGTCTGGGACTTCCTTTTCCCCTGGTCGGGACAGTGGATGACTGAATTCTTGAGGCAGATCTAACAATCAGGCCATCATCCCACACTGATGAGGAGGTGCAGAGGCTCTCTTCATAGTTCTGTAACCAAGAAGATACCCTCTCCACTGTTGGTATATCCATGTCTGGATGATACACCATTGCCAGGATATTAGAATATGTAGCTGGGGCACTCTGATTCACTTTTCTCAACATGGCTCGTGTACACTGGACATCGTCTGGATCTGTGGAGGCCTCGGCATTATCCAGATCACCATAGATGACTTCCAACACAGCTAATTCCCTTAGATATTGGATCCCTTCATCAGCTCTAGTCCACTTTCCTCAGGCATTTACAAGGTCTTCCTTGAATGGGTATCTTGCCCTTACACTTGAGAGGAGTCGTTTCCAGAGACTACAAATTGAGGTCTTCTTTCCAATGCCTCTATCAATTCCCCGGTCCCTAGCAAGAGATCCTAGCTGTTGGGCTTCTCTGCCTTCCAATTGCTGACTGTCAGCCCCGTTATCCCAACATCGGAGCAGCCAGGCACCAATCCGCTCACCTGGCTGGCGAGTGTAATCTTTTCGCATATCTCTAAGTTCTGTTGAGGTGAAGGACCGAGTAGTTTCCATTTCCTTTTCTATTTCTTTCACTTCTTCTCCTGATCTCCTTACCGAAGGACCAGTTTCTTCTTCTAGCCTTTCCTCTTCCTCCTCTTCTGCCCTTACTAATCGATGATATGGACTTGACCTCATCCACTGCTTCTTTTTCACTACTGGGGCAACCACTGTGGTTGTTGTTTGGTTCCCTGTCTCAACCATGGTAGTCTCAGGTATAGTTTGAATTTCCACCTCGGACATAGTTCTCTGAGAGGGCTGGACTGCGACTGACTCAAATATGTTGGTCTCAGGTACCGTTTGAGTTTCCATTTCAATCATAGTTCTCTGAGAGGACTGGAATGGAGCTCGGTAGGCAGAGGCTAGGCCCCAGTATAGTGCCTGAACCTGATGGGCCTCATTAGGATAGGTAAGACACCCTTCTATCAGGTAGCGTGTCAGTAAAGCAGGGTTTTTTATCTGTTCAGATGTAAAATCCCAGGTTACAGGAGGTGATAACCGTCCTAGGAATTTGCCTAAATTCATCCACATACCCTGCCACCCAGGGACAGGCCGCTTCAGGGGGCATTTTAACATGTTTCCATCGCAAATTTGTCCTCTCTGATACCCAGATGACTCCAGATTCCACAAGATATATAATATACCAACCATGTTAATTAGTAATATTAAAACTCTCGTATAAGGGTGACTAAGGACCTGGGAAGTCTGTGTAACAAAATTGTCTAGATCAGTCCGAGCTGAGGAGAAAGAGGTGCTTTGCCCCATGGCCTCCACAAGATAGCTCCCACAGCACACTAAATTCATCAGTAACAGAATGAGACTTGCTATTATTATTTGGGCCATCATGTTCCCAGGCCCTTTCATCCTTTTCACAAAATTATATAGCCAGCTTAGCAAAGCTATTAAGGTTAAAGCACAGCAGATAGTCAATGTTAGTAGCATCGTGTTCCCAAGTGTAAGATAAGCTGCATAACAGCAAGGCTCCGTGACCAGCACGGGAACTTTGCACTCATTGGCTTACTGTAACTGCAATGGAGTTAATGTAAAACTGTTATTATCTGGCCCCACGTTGGGCGCCAAAAGGGCTGTGGTAGTTTGAGCCTGGCTGGATGCCAGGTGCCCACCACACCACTTTATCCCCCACCTCCTCAGAAAGCCAAGGAAGGGGAGAAAATAAGATGGGAGTCTCGTGGGTTGAGATAAAAGCAGTTTAATAAATAAATAAGCAGCAAAGCCGCGCGCGCGGGAAGCAAAGCAGAAGCAGATAAAGCTGTTACTCTCTACTTCCCATCAGCAGCGATGTCCGGCCACCTCCCGAGAAGCAGGGCTTCAGTACGCGTAGCGGTTGCTTTGGGAAGGCCAGAAATGAATCTTGCCTCCCCTTCCTGCTCCTCTCCCCCAGTTTATATTCCTGAGCTGACGTCATATGGTATGGAATATCTCCTTGGTCAGCCTGGGTCAGCTGTCCTGGCCATGGTCCCTCCCAAGATCATGCCCACTCACAGCTATTGGTGAAGGTGGGGGAAGGAATGCTGGAGGGACAGCCCTGATGTTGTGCAAGCGGTGGTCATAATATTGATATCAACAGTAAGCACAGCACTGAAGGAGCTGCTGTGGAAAATCACTACCGTCCCAGACCCACTACAAGCAGAAAGAATCTGAATGAACAAATCACGTAATGTCACTCACAGTAGAAAAACAAAAGGTTCAAAACCAATGTTCCCCATGCACTGCAGCAAAAATGTGTCAAACATTTGAAACTTAAGCGGGGAGAGCTGTTCCTATATGTACACCCTATCTCACTTACCCGCTCCCCAACATGAACCTGAAGAGGGACCCAGCAACCTGACAAGGA
Source organism: Colius striatus (assembly GCF_028858725.1). Taxonomy (NCBI): domain Eukaryota; kingdom Metazoa; phylum Chordata; class Aves; order Coliiformes; family Coliidae; genus Colius; species Colius striatus. The sequence continues at coordinate 4,069,933 of NC_084789.1, forward strand.
TACATCCCAGAGTGCTGGTTCAAGGGAGGACTCCCAGCCCTGTCCAGATAGTAGTAACATGGAAAAATGAGTACTCTGACACAGAAACTTCCTCACTGGGCGGAGTGAACCAGTACACATGAAAATGCCTTTCTCACATTCTGATTTAATTCTCTGAGAAAAAAATCATCTGACTCCTATAAGGAGCACCCAGATAAAGTGAGAAAGAGAAAAAAACAAAAGAAAAAAATAGGAACCACAGAATAGAACCCAATATAAACATGGGAGTAATGTATTCAGTTTTAAATACATGTAGAGGGACAATAGGAACTAAAACTGAAAATATTGTGGGAGTCACAAAGAAAGAGGAAAATCAGCCATTTTTGAAACCCTTAAATTAAGAATTTGGCGGTAAAGTGATAACATATGAATTTTTGTATGTTTCAGAATGTCCCATACCCCTGATGGGGAGGGACTTGTTGTCTAAATTAAATGCAAAAATTGTCTTTGAAAACGAAGACTTGTTACTAAAAATACCTGAATCAAAGATATGAAAAATATTGATGATAAAAGAAAAAACAAATGTGCTAGAATTACCTCCAGAAAAGGAGAATGCAGTGATGCCAATAGTGTGGGAAACTGAGATTCAAAAAAAATCAAAATTGACACAACCAGAAAAAACTGAAATAAAAGAAATGTGCAATCGGTCGGGATGAGACAATATCCAATAAAACCTTAGTTAAAACAAGGATTAAAAGTACTAATTCACAAATTTCTGAAATATCAAATTCTAAACCAATGTGAGTCAGAGTATAATATACCTATTTTACCAGTACAGAAACTGAATGGAGAGTATAGGTTAGTTTAGGATTTGAGACCTATAAATTAGATTGTGAAAGATATACATCCATTTGTAGCAAATCCATGCACCTTACTCACAGCTCTGAAAGAAAATTATCAGTGGTTTGCAGTGCTTGATTTAAAAGATGCTTTCTTTTGTATCCCTTTGGAAAAGGAAAGTCGTAAACTATTTGCTTTTGAGTGGGAAAGCCCCAAACAGGACGCAAGGTACAGTTAACATGGATGCGGCTACCCTGGGGATTCAAGAACAGCCCGACTATCTTTGGAAGAAAACTAGCAACAGAACTGGAACTTTGGACTAATGAAAAGACAGTGACACCAAGAATAGAGCATTTGTTTCTCCAATATGTGGATGACATCACAATTGCCACAATGGGAAGATCAGTCTGCATACAGGTAACCATTGAACTTTTAAACTTTTTGGGATTAAACGGGTACAAGGTATCAAAAGAAAAAGCTCAAATAGCAGCCAAACAGTGATATATTTGGGCCTCAAAATTTCAAAAGGAGAACGGAGGCTGGGGACAGATGGAAAGGAACCAATTTGTGCTATTCTAGAACCACACACTGTCATCAGTTGCGGGCATTTTTGGGAATGATGGGATGGTGCAGGCTCTGGATCATGGATTATGGTCTTATAGTCAAACCATTATATGAAGCCCAAAAATCTACCCTTTTTACATGGGGAGAAGAACAGCAGGAAGCTTTCCGGAAGCTTAAAATAGCTCTGATGACAGCCTCAGCCTTAGGCTTGCCAGATTTAACCAAAGACTTTCAGTTATTTGTTCATGAATGACTCTAGGAGTTCTGAAGTAGAAACTAGGAAACTGGAAGAGACCAGTGGGATATTTTTCCAAATAATTCGACCTGGTGAGCAAGAGATGGCCTTCTTGTCTTCGAGCAGTAGCTGCCACTGTCACACTGATCCAAGAAGCAAGAAAGCTGACCTTGGGAAGGACTATTACGGTCTATGTCCCACATATGGTAACCAAAGTCTTGGAGCAAAACGGGAGACATTGGTTATCCCCAAGCCGAATGATGAAATACCAGGTAATTCTCACTGAGCAGGATGATGTAGTGTTGAAAACAACTAACCTTCTAAATCCTGCAGTGTTTCTGAGTACTTCAAAGGAAGAGCACTAACTGGAACACGACTGTGTTGCAACCACTGAACATACATATTCCAGCAGAGAGGACCTGAAGGATGATCCTCTTGAAAACCCTGAATGGGAACTGTTCACAGATGGCAAAAGCTTCGTCTTGAATGGCACTCGCCACCGGGATATGCTTTAACAACCGAAAACACAGTAATAGAAGCAAATGCACGGAAGAAAGAACTGATAGCATTGACACGTCCTTCGGAATTAAGGAAAACGAGTTAATATTTGGACTGATTCAAAATATGCTTTTGGAGTAGTCCAGGTCCATGGCACCCTGTGGAAAGAAATGGGACTACGGTCCTCCCAGGGAATAAACATTAAGCATCAAAAGGAAATTTTGCAACTCCTAGCGGCAGTGCAGGAACCAGTTCAAGTGGCAATCATGCACTGTAAAGCACATCAGACAGAGAAGTCAAAGATAGTAAAATAGCACAACGCACAGTCTCACAAATGGCAATCATCCCCACCAGAACAGTAGCGCTTCCTGAGGAGCCACCAAAATATTCAGGGGAGGATGAAAAATTGGATAACTTACTAAATGCAGAGAAAAATCAAGAAGGGTGGTGGACGACAAGTAAAGGTCAGATAGTATTGCTTCCCTTAATCATGAGAGAGATTTTGCAAACAAAGCATAGGTAGTGTCACTGGGGTGCAGAAGCTATGACAGCTTCTGAAAAGAAGTGCAATATCAATACGAATGTTGGAAATGACCAAATCAGTAATTGTAAAAATGTGAAATTTTTTTCAAGAACAATCCAATAGTACAAAAAAAAGGGTACAGATGGGCACAAAAAAAAAAAAAAAAATTGCAATGGGACCAGGAGATTATTGGCAAATTGATTTTACAGAATTACCTAAATGCAATGGATATGAAATATGTGTTGGTTGGGGTTGACACCTTCTCAGGATGGCCAGAAGTCTTTCCCTGTCGCACCAACCAGGCTAAGGAAATAGTTGAATGGCTCCTGCAGGAAATTATTCCAAGGTTTGGAGTTCCATTTGGAATATCTTCTGACAGAGGTCCAAATTTCATGGCCAATGTGGTACAAGAAGTAAGTAAAGTCCTAGGAATTTCCTGGGATTTACATGCCCCTTGGAGACAGCAATCAAGTGGAAAAGTGGAAAGAATAGATCAGACCCTAAAAAGACAAATTAGAAAAAATTGTCAGGAGGCTAAATTAAAATGGTCTCAGGCACTTCCCTCGCGTTGCTACAAAATAAGAGTGAAACCTCGAAGTGGAATGTCATTAAGTATGTATGGAAAATCCTATGTGGTTACTGAATCCAATCCAAACATGTATGTGATGGGAAAACAAGATGTGTATAACTATTTGCTTCCTCTTGGAAAAAAACTCTAAACAGGCTCCGAAGTGCAGTAGTGTGGAATCGACATCTGACTTTGGAAAAATCCGGTATACAACATCTTACCTGGACATTATGTCTACATAAATACCTGGAATGAAGAACCTCTGCAAGGAATGTGGAAGGTATCATACCAGGTGCTGATGACAACCTTCACTGCAATCAAGATTGCCGAATCAGATGCCTGGATCCACTACAATGGAGTGAAGAAGACTCTATCACGCCCATGGAAGTGGGAGAGTTGTAGGAAATCTTGAGGTATTGAAGTTAACTCTGAAACGTGACCAAGTTTTCTTTTTTGTTGTTTTTTCAGTCTACGGTGGTGGAAACATGGATCAAAATTAAAGGGTCAAATCAATTCGTATTGAATGTTATGACCCAGACTCCAGTCCCAACAGAAATAGACTCGGAACGGGTAATTCCAATACCAGGAAATTAGGTAAGACACAGATTGGAAAGATAAAGGTTTTGAGAGACTGGGCCTCGACCTTAAATTCTGGATAAAGTCACTGTTTGAAATACATCTGCTATTGATTATAATATTTCTGGCAATCTATTTGGCATATTATTCTATCAAAGGAGAAATAATACAAGGAACACGATGGCGTTGTAGAATCTTGATAGCATTGTCAAGAGACAATAATTGGTTAAAAGGTGATCCATCACCATATGACAATCATGGTTTTGTTATGGAGACAATAGAAATACAAGAGTGAAAGTATTGGAATGTGATTATCAATACTTTCAAAGGGGGGAAATGTTGCAGATACACAATTATTTTAGTTAATAACTTATCATCACAATAAGTAGTCAAACACTTGTTAAGCACTTCTTAACCACCTAGAAATAGTTCAGTCAATTAGCTAAGCACTTGCAAATAACTCCAACACCTATTGATTAAGTAAGTATTCATTTGAATCACATAAGGATCAAACTGTAAGAGTTACATACCACACCTGATAGGGACCTATTACCTTAGCTACAAGACCCTGGTGAATGTATTTCTTAGGTTACCTTAGGTGCAAGACTCTGGTGAATGTATTTGTTACGTTACCTTAGCTGTTACCTTAGCTACAAGACCCTGGTAAATGTATTTGTTAGGTTACCTTGGCTGTTACCTTAGTTGTTACTAAAAGGGACTGATATCTTTTTTTGACCAATCACTGTGATTTTGGAAATTTTGTGTTTTTTGGGAACCAATCAAGGTGAAGGGCTAAATTGATAGATGGACATTTTATGCATGCTTGTGTTGGCAAATGTGAATCTTTTGTTTGAGCCATATAAAAACCCTGAAAATGATAACTAACAAAAAAGCACATATGGAGGAGCTATCCCCTGTGTTTTCCCAGTGATGCATAATAAAGAAGTGCCTGCTTGTCTGCCTTCCTGTGTAGATAAGTTTTTCGCGATTGTGGATCTGTCAACATAATCTTTTCGCATATCTCGAAGTTCTGATGAGGTGAGGGACCGAGTAGTTTCCAATCCCTTTTCGATTTCTTTCACTACTTCTCCTGATCTCCTTACTGAAGGACCAGCTTCTTCTTTTAACCTTTCCTCTTCCTTCTCTTCTGTCCGATGATATGGACTTGACCTCCTTATGCACTGTTTCTTTTTCACTACTGGGGAAACCACTGTGGTTGTTGTTTGGTTCCCTGACTCAATCATGGTGGTCTCAGATACAGTTTGAATTTCCACCTCGGTCATAGTTTTCTTAGAGGACTGGACTGCGACTGACTTAACCATGATGGTCTCAGATACAATTTGAGTTTCCACTTCAAACATAGTTCTCTGAGAGGACTATAGTGCGGCTCGGTACGCAGAGGCTAGGCCCCAGTATAGTGCCTGAAACTGATGGACGTCAGTGGGGTAGACAAGACGGGACATTGCTGCTCGAATGGAGAAACTAGTTGTGAAGGTGTGCCATGTAGATGCTCATGTACCCAAGAAGCGGTGCCACGGAAGCACCTCTGCATAACCAGCAAGTTGACAAGGCTGCTAAGGTTTCTCAGATAGATTGGGATTGACCACATAAGGGGGAGTTATTTTTACCTCAATTGGCCCATGATACCTCAGGTCATCAAGGCAGAGATGCTTCCTATATATGGGCTCGTGATCGAGGGGTGGACTTAACCTTGGACACTATTGCACAGGTTATCCATGAGTGTGAGAGGTGTGCTCCAATTAAAAAGGCAAAACGGTTGAAGCCCATATGGTATGGAGAACGATGGCAAAAATATAAATACAGAGAGCCCTGGCAGATTGATTACATCACAGTGCGACAGACTCGCCAACGCAAACGATATGTGCTCACAATGGTGGAGACAACCACAGGATGGTTGGAAACATATCCTGTGGATCATGCCACCGCCTGGAACACTATTCAGGGCCTTGACAGGAAAGTCCTCTGGCGACATGGCACCCCAGAAAGAATTGAGTCAGACAATGGGACACACTTCAGAAATAACCTCATAGATGCCTGGGCAAAAAGAGCATGGCATTGAATGGGTTTATCACATGCCCTATCATGCACCAGCCTCAGGAAAAGTTGAGAGATTCAATGACCACACTGAAAACAATGGGAGATGGAACTTTCAAGCATTGGGATACACACTTGGAAAAGGCAGTCTGGTTAGATAACTCCCACAGGAAAGCAGCTGAAAAGGTGGATATACTGGGTCTGGGATGGTAGTGATTTTCCACAGTAGCTCCTGCAGTGCTGTGCTTACTGTTGATACCAATATTATGACTACTGTTCGCACAGCATCAGTGCTGTCCTACCAGTATTCCTCCCCATACCTTCACAAATCACTGTGGGTGAGCACAATCTTGGGAGAGAACATATGACCCAGGCTGACCAAGGAGATTTTCCATACCATATGACGTCAGCTCAGTAAAATAAACTGGGGGAGAGGAGCAGGAAGGGGAGGCAAGATTCATTTCTAGCCTTCCAAAAGCAACTGCTACGCATACCGAAGCCCTGCTTCTCGAGAGGTGGCCGGACATCCCTGCTGATGAGAAGTAGAGAGTAACAGCTTTATCTGCTTTTGCATTGCTTCCCGTGCGCACGACTTCGCCGTGTCTTTATTAAACTGCTTTTATCTCAACCCACGAGACTCCCATCTTATTTTCTCTCCTTCCCTGGTTTGTTGGGGAGGTGGGGGATAGAGCGCTGTGGTTGGCACGTGGTACAGCCTGAACAACTGACCCAGGCTGGCCAGCAGGTATTTGATACCATCCTAAAGTCATGCCCAGTATATAGGTGGAGGCTAGTCGGAAGAAGCTCTCTTCTGTGGTCGTGTACTCTCGGTCGTCGGTCTGGAGCGGTTTCATAGATCATATTCTGGGTGGTTAGCAACTGCATCACTCACCAGTTTTCTTTGTAATATTGCCTTGTGTTTGTCATAGTCTTTCCTCTTCTGTTTTCCCTAGGAAATTGTTCTTATTTTGATTTACTTGGGCTCTTTTACTTTTTTTCTCTCTCTCTGATGACCTCTGCATTCCATCGGGAGGGGGAGGGGAAGGAGTCAAGAAAGGAAGTGGGAGGAGTCGCGTTTTTTTTTTCCCCTTTGCTCCGGCTAGGGAAAACCACGACATAGACTACACGGGGATCTACGTACCACGGTAGGTGTGGTCTGAGTACCTGCTTTTTTGTAGCTTCAAGAGGAAGTGGCTAAAATTCTACCGGCAGCCTGTATTTTCAATGGGAGGTTAGCAGGCAACCTGTGCAAGACTGGAGATAGCTCCCACAAAAAAACAGCTGCAAAGGTGGAACAGTGCTGGCTGATAGACTGCACGTGGACCTATGTACCACTGTAGGTGGGCTCTGCGTATCTGCTTTCTTGTAGCTCCCAGACGCACTGGCGTAACATCTACCGTTAGCCTGTAATTAAAATGGCAGTTGAGCTGGCCATGTGCGTGGGACTGGAGGTAGCTCCCACAGGAAAGTAGCTGCAAAGGTGGCACAGTGCTGACTGGTAGGCTACATGGAGACCTATGTACCATTGCATGTGGGGTCTGCATACCTTCTTTCTTGCACTTCCCAGAGGCAGTTCCCTAACTTCTAACGGAAGCCTGTATTTTCATCGGGAGCTGAGAAGGTCAAGTGCACGGGATTGGAGATAACTCCTAAAAGAAAGGAGCTGCAAAGGTTGCACAGTGCTGGCCTATAGGAAAAACGTGGACAAAGGTACCACTATAGTTGGGTACCATCTTTCTTGTAGCTCCCAGACGCAGTGGCGTAACTTCTATCGGCAACCTATATTTTTTCAAGGAGAACTGAGCAGGTCAAGTTCGATGGACTGGAGAGAGTTTCCACTACCTGACCTGTACTTGTCATCCACCACCCTTCTGAATTTTTCTCTGCATTTAGTAACTTATCCAATTTTTCATCCTCCCCTGAATATTTTGGTGGCTCCTTAGGAAGGGCTACTGTTCTGGTGGGGATGATTGCCATTTGTGAGACTGTGTGTTGTGCTATTTTAATATCTTTGAATTCCCTGTCTGATTTGCTTTACAGTGCATGATTGACACTTGAACTAGTTCCTGCACTGCCGCCAGCAGTTGCAAGATTTCCTTTTGTTGCTTAATGTTTGTTCCCTGGGAGGACAGTAGTCCTCTTTCTTTCCACAGGGCGCCATGGACATGGACTACTCCAAAAGCATATTTTGAATCAGTAAAAATATTCACTCATTTTCCTTTACTTAACTCCAAAGCACGTTTCAATGCAATCAGTTCTTTCTTCCGTGCAACGCATTTGCTTCTATTACTTTGTTTTCGGTTGTTACCGCATATCCCATGTGGCGAGTTCCATTCAAGACGAAGCTGCTGCCATCTGTGAATAGTTCCCATTCAGGGTTTTCAAGAGGATCATCCTTCAGATCCTCTCTGCTGGAATATGTATGTTCAATGGTTGCAACACAGTCGTGTTCCAGTTGTTGCTCTTCCTGTGAAGTACTCAGCAACACTGCAGGATGTAGAAGGTTAGTTGTTTTCAACCCTACATCATCCTGCTCAGTGAGAATTACCTGGTATTTCATCATTCGACTCGGGGATAACCAATGTCTCCCCTTTTGCTCCAAGACTGTGGTTACCATATGTGGGACATAGACTGTAATAGTCGTTTCCAAGGTCAGCTTTCTTGCTTCTTGGATCAGTGTGACAGTGGCAGCTACTGCTCGAAGACAAGAAGGCCATCCCTTGCTCACCAGGTCCAGTTTTTTGGAAAAATATCCCACTGGTCTCTTCCAGCTTCCTAGTTTCTGCGTCAAAACTCCTAGACCCAAACGCTGTTGTTCATGAGCAAATGACGGAAAGTCTTTGGTTAAATCTGGCAAGCCTAAGGCTGAGGCTGTCATCAGAGCTATTTTAAGCTTCCGGAAAGCTTCCTGCTGTTCTTCTCCCCATGTAAAAAGGGTAGATTTTGGGCTTCATATAATGGTTTGGCTATAAGACCATAATCCATGATCCAGAGCCTTCACCATCCCATCATTCTCAAAAATGCCTGCAACTTATGCACAGTGTGTGGTTCTAGAATAGCAAAAATTGGTTCCTTTCAATTTTTCCCCAGCCTCTGTTCTCCTTTTGAAATTCTGAGGCCCAAATATATCACTGTTTGGCTGCTATTTGAGCTTTTTCTTTTGATACCTTGTACCCGTTTAATCCCAAAAAATTTAAACGTTCAATGGTTACCTGTAGGCAGGCTGACCTTCCCGTTGTGGCAATTAGGGTGTCATCCACGTATTGGAGAAGCAAATGCTCTGGTATTGGTGTCACTGTCTTTTCATTAGTCCAAAGTTCCAGTTCTTTTGTGAGTTGTCTTCCAAAGATAGTCGGGCTGTTCTTGAATCCCCAGGGTAGCCGCATCCATGTTAACTGTACCTTGCGTCCTTTTTGGGGGCTTTCCCACTCAAAAGCAGATAGTTTCCAATTGTGCTTTTCCAAAGGGATAGAAAAGAAAGCATCTTTTAAATCAAGCACTGTAAACCACTGATAATTTTCTCTCAGAGCTGTGAGTAAGGTGCATGGATTTGCTACAACTGGATGTATATCTTTCACAATCTGATTTATTGGTCTCAAATCCTTATCTGACCTATACTCTCCATTCAATTTCCATAATGGTAAAATAGGTGTATTATACTCTGACTCATATTCTTCTAGAATTTGATATTTCAGAAATTTGTCAATTAGTACTTTTAATCCTTGTTTTGCCTCAGGTTATATTGGGTATTGTCTCTCCCTGATCGATTTTGTTTTTCTTTTTATTCAGTTTTTACTGGTTGTGCTGTACTACTATCTGGACAGGGCTGGGAGTCCTCCCTTGAACCAGCACTCTGGGATGTATCCTTGTCAGGTTGCTAGGTCCCTCTTCAGGTTCATGTTGGGAAGCGGGTAAGTGAGAGAGGGTGTATATATAGGAACAACTCTCCCCCCTTAAGGGTCAAATGTTTAAGACACATTTTTGATGCAGTGCATGGGGTGCATTGATTTTGAACCTTTTGTTTTTCTACTGTGAGTGACATTATGCAATTTGTTCATTTAAATTCTTTCTGCCATTCAGATTTTTCTCTTAAATAAAAGAACATATCTACATATGGGACTTTTTCTCACTTTTCCTTGCTCTTATAAAACAACATTAATTGCAAGATTGTAATATAACTTAGTATTCCATTCAGAGGCCACAATTTCTCATCATCCAGAGCATACATTGGCCCCGTATGATTGCAATATTCAATAAGCTGTTTTTTACACAAATCATTATGTATTTCTCTCCAGTGAGTCAAAAGGCCGCCCAAAGGAGAGGTTTTTGGCAAAGGGCCCTTATTTTTAGAATTTCCTCCCCTAAACAGGTTTGACCACTTAGATGCCATAGCCAAAAATTATGATGTCCTTCAAACACACAGACTTAAAGGCACAGTTCAATATTTGTACACATGATTTTAGTACTCTATAAGTCGATCTTTATGAAAATCATCCTTAAATTCCTTCCATTGTTCCAACAGACACCGAAGGGGTGAATTCTCAGGTATTTTGTTTGCCATTTCAAAATCCTTTTAGTTACAAATAATTTCTCAACAATCATTTCGTTCTTTCACTTCGCTACTGTCTGGCTGCACCCCTCGTGGGATCACAGAACCCCGGATCAAAGTTCCGCACTCGCTTTGTGAGCAATTGCAAGTCCCAATCACACACACACAGATAGCTAACAACACAATATAAAATTATATGCATATATATACACAAAGCAATATACAAAGCAATGTACAGATCTGTGGGGAGTTTTGTAGAGACTTGGCTAGAGAAAAGAGGACATTATAGAATACAGCTGGTTAGGCAGTAAGCACTAAGCGATAAGCTACTGGACTCCTGCTCAAGGCCGTGAGAGCAAGAGAGTGGTATGATAACAGGATGAGAAAATCAGGAGCCTGGTTTGGGTTGAGCAGCCACAAGCATCCGAAGTATGTTGAAATGGGGGGGGGGGTTGTACGTAATTGGGAACCAATGATGAGCTTAGCTTTTGCAATATGTATGAGCCTGATTATTGTATCTATAAAAGAGCTGTATCTTTGCAAATAAAGTTGAGACTTGTTGCACTACAGGGTGGGCTTGTCTCCCATCGTCTTCAGCAAATGGTGACCCCGACGCGATACACGAAGGACGTGATATACCGACTGGGCGCCACGGCGGAGCGACGAAGGGGTTTGGGTCCTATGCAGCAAGGACGGCAATAAGCGTGAAAATTGGGAACACGCCGTGCCCTGGGTGACCGTATAGACGAGCCCGGCCGATACGTGCCGCCGGACCTTGAAGGGCTGCAACAGCGCGCTGACAAATAGGTATGGAAAGGCAAGCGGCATATAATTTATTTACTGCATTCTTGCAGAAGCGGCAGATAAAGGGTATAGATCTGCAAAAAGACCTACCAGGGTTGTTAGCTTATGGGTATGCTAAGGGAGTGTTTCAGAATCCACATACAGTGCATGAATTGAGCGAATGGCGTAAATTTGGGGATTTGCTGTGGGAAGCTACCCTGGAGGACGATGAGATAGCTGAAAAGTTAGGGAAGCTTTGGAGGATAGTGCACAATGAGTTGTTGCAACATCAGGCAGAAAAGAAGGCTGCTGAGCACGCATCAGCAGCACAAAGTAAGAATAAAAACTATGAGTATGACTGGTTCCAATCCACCTCGCTGGCTCCTACCGTCTCAAAAGTAGTGCTCCCCCCCCCGCGTGTAGAAAATGACCCTGAAGGCACGGATGGGGTACGAGAACCATATGAGCCATCAGCCCCTCCTGGGGAACGAGAGTGCCGGCCTAAAGAGCCCCCGCCTCTCCCCCCGCCACTTAGTGAGCCTGTCCCTGGGGCAGAGAGTGAACTGGCAGAGGCACCGAGAGTAGCGCCGGGAGAAGCGCCGGGAGAGGGGTTGAGAGCAGCGCCGGGAGCGGCGCTGAGGCGGATGATACCGAGAAAAAAGAAAAAGGTTCTTCTCTACACAAGAGTTTTTGCAAAGTCAGGGAGGCGAAGGGTCTTCGGAGTAGAGCCCCCGCGGGAGAGCTGCTTCCCATTCGAGCCCTACCAGCCGAGTTACCCCTGGGACGACTTGCAGGGGAATGCCAAGTGGGCGGAGTCGGGTGGGGGTGCAGCGCAGGGTGATCAGAGGAGAGTGGGGGAGCGCGACCCCATGTTAGACTGGGCACCATCGGGCACGTGGGGGAAGAAAAAGAAAACACGGGAGAGCGTAATACCGACTGCGCCGCCGGCGCCGGGGACGGCACGGAGTGAGCCAGACCCCCCCCGCCCCTTCCATCCGCAGCCGCCGCCGCGCAGCCGCTTCCCACGCCCGTTCAGTGTCTCCGGAGCCCCCCCACACACCGCGCCGAGACCGTCGGCCCCAGCCCTCGCGGACCGCTGGGCTCATCCTTTCCATCCTCAATCCGTTATCTCAAAGAGTGTGGAAACTGTTGGTCGTGATGTTATGCCTTTTGCTGTAAATGTGATGATGAATACTGGTTTTCTTACAGTGGAGGCTTTCTAAGGCGTTTTGGGTGTCGGGAATGGAACTTGGAAGAACACAACATTTTGGCATTGAGAAGCTAAAAGGTGGTTTATGTTGATGCTTCAAATGATTGTAGTAAATGGTTTTAGACAATTTCAACAACCCAAGCAAAACATGTGGCTTACATTGGCCAAAGCAATCAATCAGTCTACAATATGTTTATCAATGGCCACTCCAGATAATCCTTTTTCTACCTGTTTGGTGGGAGTTCCATCAGATGTGGCACAATGGCCTATACCAAATGCATTAAAAACAAATCTCTTGGTTAAGGGTAATGGCAAAGTTGACAACTGGGATTTGATCATTTCATGGTTGCCAATAATGACAACAGAGCCACAGGAGTTAGAATTATTGGGATCTATAAAGATGGATTTTTGTGTTATGTTTAATTTTACCAGCAATACCAAAACATTTGGGACAGAATGCGGATCCCATCCTGGGCGTGTATAAGAAAACAACATCTTGGTGCAATTATACTTCACCAAAAAGATCCAGGTCTTGTGCCTGTACAGTTACCAAAGGGAATTTTTCTGATCTGTGGGGACCAGGCATGGCCTGGGATACCCTCGAGATTACAAAGGGGACCATGCAGTTTGGGACAACTGACGATCTTGATGCCTAATCACACAATGATTTAGAAACATCATTGTCCAAAACAATTTGTGCATGCATTTACTGGCGAATGTGATGACTATGTTACCTTTGGTCTCCCTCAACAATAATAGCAACTAGTATATTTGCTCCAGGTGTAAGAGTATCTGCTTTATTAACTCAGCTATGAAAATTAGGATACTGGCCTAGCAAACAAAGTAACCAAACCTCAATGACATTAGAAGACTTGATTAGTAATGTAAGTAGTATTAGCCATACAACTTTGCAACATAGACCTGCTAGAGATTTTACCTTTAGCACAAGTATAATAACTTTCTTTGTCAACTGTGCTTTTTTTTTTTCAGTGTATAAGAAGCTTACCAGGCATGAGTTGCTAAAACTAATGTGCAGATTGTCCTTGAGCTGCTCTCTACTATGAGAAACGAAGAAGCAAAAATACCTACGAAATAACAACTTCGAGCAAGGAGGAGGCTGAGGCAGCGTGTGAAACTGCAAGGCTTCTCGCAGAAAACTACAGCTGGCTTTTAGAGAAAGGATCAATTAGAAGTAGTATAAACACGCTAGCTTTGCTGCTGATTATGGAGGTCTGATGCTTGTTAGTAAAATTTGAGTTATAGGCTGCCCGCAGGGGTCATGGACATACCAGCTACCCCCATGCATTGAGCCACGGTATCCCTCACACTAGTCTTAGGGAGGGGGAGAGCATGGGGTGTAGAAGATATGAGTATAATGGTCTACTGAGTCTCTCTTGCAGATTGATGTGTTTCTCGGAGTGCTTGCCGTGATGCAGATCAAGATGGAGTCACTCAACTATTGGCAAGATTGAATAGTGAAGTGGAACATGACCAGCACCTGATCATATCTTCCTGCAATTGGCTCAGCTAGCATATGTGCTGGGCAGACACGTTATGTATCAGCCCGTGCCACAGGACACTGGAGTCATCGAGCATAGGGAACAGGAGATGTGGTAGGCGTCCGGAAGATCTCGGGTTGTAACGTGAGAGGTGAAAGGTACAGTAGAGGTGGGCACGGGGTGGAGTGAGAGGAGGTGCTGGTGGTGGCAGGTGTGAGCACATGGTGTAAACAAGGGGTTGAAGTTTGGCAGATGGACGTCACTCATGTGGCAGAGTTTGGAAGACTGAAAGATGTGCATGTAACCATAGACACATGGAGCAAATTCATTTGGGCAACAGCACAGACAGGGGAGAGGGCCATACATATGGAACGTCATTTATATAGTTGTTTTGCAACAATGGGAATTCCTCAGAAAATAAAGGCAAACAAGAGGCCAGCCTATATAATTAAAAGCATAGAACAGTTTATGAGGCAATGGGGAGTTAAACATGTAGCAGGGATTCCCCATTCCCCCACAGGACAGGCCATAATAGAAAGAGCTAATGGGACTCTAAAAAGATATCTTGGTAAATATGGGGATGTGAAAGACCCACATATGAAATTGTTAAAGGCCTTATTTGTTATGAATCACCTGTGTGTGTTTGGGGAACAGAAGCTACCACCTGCAATAATACATCATAATCCAAAGGCACAAAAGAAGAGAAAGAAAGAAATATGGGTTAAATATCGTGACCCTAAAACAGGGATATAGCAGCCTCTGGCCAAAGTATTATACTGGGGACGTGGGTATTTGTGTGTTGATTCTCATACAGGATCCATTTGGGTGCTAGCCAGGTGGACAAGAGCTGTCCTTGAAGCTGCGAAGATCAAATCATCTGATGAAAAAGGACAGGAAGAGATTGAAGAATAAATACACCCTCGTCTTGCAGTCATTGGAGGACTGGCTAACAATCAAAAGACTGAAGGTTATATAACAGAAATATAGCGATTTTTAATGAATAATAATGTAATGTTTTGTTATAACCATAGCTTTTAGTGTAACTATCATTGCTAACAGCTTGATGCATTTTAATCAGCCTAGAGATAATATTTGGATAACCTTTGCTAATTGAACTGGTCAATCATCTCTTTGTCTTAGTTTGGGAGGGGTTACTAATCCTTTTAAAACATGTTTGATAGGATTGCCCGTGTGGAATTTGGAGGAACTTTGTGGATTAATAGATAATAACACCTTGTGTAATAGAACGGGACTAAGCACAATTAGGATGAGAAACATCAATGTAAGATAATTAAGTCCCTTAATACCACATTAGCCTCACCCCCTGAGGAAATAGATCTGTTTGAAAGTGCCAATGCAAGCTTTGGTATTAATGGAACTGGGGGAAAATTGGGTAAGTTTTATGTCATGGGATATCCACAATTTTAATAGAAATTGAAAATATTGGGCCACCTTAGACTCTTCTTTGAAGTCAGAAATGGTATTTAAGCAATTGTATTCCAGCTGTAATGACTCTAGTATTACATCACCGAAGAAATTACCCACGGTTATATTTTTAACCTGTGGAGAAAGGGCCTGGAATGGAATACCAGTAAATCCCCCAGGTGGACCCTGTTATTTGGGGAAACTCTCTTTATTCCATCCTTACTTAACCGCGCTAATGCAGCTTGCTAACCATGATAACAGCTCTCGCAAAAAACGTAGTTATTATGAGTTTGATTGTACTAATATTGGTCTCCCACGATTTTGGAGTGAACTGAAGCATGTCATAGTTGCCACCTTTTTTGCCAGGAGCAGCAGCCAATAAGGCCATGAATTTGGCTAAACAGTTAGGATGTTGGATTAAGGGCGAGGTCAATTAAACTTCAGAAATTATTGGTATGTTAACAGCTGATGTTCGAAGTGTAAATCATGCGGTGTTACAAAATAGAGCTGCCATAGGCTTTTATTATTAGCCCACGGACAATAGAAAGAACATTTGAGAGGATGTGGCAGGCTAATACCATTTTCCAAAAAGAAAACGGGGGAAATGTGGGGAGTTTTGTAGAGACTTGGCTAGAGAAAAGAGGACATGATAGAATACAGCTGGTTAGGCAGTGAGCAGTAAGCGATACGCTACTGGACTCCTGCTCAAGGCCGTGAGAGCAAGAGAGTGGTATGATAACAGGATGAGAAAATCAGGAGCCTGGTTTGGGTTGAGCAGCCACAAGCATCCGAAGTATGTTGAAATGGGGGGGAGGGTTGTACGTAATTGGGAACCAATGATGAGCTTAGCTTTTGCAATATGTATGAGCCTGATTATTGTATCTATAAAAGAGCTGTATCTTTGCAAATAAAGTTGAGACTTGTTGCACTACAGGGTGGGCTTGTCTCCCGTCGTCTTCAGCACAAATCAATGTGCAAACAAAAACCAAGAGGTACCTTACCATATACTTATGTGGGCCCAGTTATACCAATTACAAATTGCCAGTTACCAATGTCAGCCCTGCGATCACTTCGTCCGACTTAAGGGCTGCGATACCAATGCCAACCTTTCGATCGCTTTCACATTCGCCTTACAGGCAGCAACTAGGTTCCCAATACCAATACTAATACAAGGATCCTCTAATACAACCCAGCGGAACTTATGCTCTTACTTACTGGCAGGCTCCTTTGGGCTTTCCCTGGGCCCAACCAAGCGGGGTCTCCGACACTGCGACTTACAGGCTAGTTCACCAGGATACGCACCTGACCAATTAGAAGTGCCTTACCACTCCAGGGAACGTTGCGAGGAGCTCTAAGGGTTGCAGACGATGGTCCTCCCCGAGAATTCCTTGGTGCCGACTGGAGTTTGATCAACATCTGATCCCGTCCAGTCCAGTCTCACTGGCAAGGTCCCAGGTGGGTCGCCAAAACTGTTGACGAATCCGCAATCGCGAAAAACTTATCTACATAGGAATGCAGATAAGCAGGCACTTCTTTATTATGCAGCGCTGGAAAAACAGCCCTGGGGGGGGGGGGGGGGGATAGCTTTTCCATAAGTGCTTCTTTGTTAGTTACCATTTTCAGGGGTTTTATACAGCTCAGACAAAAGAATCACATTTGTCAGCACAAGCATGCATAAAATGTCCATCTATCAATTTAGCCCTTCACAAGAGTGGCTCACTCCTCTCCCTCCCAGTGGAGCAGGAAGGGGAACCAGAGAAAAAGGGGGAAAACCCACGTAGGTTGAAATAAGAACGGTTTAATAGAACAACAATAAGAAGAAACAGGTTCAGGGGGGAAAAAGGAACAGTTTTAACAGTAAATGAGGGGAATATACAAAAGGAATGGCACGTGTCGTGGCTGCTCACCACCTGGGACCCGACGCGACCCCATCCGACCTGCAGCCCTGCCTCTGTTTTCGAAGCCGTGCCCCCGACTAGCTCCCTGCCTCTAGGTACTGGGCATGATGTCTGTATGGTATCGAATACCTGCTGGCCAGCCCAGGTCAGCTGCCCATGTTGTGTCCCTTCCTACTTCCTCATCAAAGTTAACTCTATCCTAGCCCAAACCAGGACATATACCATTGTCAAGATATTAGAATATGTAGCTGGGGCACTCTGAATCACTTTTCTCAACATGGCCCATGTACACTGGACATCGTCTGGATCTGTGGAGGCCTCAGCATTATCTAGATCACCATAGATGACTTCCAACACAGCTAATTCCCTTAGGTATTGGATGCCTTCATCTGTTCTAGTCCACTTTCCTTGGGCATTTACAAGGTCTTCCTTGAATGGGTATCTTGCCCTTACACTTGGGAGGAGCCGTTTCCAGAGACCACAAATTCAGGTTTTCTTTCCAATGCAGCTATCAATTCCCCGGTCCCTAGCAAGAGATCCTAGCTGTTGGGCTTCTCTACCTTCCAATTGCTGACTGTCACTCCCGTTATCCCAACATCGGAGCAGCCAGGCACCAATCCGCTCACCTGGCTGGCGAGTGTAATCTTTTCGCATGTCTCTAAGTTCTGTTGAGGTGAGGGACCGAGTAGTTTCCATTTCCTTTTCAATTTCTTTCACTCCTTCTCCTGATCTCCTTACTGAAGGACCAGTTTCTTCTTCTAGCCTTTCCTCTTCCTCCTCTTCTGCCCTTACTAATCGATGATATGGACTTGACCTCCTTATCCACTGCTTCTTTTTCACTACTGGGGCAACCACTGTGGTTGTTGTTTGATTCCCTGACTCAACCATGGTAGTCTCAGGTATAGTTTGAATTTCCACCTCGGACATAGTTCTCTGAGAGGATTGGACTGCGACTGACTCAACCACGGTGGTCTCAGGTACCGTTTGAGTTTCCACTTCAATCATAGTTCTATGAGAGGACTGGAATGGAGCTCGGTAGGCAGAGGCTAGGCCCCAGTATAGTACCTGAACCTGATGGGCCTCATTAGGGTAGGTAAGACACCCTTCTATCAGGTGGCGTGCCAGTAAAGCAGGGTTTTTTATCTGTTCAGATGTAAAATCCCAGGTTACAGGAGGTGATAACCGTCCTAGGAATTTGCCTAAATTCATCCACACACCCTGCCACCCAGGGACTGGCCGCTTCAGGGGGCATTTTAACATGTTTCCATCGCAAATTTGTCCTCTCTGATACCCAGATGAGTCCAGATTCCACAAAATATTTAATATACCAACCATATTAATTAGTAATATTGAAACTCTCGTATAAGGGTGACTAAGGACCTGGGAAGTCTGTATAACAAAATTGTCTATATCAGTCCGAGCTGAGGGGAAAGAGGTGGTTTGCCCCATGACCTCCAAGGATAGCTCCCACAGCACAGTAAATCCATCAGTAACAGAATGAGACTCGCTATTATTATTTGGGCCATGATGTTCCCAGGCCCTTTCATCCTTTTCACAAAATCATATAGCCAACTTAGCAAAGTTATCAAGGTTAAAGCACAGCGCAGAGTCAATGTTAATAGCATCATGTTCCCAAACATTACAAAGTGTAAGATAAGCTGCATTACAGCAAGGTTCCGTGACCAGCACAGGAACTTTGCACTCATTGGCTTACTTTAATTGCAGTGCATTTAATGTCCAAACTCCTATTATCTCGCCCCACGCTGGGCGCCAAAAAAGCTGGCTGGATGCCACACCACCACCCTATCCCCCATCTCCTCAGCAAGCCAGGGAAGGAAAGAAATAAGATGGGAGTCTCGTGGGTTGAGATAAAAGCAGTTTAAAAAAGAAACAGCAAAGCCACACGCGCGGGAAGCAAAGCAAAGCAAGTAAAGCTGTTACTCTCATCTTCCCATCAGCAGTGATCTCCGAACACCTCCCGAGAAACAGGGCTTCTGTACGCATAGCGGTTGCTTTTGGAAGACCAGAAATGAATCTTGACTCCTCTTCCTGCTCTTCTCCCCCAGTTTATATTACTGAGCTGACGTCATATGGTATGGAATATCTCGTTGGTCAGCCTGGGTCAGCTGTCCTGGCAGTGGTCCCTCCCAATATCATGCCCATCCACAGCTATTGGTGAAGGTGGGGGAAGGAATGCTGGAGGGACAGCCCTGATGCTGTGCAAGCAGTAGTCATAATATTGATATCATCAGTAAGCACAGCACTGTAAGAGCTGCTGTGGAAAATCACTACCATCTCAGACCCACTACAACTTCTGCTTTTGATTATAATTTTTCTGACAATCTATTTGGACTATTGTTGCATCAAAACACAAATAATACAAAGAACGTTATTAAGCAATAACATCTTGACAGCATATTGAAGAGACAATTATCAGTTCAAGGGTAATCCACCACCATATGACAATCATGGTCTTGTTATGGAGACAACAGAAATACAAGACTGAAAGTATTGGAACACAATTATCAGTACTTTCAAAGGGAGGAAATTTTGTACATATGCAATTATTTTAGTTAACAACTTATCATCACAATAAGTAGTCAAGCACTTGTTAATCTCTTAGTAATAGTTCAATCAATTAGCTAAGCACTTGCAAATTACTCAAACACCTATTGATTAAGTGAGTATTCATTTGAATCACATAAGTATCAAACTGCAGGAGTTACATACCACACCAGATAGGGACCTGTTACTTTAGCCAGGAGACCCTGGTAAATGTATTTGTTAGGTTACCTTAGCTGTTACCTTAGACAGGAGACCCTGGTAAATGTATTCATTAGGTTACCTTGGCTGTTACCTTAGTTGTTACTAAAACAAAGGGATCGATATCTTTTTTTGACCAATCACTGTGATTTTAGAAATTTTGTGCTTGTTGGGAACCAATCAAGGTGAAGGGCTAAATTGATAGATGGACGTTTTATGCATGCTTGTGTTGGCAAATGTGATTCTTTTTGTTTGAGCCATATAAAAACCCTGGAAAATGGTAACTAACAAAAAAGCACGTATGGAGGAGCTATCCCCTGTGTTTTCCCAGCGCTGCATAATACAGAAGTGCCTGCTTATCAGCATTACTGTGTAGATAAGTTTTCCCGATTGTGGATTCGTCAACACAAGTTTACGCATATCTCGTGAGGGACGGAGTAGTTTCCATTTCTTTTTCGATTTCTTTCACTCCTTCTCCTGATCTCCTTACTGATGGACCAGCTTCTTCTTCTAACCTTTCCTCTTCCTCCTCTTGTCCATACTAGTCAATGATATGGACTTGACTTCCTTATCCACTGTTTCTTTTTCACTACTGGGGCAACCACTGTGGTTTTTGTTTGATTCCCTGACTCAACCATGGTGGTCTCAGATACAGTTTGAATTTCCACCTCGGCCATAGTTCTCTGAGAGGACTAAAGGCACAGGCTAGGCCCCAGTATAGTGCCTGAACCTCATGGGCCTAAATTGGGGTAGGCAAGACACCCTTCTATCAGGTGGCGTGCCAGTAAAACAGGGTTTCTGGTCTCTTCAGTTGTAAAATCCGAGGTTACAGGAGGTGATAAGTTTTTTTCGATTTCGGACCTGTCAACAGTTTTGCCAACCCAGATGGTACCACTGTAGGTGGGATCTGCATACCTGCTTTATTGTAGCTCGACGATGCAGAGGTGTAACTTCTACCGGCAGCCTGTGTTTTCAAAGGGAGCAGAGTAGGCCAAGTGCACGGAATTTGAGATAGCTCCCAGAGGAAAGAAACTTCAAAGTTTGAACAGTGCTAGCTGATAGGCTACATGGGGACCTATGTACCACTGTAGATGAGCTCTGCGTACCTGCTTTCTTGTAGCTCCCAGACGCAGTGACGTAAAAAGTTCCGACAGACTGTATTTTCAATGGGAGTTGAGCAGACCAAGGGAGTGGGATTGGAGATAGCTCCCAAAGGAACGCAGCTGCAAAGGTGGCACAGTGCAAGCTGATAGGCTATATGAGGACCTACGTACCACTGTAGGAGAGGTCTGCGTACCTGCTTTCTTGTAGCTCCCAGACACACTGGTGTAACTTCTACCAGCAGCCTATATTTTAAATGGGAGTTCAGCAGGCCAATGACGCTGGATTCGAGAGATCCCACAGGAAAACAGCTGTCAAGGTGGCACACTACTGGCTGTTAGGCTATACGGGGACATATGTACTAATGTAGGTTGGGTCTGCGTACCTACTTTTTTGTAGCTCCCAGAGGCAGTAGCCTAACTTCTACACCAATGCATGCAGCCTGGGTAATAAGTAGGAGGAACTTGTGATTTGGGTGCGGATGCGTGGCTAAGATCGCATTGCGGTCACAGAGACGTGGTGGGACACACAGTCCCTGGTTCTCATGGGGGACTTCAACCACCCTGATATTTGCTGGGATAGCCACACAGCCAAGCTCATGCAGTCCAGGAGGTTCCTAAAAATTGTTGACAACAACTTCCTGTCCCAGATGATCGAGGAACCAACAAGGAGGGGTGTACTGCTGGACCTGGTACTGACAAATAGAGAGGACCTAGTTGGGGATGCGAAGGTGAAGCAACCTTGGCTGCAGTGACCATGAGCTGGTAGAGTTCAAGATCCTGTGTGGAAGGGGCAGAACACAAAGCAGGACCGTGACCCTGGATTTCAGGCGAGTCGAATTTGGCCTCTTCAAAGATCTACTTGAACGAATATCATGGGATATGATTCTAGATGGTAGAAGTGTCAATGAGAGCATGTCAATCTTCAAGCACCACTTCCTCCAAGCCCAGGATCAGTGTGTCCCAATGCTCAAGAAAGGAGGAAAAGGAGGTAGGAGGCCTCCATGGATGAGCAAGGATCTGCTGGGACAACTCAGGCAGAAAACAGCCATCTATGAGAGGTGGAAACAGGGGCTGGCTTCTTGGGAAGAGTATAGGAACATTGCCAGGGCATGCAGGGGTGCAACTAGGAAGGCTAGAGCCCTTCTAGAATTAAATTTAGCCAGGGATGTTACGGACAGCAATAAGGCACTTTTCAAGTACATCAGCAGCAGAAGGATGGTGAGGGGTAATGTGGGCCCACTGCTATATGCTGAGGGTGCCCTTGTGTCTGAGGATGCAGAGAAGGCTGAAGTACTGAATACGTTCTTTGCTTCAGTCTTTACACCAAACGCTGATCCTTGGGAAGCCCAGTCCGGCAAGGATAACATGATGGCCGCGACAGCAGAGGACTTGCCCTGGGTGGAAGAGGAAGAGGTTAAAGACTTGTTTTCCAAGCTCAAGGATAATAAGTCAATGGGTCCTGATGGGATGCATCCTAGAGTGCTGAGAGAGCTGGCTGTTGTGATTGCTAAGTCTCTCTCATATGAAGGATAAGATGGTTCTCAGGGGGAGTCAACATGGCTTCACCAAGGGGAAATCCTGTTTAACTAACCTGATATCCTTCTATAAGTGCATAACCAACTGGCTAGATGAGGGGGGAGCAGCGGATGTCATTTACCTTGACTTCAGCAAGGCTTTTGACATTGTCTCCCATGACTTCCTTATCAGAAAGCTCAGGCAGTGTGGCTTGGATGAGTGGACAGTGAGGTGGATCGAGAGCTGGCTGAATGACAGAGCACAGAGGGTAGTGATCACTGGCACGGAGTCGAGTTTGAGGCCTGTGGCCAGTGGAGCTCCACAGCGATCAATTCTGGGGCCAGTCTTGTTCAACATCTTCATCATCAAGGGGAGAGAGTGTACCCTCAGCAAGTTCGCTGATGACACCAAACTGGGAGGACTGACTGATTCCCCAGAAGGCTGTGCTGCTATTCAGAAGGATCTCGACCGGCTTGAGAGTTGGGCAGAGAAAAAGCTCATGAGATTCAACAAGGACAAGTGCAGAGTTCTGCATCTGGGAAGGAACGACCCCATGCACCAGTACAGGCTGGGGGTCGATCTGCTGAGGAGCAGCTCTGCAGAGAGACACCTGGGAGTCCTGATTGATAATGAACTAAGTATGAGCCAGAAATGTGCCCTTGTGGCAAAGAAAGCCAACGACATTCTGGGATGCATCAAGAAGAGTGTGGCCAGCAGGTCGAGGGAGGTTCTTCTACCCCTCTACTCTGCCCTGGTGAGGTCTCAACTGGAGTACTGTGTCCAGTTTTGGGCTTCTCAGATCAAGAAGGACAGGGAAGTGCTGGAGATAGTCCAGTGCAGGGACACCAAGATGATCAAGGGTATAGAACATCTTTCCTACGAGGAAAGGCTGAGGGAACTGGGGCTGTTTAGTCTGGAGAAGAGGTGATTGAGGGGAGATCTTATTAACATTTATAAATATCTAAAGAGTGGGTGTCAGGAGGTCGGGACATTCCTCTTTTCTATAGTAGATATTAACAGGACAGGAGGTAATGAGATGAAGGTGGAACACAAAAAATTCCGCTGAAACATAAGAAAGAACTATTTCACCGTGAGAGTGATGGAGCAGTGGGACAGACTGCCCAGAGGGGGATTGTGGAGTCTCCTTCCTTGGAGGTCTTCAAGACGCGACTGGACATGGACCTATGCGACCTGATCTAGGTGAAATTGCTTCTGCAGGTGGGTTGGACTAGATGATCTCTAAAGGTCCCTTCCAACCCGTACCATTCTACGAATCTATGATTCTATGATTCTACCGGCAGCCTGTATTTTAACTGAGAGCTGAGCAGGCCAAGAGTGCGGGATTGGAGATAGCTCCCACAGGAAAGCAGCTGAAAAGGTGGCAAAGTTCTTGCTTATAGGCTACACGGTGACCTACTTAGCACTGTAGGTGACGTCGGCGTACCTGCTTTCTTGTAGCTCCCAGATGCAGTGGTGTAACTTCTATAAGCAGCTTGTATTTTCAATGGCAGCTTAGCAAGTCAAGTGCACAGGAAAGAGATAGCTCCCAAAGGAAACCAGCTGCAAAAGCGGCACAGTACCTGCTTTGTTGTAGCTCCCAGACGAAGTGGCGTAACTTCTACCGGCAACCTGTATTTAAAATGGAAGCTCAACAGGTCAAGTGTGCGGGTTCCAGATAGTTCCCACAAGAAAGCAGCGGCAAAGTTATAGCAGTGCTGGCTTATAGGCTACACGGAGATCTACGTACCACTGTAGGTGAGGTCTGATTTCTTGCTTTCCTTTATCTCCCAGACACAGTGATGTAAGTTCTACTGGCAGTCTGTATTTCAAATGGGAGCTGAGCAGACCAAGAGCGAGGGATTGCAGATAGCTCCCATAGGAAAGCAGCTTCAAAGGTGGCACAGTGCTGGCTGATAGTCTACACGGGGACATATAGGTTAGGTCTGCGTATTTACTTTTGTGGTAGTTTGAGCCTGGCTGAATGCCAGGTGCCCACCACACCACTTTATCCCCCACCTCCTCAGAAAGCCAAGGAAGGGGAGAAAATAAGATGGGAGTCTCGTGGGTTGAGATAAAAGCAGTTTAATAAATAAGCAGCAAAGCCGCGCGCGCGGGAAGCAAAGCAAAAGCAGATAAGCTGTTACTCTCTACTTCCCATCAGCAGCGATGTCCGGCCACCTCCCGAGAAGCAGGGCTTCAGTACGCGTAGCGGTTGCTTTGGGAAGGCCAGAAATGAATCTCGCCTCCCCTTCCTGCTCCTCTCCCCCAGTTTATATTACTGAGCTGACGTCATATGGTATGGAATATCTCCTTGGTCAACCTGGGTCAACTGTCCTGGCCATAGTCCCTCCCAAGATCATGCCCACTCACAGCTATTGGTGAAGGTGGGGGAAGGAATGCTGGAGGGACAGCCCTGATGTTGTGCAAGCGGTAGTCATAATATTGATATCAACAGTAAGCACAGCACTGCAGGAGCTGCTGTGGAAAATCACTACCGTCCCAGACCCACTACAGTCTCCACCCCTTATTCCATACCATTTATGTCATGCTCAGACAAACCATCTTAACAATCCATATACATTCTTATATACTCTCATTAACCAGTACCCCCACTCTTCAACAGACAAACATCATTCTTGTATTCCCTCTTGCATCTTGCATCAAACAAACAAACAACATTCTTATATCTTTCATCCTCTGTAGATGTTCACTGGAGCAGGCCATAACTTATGTCTCATCCATCAAGATGGATATCCAGGCCAGGGGAAACAGTATGTTCAGTGTTGGGCACCAGCACCGGCTTGGTTTGTCCACTTGTCCGGTTTTTCTTGCAAAGTTCATCTACAACAGATAACTCACATAACAGGTTATTTTTCCCCCAAGGTTAAGTCTCCTTGAGGTACACATCGAGTTTCCCCATCCTTTCTCATCACCCACCAAGTACAGCTAGGCCCTTGAGCAAAGACAATCCCACAAATGGGTTTGCCTTTTCCCATGGGAGGTGCAACTCATACTGCCTTCCCCAGCCATTTCCCTGGGTGCACTACGGGGACCTTATCTCCTCCCACAGTATGTAGTGGTTTTGTTTGGGCAGGACCAGGACGGTTAGTTGAACCTCTGCTATTGACCAGCCAAGTGGCTTCTGCTAAATTTTTATCCCACTGCTTCCATGCCCCATTGCCCAGTGCTCTCAACATGGTCTTTAGTAACCCATTATATCTCTCAATCTTTCCAGAGGCTTGTAGGTGATAGGGGATGTGGTATATCCACTCAATGCCATGTTTCTTTGCCCAGGAGTTTATGAGATTATTTCGAAAATGAGTTCCATTATCTGATTCAATTCTTTCTGGAGTGCCGTGTCGCCACAAAACTTGCCTTTCAAGACCCAAGACAGTATTTCGGGCAGTGGCGTGGTTTACAGAGTGTTTCCAACCAACCGGTAGTTGCTTCCACCATGGTGAGTATATAACGTTTGCCTTGATGTGTTCGTGGTAGTGGTCCAACATAGTCAATTTGCCAGGCCTCACCATACTGAAAACCCAGCCATCGGCCTCTGTTCCAGGGAGACTTGATTCGTGTGGCTCGCTTGATTGCGGCACACATTTCACATTCATGGGTGACCTGTGTGATGGCTTCCATGGTCAAGTCCACCCCTCGATCACGAGCCCATCTATATGTTGCATCTCTTCCCAGATGTCCTGATGTTTCATGGGCCCATCGAGCTATAAATAGCTCACCTTTACACTCCCAGTCTAGATCTACCTGAGCTACTTCAATTTTAGCAGCTTTATCTACCTGTTGGTTGTTCCATTGTTCTTCATTGGCACGATTTTTGGCACGTGAGCATCTACATGACGTACTTTCAGAATCATATTTTCCACCCGAGCAGCAATGTCTTGCCATAATGCAGCAGCCCAGATGGGTTTACCCTTGCGCTGCCAGTTGGTCTTCTTCCATTGCTGTAGCCATCCCCATAGAGCATTAGCCACCATCCAGGAGTCAGTGTAAAGATAGAGTACTGGCCACTTCTCTCGTTCTGCAATCTTTAGAGCTAGTTGGATAGCCTTCACTTCAGCAAACTGACTTGACTCACCTTCTCCTTCAGTTGCCTCAACAACTCGTCGTGTGGGACTCCACACAGCAGCTTTCCACTTACGATGATTTCCTACCACACGGCAGGATCCATCAGTAAACAAAGCATAATGCCTCTCATCTTCTGACAGTTCATTATATGGTGGTGCCTCTTGGGCATGAGCTACTTCCTCAGGCAATGCTCCAAAATCTCTGCCTTCTGGCCAGTCCATGATTTCTTCCAGGATTCCTGGGCGATTAGATTTCCCCAGCTGAGATCGTTGTGTAATCAACGCCATCCACTTACTCCATGCAGCGCTGGTTGCATGATGTATAGAAGGGGTTTTCCTTTTGAACATCCAGTGTAACACAGGCAGACATGGTGCCAAGAGGAGATGAGCTTCTGTGCCAATGACTTCTGAAGCAGCTCGAAATCCCTCATATGCTGCTAGTATTTCTTTTTCAGTTCGGGTGTAGTGGGCTTCCGATCCTCGATATCCTCGGCTCCAAAACCCTAATGGTCGACCTCGGGTTTCTCCAGATGTTTTCTGCCAGAGGCTCCAGGTGAGACCATGCTCTCCAGCAGCAGTGTAGACGATATTCTGCACATCTGGTCCTGTACGGATGGACCCAAGGGCGACTGCACGAGCTATTTCCTGTTTAATTTGTTGAAAAGCTTGTTGTTGCTCAAGGCCCCACTCAAAACAGTTCTTCTTTCTGGTTACTCTAAAGAGAGGGCTCACAAGCTGACTATAACCTGGGATATGCATCCTCCAGAATCCCACAAGGCCCAGGAAAGCTTGTGTTTCTTTCTTATTAGTCGGTTGAGACATAGTAGCTATTTTATTCACAACATCCATAGGCACATGCCGACACCCATCTTTCCATTTTATGCCCAAAAACTGTATCTCTTGTGCAGGTCCCTTTACTTTGTTTCTTTTTATAGCAAAACCAGCTTTTAGGAGAATCTGTATTATTCTTTTCCCTTTCTCAAACACTTCTTCTGCCTTGTTGCCCCATACAATAATGTCATCAATGTACTGTAAATGTTTGGGGGCATCATCCATTTCCAGCACAGTTTGTATTAGACCATGACAAATAGTAGGACTATGTTTCCACCCCTGGGGCAATCGATTCCAGGTATATTGGACACCTCTCCATGTGAAGGCGAATTTTGACCTGCAGTCTGCTGCCAACGGAATTGAGAAAAATGCATTAGCGATGTCAATCGCAGCATACCACTTGGCTGCTTTTGACTCCAGTTCATACTGGAGCTCTAACATGTCTGGTACAGCAGCACTCAGTGGTGGTGTCACTTCGTTCAGGCCACGATAGTCTACTGTTAACCTCCACCCTCCATCAGACTTTTTCACAGGCCATATGGGACTATTAAATGGAGAATGAGTTTTGCTAATTACTCCTTGAGCCTCCAGTTGATGAATCAACTCACGGATGGGAGTCATCGAATCTCGGTTCGTGCGATATTGCCTCCGGTGCACTGCTGTGGAAAATCACTACTGTCCCAGACCGACTACAACTTTCTTGTAGCTTCTACAGGAACGGGCGAAACTTGTACCACCAGTCTGCATTTTCAATGGAATCTGAGCAGACCAAGTGCTGTGAAAGAGTTCCCACAGGAAAGCAACTGCAAAGGTAGCACCCTGCAGATTTGCTACACGGGGATGAACGTACCACTGTAGATGGGATCTCCGTACCTTCTTTCTTGGAGCTCCAAAACGCAGTGACGTAAATTCTACTGGCAGCCTGTATTTTTTAATGAGAGTTCAATTGGAGCTGAGAAGGACAAGTGCGCGGATTTGGAGATAGCTCCCACAGGAAAGCAGCTTCAAAGTTAGCACAGTGCTGGCTGATAGGATACACGGGGACCTACGTACCACTGTAGCTGCGGTCTGTGTACCTGCTTTCTTGTATCTCCCAGACGTGGTGGCCTAACTTCTACTGGCAGTTTGTATTTTTTAAACGGGGACTGAGTAGGTCAATTGTGCGGGACTGGAGATAACTCCCACAGGAAAGCAGATGCAACGGTGGCACAGTGCTGGCTGATAGGCTACATGGGAATCAACCTACCACTGTAGGTGGGCTCTGTGTACCTGCTTTCTTTGAGCTTCCAAAGGCAATGGCGTAACTTCTAACGGCAGTCTGTATTTTAAATGGGAGCTGAGTACGAAAAGTGGGTTGAATTGGAGAGAGCTCCCACAAGAAAGCAGTTGCGAAGATGGCACAGTGCTGGGTTATAGGTTACACAGGTTCCTATGTACCACTATAGGTGGGATCTGCGTACCTGCTTTTTTGTTGCTCCCAGACGCAGTGTCGTAAATTCTACCAGCAGTCTGTATTTAATATGGAAGCTGAGCAGATCAAGTGTGCGGGATTGCAGATAGGTCCTGCAGGAAATCAATAGCAAAGGTGGAACAGTACTGACTGATATGTTACACGGGGACCTATGTACCACTGTAGGTAGGGTCTGCATATCTGTTTTCTTGTAGCTCCCAGACACAGTGGCATAACATCTACCGGCAGCCTGTATTTTTTAATGAGAGTTGAGCAGGCCCAGTGCACAGGAAAGAGATAGTTCAACCAGGAAAGCAACTGCAAAGGTTACACAGTGCTACCTGATAGACTGCACGGGTACCTACGTAGCACTGTAGGTGAGGTCGACATACCTGCTTTCTTGTAGCTCTACAAGGCAGAGTTGTAACTTCTACTGGCAACTTGTATTTTTTAATGGGAGCAGAGCAGGCCAAGTGTGCAGTAAAGAGATAGCTCCTAGAGGAAAGCTACTGCAAATGTGACACAGTGCTGGCTGATAGGCCACACGGGGACCTACGAAGTGCTGTAGGTAAGATCTGCGTATCTGCTTTCTAGTAGCTCCCAGAGGCAGTGGCGTAACTTCTACCAGCAGCCTTTATTTTTAATGGGAGTTGAGCAGGGCAAGTGTGCGGGAAAGAGATAGCTCAACCAGGAAAGCAGCTGCAGAGGTGACACAGTGTGTGCTGATAGTCTGTCAAAATTTAGCCAGGATAGAGATAATTCCCGTGAGGAACCAGGAAAGGGTACAGCCTGAACAGATAACCCAGGCTTGCCAGCAGGTATTCGATATCCTAACGTCATGCCCGGTATAGATGTGGAGGCTTGCAGGAAGAAGTTCTTCCGGGGTCACGTGCTCTCGGTCACTGGTCAAGAGTGGTCGCTGAGGTGGGGTCCCGGGTGGTGAGCAACTGAATCACTTACCAGTTTTCTTTCTAATATTCCCTTGTGTTTGTCATAGTTGTTCCTCTTCAATTTTCCCTAGTAAATTGTTCTTATTTCAAGTTACGCGGGCTCTTTTACTTTTTTTCTCCCTCTCCGATCCCCTCCGCATTCTGACAGGAGGGGCAGGGGGAGGAGTCTCGTTTGGTTTTTTTTTCCCTTTTTTACGATTGGGTAAAACCACGAAATTAATTGGCACCCAAATTGGGGCCTGCGAGGTTGAAATGGAACAGAGTGGGTTTAAACAACCTTCTTGTGTACACTCCTGACACTAACTGATTGCTGAGCACAATGTTGGTGCAAAAGCATAGGCACACTCCAAAAGCACAGGCACAGGAGTTGCAGAGAGGAAGGGTAAAAAGAAGTAACTCTCCTTGGAGGAATGTCGCTCCAGTTTCCAGTGAGCAACTCCCTAGAAAAGATAGCAGGGTTGATTTCAATTTTGATTCCCTCGAGGGGACCTCTGATGTTTCCTGGGAAACAGAAAATGATGACTGTGATGACCAGTATTAGGGGGGCCCAGCCTCAAATTCTTCTAAAGGCTGGCTTTGTCATTAAACACAGGAAAGTCAAAAGACCTGCACAGGAGAACCAATTTTTAGGAGTAAAATGGCAGGATGGACGTCATCATATTCCAACAGAGATGATAAAGAAGATTGTAGCCATGTCTCCACCAACTAACAAAAAAGAAACAAAAGCTTTCTTAGGTGTTGTGGGTTTTTGGAGAATGCATATTCCAAATTTCAGTATGATTGTTAGCCCCCTCTACCGTGTGACACGGAAGAAGAATGATTTTGAATGGTGTCCTGAGCAGCAACAAAGTTTTGAACAAATTAAACGGGAGATTGTTCATGCGATGGCACTTGGGCCAGTCCAGACAAGACCAGATGTTAAAAATGTGCTCTACACTGCAGCTGGGGAGAATGGCCCTACTTGGAGTCTTTGGCAGAGAGCAACTGGGGAGGGTCGAGGCCGACATCGACACCTCGGGCTCTGGAGTCGGGGATACAGAGGATCGAAAATCCGATACACTCCAACCGAGAAGGAGCTACTGGCAGCATATGAAGGAGTTCAAGTTGCATCAGGATTGACACAGAAACACAACTCTTCCTAGCACCTTGACTGCCAGTGCTGGGCTGGATGTTCAAGGGGAAGGCATTCCCTATGCATCATGCAACTGATGCTACATGGAGTAATTGGATCGCACTGATCACACAACGAACTCGCATAGGGAAGTCTAGCTGCCCTGGGATTCTGGAGGTGATCGCAAACTGGCAAGAGTGCGAAGATGGTGAAATATCACCAGAGAAGGTGACACGTGTTGACGAGACCCCATCGAATGATGAACTGCCAGAAGATGAGAAGCGGTATGCCCTGTTTAGAGATGGGTCCTGCTGCCTTGTGGGAAGGCATCGGAGATGGAAGGCAGCTGTATGGAGTCCCTTACACAAAATTTCAGAAGCTGCAGAAGGAGAGGGTGAATCCAGTCAGTTTGCAGAGGTAAAAGCCATCCAGTTGGCTTTAGACATTGTTGAACGGGAAAAATGGCCAAGGATCTTCCTCTACACTGATTCGTGGATGGTGACAAACGCTCTGTGGGGATGGCTACAGTCATGTAGACAGAACAACTGGCAACCATGGGGCAAACTCATCTGTGCTGCTCAAGACATTGCTGCCCGAATGGAGAAACTAGTTGTGAAGGTGCGCCATGTAGATGCTCACGTACCCATAAAGCAGGCCACGGAAGAACCCCTGCATAACCAGCAAGTTAACAAGGCTGCTAAGATTTCTCAGATAGATCAAGGGGAGGACTTAACCTTGGACACTATTGCACAGGTTATCTATGAGTGTGAGACGTGTGCTACAATTAAAAATGCAAAACGATTGAAGTCCATATGGTATAAATATAAATACGGAGAGGCCTGGCAGATTGATTACATCACACTGCCACAGACTCACCAAGGCAAACGCCATGTGCTCACAATGGTGGAGGCAACCACAGGATGGTTGGAAACATGTTGCTCATGCCACTGCTAGGAACCCTATCAAGGGCCTTGAAAGGAAAGTCCTCTGGCGACATGGCACCCCAGAAAGAATTGAGTCAGACAATGGGACACACTTCAGAAATAACCTCATAGATGCCTGGGCCCAAGAGCATGGCATTGAATGGGTTTATCATATTCAATATCATGCACCAGCCTCAGGAAAAGTTGAGAGACACAATGGGTTATTGAAAACCATACTGAAAGTAATGGTAGGTGGAACTTTCAAGCTTTGGGATACACACTTGGAAAAGGCTACCTGGTTAGTCAAATCCAGAGGATCTTTCAATCAAGCTGGCCCTGCCTAATCAGAACCCTTACATATTGTAGAAGGGGACAAAGTCCCTGTGGTACATATAAAAGACGTGTTAGGTAAGGCAGTCTGGGTGTGTCCTGCCTCAGGTAAAGGCAAACCCATCTGTGGGATTATTTTTGCTCAGGGACCTCAGTGTACTTGGTGGGTGATTTGCAAAGATGGGAAGACCCAATGTGTGCCTCAAGGGAACTTGATTTTGGGTGAGAATAACCCGTGAATTAAATTATATAATTATAGCTACTGAATGTCATTATTCCTATAGTTGCTCTATGTTATGTATATGTAGGTGACTATGATGTGTAAACCTAGACATGACGTGCAGATGGTATAGAATAACGGATGGAATGTCCTAGTTTGAGTCAGGATAGAGTTAATTCCCGTGAGGAACCGGGAAAGGGTACAGCCTGAACAGCTGACCCAGGCTGGCCAGCAGGTATTCGATAGCATCCTAAAGTCATGCCCAGTATATAGGTGGAGGCTAGCCGGAAGAAGCTCTCTTCCGGGGTCGTGTACTCTCGGTCGCCGGTCTGGAGCAGTCACTTACATCATATTCTGGGTGGTGAGCAACTGCATCACTCACCAGTTTTCCTTGTAATATCCACTTGTGTTTGTTATAGTTGTTCCTCTTCAATTTTCCCTTGTAAATTGTTCTTATTTTGACGTACGCGGTCTCTTTTACTTTTTTTCTCTCTCTCAGGTTACCTCTCCCCGTAGCCTGTATTTTTTAATGGGATCAGAGCAGCCCAAGTGTGCGGGATTGGAGATAGCTCCCAAATGAAAAAAGCTGCAAAGTGGCACAGTGCTGGGTGATAGAATACACGGGGACCTACGTAACACTGTAGGTGGGGTCTGTGTACCTGCTTTCTTGTAGGTCCCAGTGACAGTGGCATAACTTCTACCAGCAGGCTGTATTTTTTCACAGGGAAAGCAGCTGAAAAGGTCGCTGTACTGGTTCTGGGATGGTAGTGATTTTCGAAAGCAGCTCTTGCATGCTGTGCTTACCGTTGATATCAATATTATGACTACTGCTTGCACAGCATAAGGGCTCTCCCTCCAGCATTCCTTTCCTCACCTTCACCAATACCTGTGGGTGAGAACAATCTTGGGAGGGACTACGGCCAGAACAGCTGACCCAGGCTGACCAAGGAGATTTTCCATAACATATGATGTCAACTTAGTAAAAAAAAGTGGGGGAGAGGAACAGGAAAGGGAGGCAAGATTAATTTCTGGCCTTCCAAAAGTAACTGTTACACCTACCAAAGCCCTGCTTCTCGGGAGGTGGCCAGACATCACTGCAGATGGGAAGTAGAAAGTAACAGCTTTATATGCTTTTGCTTTACTTCCCGTGGGCGTGGCTTTTCTGTTTCTTTATTAAACAGCTTTTATGTTAACCCACGAGACTCCCACCTTGTGATCTCCCATTCCCTGGCTCTCTGGGAAGGTGGGGGATAGAGCGGTGTGGTGGGCACCTGGCATCCAGCCAGGGTCAAACTATCTCAGCCTTTTTTACTCCCAACGTGGGATGAGATAATAGCATTGCAATTATAATAAGCCAATGAGTGCAAAGTTCCTGTGGTGGTAACGGAGTCTTTCTGTAATGCAGCTTATCTTTGTAATGTTTGTGAACATGGTACTACTAACACTGACTGTGTGCTAGCCTCTAACCTTGATAGCTTTGCTTAGTTGTCTGTATGATTTTGTGAAAAGGATGAAAGGGCCTGGGAACATGATGGCCCAAATAATAATAGCAAGTCTCATTCTGTTACTGATGAATTTAGTGTGCTGTGGGAGCTATCTTGTGGAGGTCAGGGGGCAAAGCACCTCTTTCCCTTCAGCTCGGACTTATGTAGATAATTTTGTTATACAGACTTCCCAGGTCCTTAGTCACCCTTATATGAGAGTTTTAATATTACTAATTAATATGGCTGGTAAACTACATATTTTGTGGAATCTGGACTCATCTGGGTATCAGAGAGGAAAAATTTGGGATGGAAACATGTTAAAATGCTCCCTGAATGTCCCTGGGTGGCAGGGTGTGTGGATGAATTTGGGCAAATTCCTAGGATGGTTATCACCTCCTGTAACCTGGGATTTTATACCTGAACAGATAAAAAACCCTGCTTTACTGGCACGCCACCTGATAGTAGGGCTTCTTGCCTACCCCAATGAGGCCCCTGAGGTTCAGACACTGTACTGCAGCCTAGCCTCTGCCTACTGAGCCACACTCTAGTCTTCTCAGAGAACTATGGTTGAAGTGGAAACTCAAATTGCATCTGAAACCACCATGGTGGAGTCAGTCGCAGTCCAGTCCTCTCAGAGAACTATGGTTGTAGTAGAAACTCAACCTGTATATGAGACCACCATGGTTGAGTCAGGGAATCAAACAACAACCACAGTGGTTGCCCCAGTAGTGAAAAAGAAAAGGTGGATAAGGAGGTCAAGTCCATATCATTGATTAGTAAGGGCAGAAGAGGAGGAAGAGGAGAAGTTGGAAGAAGCTGGTACTTCAGTAAGGAAATCAGGAGAAGGAGTGAAAGAAATCGAAAAGGAAATGGAAACTAATCCATCCCTAACCTCAACAGAACTTCGAGATATGCAAAAAATTATCTTGACGAATCCACAATCGCAAAAAAATTATCTACAAAGGAATGCAGATAAGCAGACACTTCCGTATTATGTAGTGCTGGGAAAACACGGGGGATAGCTCCTCCATATCTCCATATGTGCTTCGTTTTTAGTCACCATTTTCAGGGTTTTTATATGGCTCAAACAAAAAGAATCATATTTGCCAACACAAGCATGCATAAAACGTCCATCTATCAATTTAGCCCTTCACCTTGATTGGTTCCCAACAAGCACAAAATTTCTAAAATCACAGTGATTGGTCAAAAAAAGATATCGATCCCTTTGTTTTAGTAACAACTAAGGTAACAGCCAAGGTAACCTAACGAATACATTTACCAGGGTCTCCTGTCTAAGGTAACAGCTAAGGTAACCTAACAAATACATTTACCAGGGTCTCCTGTCTAAGGTAACAGCTAAGGTAACCTAACAAATACATTTACCAGGGTCTCCTGGCTAAAGTAACAGGTCCCTATCTGGTGTGGTATGTAACTCCTGCAGTTTGATACTTATGTGATTCAAATGAATACTCACTTAATCAATAGGTGTTTGAGTAATTTGCAAGTGCTTAGCTAATTGATTGAACTATTACTAAGAGATTAACAAGTGCTTGACTACTTATTGTGATGATAAGTTGTTAACTAAAATAATTGCATATGTACAAAATTTCCTCCCTTTGAAAGTACTGATAATTGTGTTCCAATACTTTCAGTCTTGTATTTCTGTTGTCTCCATAACAAGACCATGATTGTCATATGGTGGTGGATTACCCTTGAACTGATAATTGTCTCTTCAATATGCTGTCAAGATGTTATTGCTTAATAACGTTCTTTGTATTATTTGTGTTTTGATGCAACAATAGTCCAAATAGATTGTCAGAAAAATTATAATCAAAAGCAGAAGTTGTAGTGGGTCTGAGATGGTAGTGATTTTCCACAGCAGCTCTTACAGTGCTGTGCTTACTGATGATATCAATATTATGACTACTGCTTGCACAGCATCAGGGCTGTCCCTCCAGCATTCCTTCCCCCACCTTCACCAATAGCTGTGGATGGGCATGATATTGGGAGGGACCACTGCCAGGACAGCTGACCCAGGCTGACCAACGAGATATTCCATACCATATGACGTCAGCTCAGTAATATAAACTGGGGGAGAAGAGCAGGAAGAGGAGTCAAGATTCATTTCTGGTCTTCCAAAAGCAACCGCTATGCGTACAGAAGCCCTGTTTCTCGGGAGGTGTTCGGAGATCACTGCTGATGGGAAGATGAGAGTAACAGCTTTACTTGCTTTGCTTTGCTTCCCGCGCGTGTGGCTTTGCTGTTTCTTTTTTAAACTGCTTTTATCTCAACCCACGAGACTCCCATCTTATTTCTTTCCTTCCCTGGCTTGCTGAGGAGATGGGGGATAGGGTGGTGGTGTGGCATCCAGCCAGCTTTTTTGGCGCCCAGCGTGGGGCGAGATAATAGGAGTTTGGACATTAAATGCACTGCAATTAAAGTAAGCCAATGAGTGCAAAGTTCCTGTGCTGGTCACGGAACCTTGCTGTAATGCAGCTTATCTTACACTTTGTAATGTTTGGGAACATGATGCTATTAACATTGACTCTGCGCTGTGCTTTAACCTTGATAACTTTGCTAAGTTGGCTATATGATTTTGTGAAAAGGATGAAAGGGCCTGGGAACATCATGGCCCAAATAATAATAGCGAGTCTCATTCTGTTACTGATGGATTTACTGTGCTGTGGGAGCTATCCTTGGAGGTCATGGGGCAAACCACCTCTTTCCCCTCAGCTCGGACTGATATAGACAATTTTGTTATACAGACTTCCCAGGTCCTTAGTCACCCTTATACGAGAGTTTCAATATTACTAATTAATATGGTTGGTATATTAAATATTTTGTGGAATCTGGACTCATCTGGGTATCAGAGAGGACAAATTTGCGATGGAAACATGTTAAAATGCCCCCTGAAGCGGCCAGTCCCTGGGTGGCAGGGTGTGTGGATGAATTTAGGCAAATTCCTAGGACGGTTATCACCTCCTGTAACCTGGGATTTTACATCTGAACAGATAAAAAACCCTGCTTTACTGGCACGCCACCTGATAGAAGGGTGTCTTACCTACCCTAATGAGGCCCATCAGGTTCAGGTACTATACTGGGGCCTAGCCTCTGCCTACCGAGCTCCATTCCAGTCCTCTCATAGAACTATGATTGAAGTGGAAACTCAAACGGTACCTGAGACCACCGTGGTTGAGTCAGTCGCAGTCCAATCCTCTCAGAGAACTATGTCCGAGGTGGAAATTCAAACTATACCTGAGACTACCATGGTTGAGTCAGGGAATCAAACAACAACCACAGTGGTTGCCCCAGTAGTGAAAAAGAAGCAGTGGATAAGGAGGTCAAGTCCATATCATCGATTAGTAAGGGCAGAAGAGGAGGAAGAGGAAAGGCTAGAAGAAGAAACTGGTCCTTCAGTAAGGAGATCAGGAGAAGGAGTGAAAGAAATTGAAAAGGAAATGGAAACTACTCGGTCCCTCACCTCAACAGAACTTAGAGACATGCGAAAAGATTACACTCGCCAGCCAGGTGAGCGGATTGGTGCCTGGCTGCTCCGATGTTGGGATAACGGGAGTGACAGTCAGCAATTGGAAGGTAGAGAAGCCCAACAGCTAGGATCTCTTGCTAGGGACCGGGGAATTGATAGCTGCATTGGAAAGAAAACCTGAATTTGTGGTCTCTGGAAACGGCTCCTCCCAAGTGTAAGGGCAAGATACCCATTCAAGGAAGACCTTGTAAATGCCCAAGGAAAGTGGACTAGAACAGATGAAGGCATCCA
Organism: Colius striatus; assembly: GCF_028858725.1. NCBI lineage: Eukaryota > Metazoa > Chordata > Aves > Coliiformes > Coliidae > Colius > Colius striatus. The sequence goes on from NC_084789.1 coordinate 4,107,675, forward strand.
ATACCTAAGGGAATTAGCTGTGTTGGAAGTCATCTATGGTGATCTAGATAATGCTGAGGCCTCCACAGATCCAGACGATGTCCAGTGTACATGGGCCATGTTGAGAAAAGTGATTCAGAGTGCCCCAGCTACATATTCTAATATCTTGACAATGGTATATGTCCTGGTTTGGGCTAGGATAGAGTTAACTTTGATGAGGAAGTAGGAAGGGACACAACATGGGCAGCTGACCTGGGCTGGCCAGCAGGTATTCGATACCATACAGACATCATGCCCAGTACCTAGAGGCAGGGAGCTAGTCGGGGGCACGGCTTCGAAAACAGAGGCAGGGCTGCAGGTCGGATGGGGTCGCGTCGGGTCCCAGGTGGTGAGCAGCCACGACACGTGCCATTCCTTTTGTATATTCCCCTCATTTACTGTTAAAACTGTTCCTTTTTCCCCCCTGAACCTGTTTCTTCTTATTGTTGTTCTATTAAACCGTTCTTATTTCAACCTACGTGGGTTTTCCCCCTTTTTCTCTGGTTCCCCTTCCTGCTCCACTGGGAGGGAGAGGAGTGAGCCACTCTTGTGGCTCTTTGTTCCCGGCTGGGCAAAACCACGACAGTGTATCACCAAGACATGGATATACCAACAGTGGAGAGGGTATCTTCTTGGTTACAAAACTATGAAGAGAGCCTCTGCACCTCCTCATCAGTGTGGGATGATGGCCTGACTGTCAGAACTTCCTCAAGAATTCGGTCAGTCACTGTCCCGACCAGGGGAAAAGGAAGTCCTAGACGCAGGAGTACACCGCGAAATGAACTCTGGCGCTTTTTGCGTGACCAAGGAGAGGATATGAGGAAATGGGATGGTGAACCCACTTTTAAGCTGGAAGCGTGTGTACGTGAACTAAGGGGGAACACAGCTGTTAGAAGGATCAGATAGCGAATATTCTGATGAAGAAGAGAAATAGAGGGTCCCTGCCTCCAGCCAGGAGAAGGAAAGGGATGTCCGAATCTACTGGACTGTGTGGGTTCGATGGCCTGGCACATCAAACCCACAAAGGTATAAAGCCTTAGTAGACACAGGGGCACAGTGTACATTGATGCCTTCAAGGTATAGAGGCATAGATTCTGTCTGAATCTCTGGAGTGACAGGGGGATGTGAGGAGTTTATGTATTAGAGGCTGAAGTGAGCTTAACAGGGGACAAATGGGAAAAGCACCCCATTGCGACTGGTCCAAAGGCCCCTTGTATTCTTGGCATAGATTACCCCAGGAGAGGGTACTTCAAAGACCTCAAGGGGTATCGATGGGCTTTTGGTATAGCCACTGTAGATGCAGAGAAAATCAAACAACTCTCCATTTTACCTAGCCTCTCAGAAGACCCTTTTTTTTGGGATTGCTACAAGTTCAAGAGCAAGAGGTAATAGACCGGAGGCAATATCGCACTAACCGAGATTCCCTGGCTCCCATCCATGAGTTGATTCATCAACTGCAGGATCAAGGAGTAATTAGCAAAACTCGTTCCCCATTTAATAGTCCCATATGGCCTGTGAAAAAATCTGATGGAGGGTGGAGGATAACAGTAGACTATCATGGCCTGAATGAAGTGACACCACCACTGAGTGCTGCTGTACCAGACATGTTAGAGCTCCAGTATGAACTGGAGTCAAAAGCAGCCAAGTGGTATGCTACGACTGACATTCCTAATGCATCTTTCTCAATTTCGTTGGCAGTAGAGTGCAGGCCACAATTCGCCTTCACATAGAGAGGTGTCCAATATACCTGGAATTGATTGCCACAGGGGTGGAAACATAGTCCTACTATTTGTCATGGTGTATTCCAAATTGTGCTGGAAATGGGTGATGCCCCCAAACATTTACAGTACATTGATGACATAATTGTACAGGGTAACAATGCAGAAGTGTTTGAGAAAAGGTAAAAGAATAATTCAGATTCTTTTAAAAGCCACTTTTGCTGTAAAAAGAACCAAACTAGAGGGACCTGCACAATAGATACAGTTTTTGGGCATAAAATGGCAAGATGGGCGTCAGCATGTGCCTATGGATGTTGTGAATAAAATAGCGACTATGTCTCAACCAATTAATAAGAAAGAAACATAAGCTTTCTTGGGCCTTTGGGGATTCTGGAGGAAGCATATCCCAGGTTATAGTCAGCTTGTGTGCCCTCTCTTTAGAGTAACCTGAAAGAAGAACTGTTTTGAGTGGGGCCTTGAGCAACAACAAGCTTTTCAACAAATTAAACAGGAAATAGCTCGTGCAGTCGCCCTTGGGCCCATCCGTACAGGACTAGATGTGCAGAATATCCTCTACACTGCCGCTGGAGAGCATGGCCTCACCTGGAGCCTCTGGCAGAAAACATCTGGAGAAACCCGAGGTCAACCATTAGGGTTTTGGAATCGAGGATATCGAGGATCAGAAACCCACTACACCCAAACTGAAAAAGAAATACTAGCAGCATATGAGGGACTTTGAGCTGCTTCAGAAGATGAGAGACATTATACTTTGTTTACTAACGGATCCTGCCACGTGGTAGTAAATCATTGTAAGTGGAAAGCTGCTGTGTGGAGTCCCACACGACAAGTTGTTGAGGCCACTGAAGAAGGTGAGTCGAGTCAGTTTGCTGATATGAAAGCCATCCAACTAGCTCTAAAGTTTGCAGAACGAGAGAAGTGGCCAGTACTCTCTACTTACTCCTGGATGGTGGCTAATGCCCTATGGGGATGGCTATACCAATGGAAGAAGATCAACTGGTAACACAAGGGTAAACCCATCTGGGCTGCTGCATTGTGGCAAGACATTGCCGCTCGGGTGGAAAACATGACTCTGAAAGTACATCATGGAGATGCTCACGTGACCAAAAGCCGTGCCAATGAAGAACGATGGAACAACATACAAAGCCGTCAAAATTGAAGTAGCTCAGGTAGACCTAGACTGGGAGCGTAAAGGTGAGCTATTTATAGCTCGGTGGGCCCATGAAACATCAGGACATCTGGGAAGAGATGCAACATATAGATGGACTTGTGATCAACGGGTGGACTTGACTGTGGAAGCCATTACACAGGTCACCCACTGTCATAAATTGAGACCACAATGGATCATAAGCCAATTATAATTTTATTAATTGTAGCAAGTAGAATAAGAGCAAAGACAGCGCTGGACGACAGGGGAGTCTGCGCTCCGCCAACTGCCGTACTGATTAGTTTAAACAGTCCTTTTTTATACATTTTGCATCCGTGGCCGTAAAGTAGGAGAACTGCTCTGCGCATGCTTCAGTTACTGTGAGGGGTCTTTTTTCTGTCTTTCGGTGCTTGCTGAGTAAGAAGTTTTCCTTCTTTGTTTTATAATTGATCCCTCACTTAGATAGAGTTGTTTTTCTTCTCTTCGCCAGTCCCTTAGAACATCTTGTAGTCATCCTTGAGCAGTATCTCTCCTGTTTACACAAATGGTGTCTGGTATGTGAAGGCAATTGCAGTTATCTTATCTCACATGAGTGATGTCCTGCAGCTGTTCGCATAAGTACTTTCCTTTCTTTTGTCGCTTAACCTTTACATTGAGCTTAACATAAATTTTAATAAACAATACCCTAATTCATAGTTTCTTACAATCCCCCCTTTTTTTTCTTTTATCCTATTATTGTTTATTAGACGCTATTTTCATTTTCGACACTGCAGGCAAACTTTTTCCACAATCCCAACATGTATCATAACACTCACAAGATAATACCTTACAATTACAATACCTTACAATTATAATCATAGTTTTCACGCGGCATATCGCATTCACAACAGTCTTCGTTATCTTCATCTTCATTAGTAGGTATACTTTTATAATCTATCTCAGCTCTCCGTAGTTAGAATGAGTAGTTTAGCTATGTCAAACCGCTCCTTAATAAAATGTAAAATATAGCGTAATATGCATGGTTCAAATATAAGTCCCAGAATCAACATAATAAGCGGTCCTGCTAAGGCAAACAATAAAGTGATTAGCCAGGGTGAAACGTTAAACCAATTTTTATACCATGATCTGCCCACCTCACGATCCTTTTTACGTTGATTTAACCTTTTCCGAAGTTTAGACATGGTGTTATTCCGATGTCTGAACTAACCCATTTAGTTCCTGGTGTCGGGATAGCCCATTTGTCATATCTGTGTTGTGGTTTCTTACATCCAGGAGGTCCCCGAGTGATGTCTATATATCTATCTCCTGTTGTTTTCCAATCTGAAGCTATTGTCTCACAACCCCAATAACCACAATAATAATGTCCCGGGTAATTACAATAACTTTTTTCCAGGGTTTGAGGCTGGACATATGTACCATGCCTTGCATTGCGCTTGGGTGTAACCCAAATTTAAACAGTTTGTTGGATGACATCCCATTGCTTCAAAAGGTATTAGTGAAAATAAAGATACAGTAAAATTCCAATTTCCTTCCGAACTGCTTCGATTTTGTATAAGCTTACTTTCCTGTAAGTTATATAATTTCCAGAGCATTGGCTCATGGGGGTTCCCATTTGCTTGAGTTAGTATCAATAGCAAAACCACCAGTATACCAGGAAAAACGGTATTTGTCAATTTTACCAATTTAAGTATAATTTTACCAGTCCTAGGGAAGTTCGACCATGGTTGCTTTTGCGTCCCATTGTTTTGGTTCTTTTCTCCACAGTTTGTTCCTCCTCTGCCTCGCCAGTCGACTCGGTTGCTTCGAGCCACGGGGTGTACCATCTTCTCGGCAGCAAGGGAATTCTTCAGGAGACAGCTGTTTCAGGGCCTTTTACCTATTTACACAGGCTTTAATGGGACAAAGCAAGACACAGTTAGCACTTTTCTTTATAGTCAGGATTTCAACTACAAAGGGGATTGGTTCGTTGGAGTGGTTTCCCAACACTGTGTGCAAACTCCTATTGGAGGGTATCCACATTCACCATTTATCCTGGCATACCTTGCACCTAAAACAAGCAAATGGATACCAATTGCAATTTAAATCATTACACCTAATTCTTATATCTAGAGTATATATATATATATATATATATTATTTACATCAGTATATTTTCTATATTCAATATGGTGTGGTTGTATGAGTTTAGCAATTCCCTTCAGCACACTTTGTACGCTTCCATATAATAGATAAACAAAGAAATAATTATTGTAAATATAAATGACAATACACTTTATACCAAAAGGTAACGCAGCAAAATAATCAAATAAAGTCTCTATCATTACGTTATCTTTTCAGGGTTATCTTGGTGTCACTTGGAGTACTGATTACTTTCCAGTGGGGTCTCGTTATTGGGCCTTTAATGCGATTGGCATGAGTCCATCCACGCTCAGCAGTCCAGACAGCCGTTTCTGTTGTAAGCAAAACAAGATAAGATCCCTCCCAGCTGGGTCTTAGAGTTTCTTCCTTCCACACTTTAATCAATATCCAATCTCCAGGCTTGACATTATGAATTTTTTTAAGTCCAACAGGGGTCGTTGCACAATCAGTCCATGCTCCCAAAGCTTGTTACGGTGTTCTGCTAATTGCGAAACATAGTCATTAATCACACAATCTCGAATTAAAACATTAATGTGTTAAATGATCCACCATTACTAATAAATATTTGTAAAGTCCAACCCTAGGTAGTTCAGTAAAATCCACTTGTATGTGTGAGAAGGGTCTGTATGCTGGGGAACGTCCCCCAAGGGGTTTTTGTCTCATGTTATTTCGATTAACCTTTTGACAGGTCTCACAGGCTGCTGTGTGCATAGTCAAAATCGTATTATAATTGCCTGCCACTCGTTTTGCTTCTGTATCGGCGGCATTATTTCCCCTGACTTGATAACTTGTACCTCGCTGGTGTCCCTTTATATGTACAACTGCTATTTTATTCGGCATTTTTAATGCCCCCAGAACTCGCTGAATCAATTCCGGGTGTATCAATTGTTTTCCCTGCGAGTTAACAAATCCTCTTTCATCCCATATTTTTCCAAAAGTGTGTACTACTCCGAACGCATAGCGTCTGTATATATAGTTCCGTCTTTTTCCTCCTTTTCACATTTCCCAGCGCTCTGTGTTCCCCGCTGCAGTGCGGCTGGGACGGCATTGCTGGGGGGGTGGGGGGGAGAGTGGGCAGCAGCAACAATGATTTGTAAGCAGCTCGGCCAACCCCTGCTCACAGCGTCTAACAGCTTTGATAGGTATGCCACCGGTTTCTTTTGTCCGGCCCATTCCTGAGTTAATACTCCGAATGCTGTTCCTTCATGTGTGTTAACAAATAAATGGAATGGCCGCTTTAAATCTGGTAGGTTTAAAACCGGTGTTTGGCTTAGTTCCCTTTTGTGCAAGAAAGTTTAGGAATCGAATGCTTTCTTTTCTTACATCTTCCTTATTATTCCCTGCTATAAGCAGATCATCTACATATTGTAACAGTACATTTCCCATTTGTACCTGGTATTCTTTTAAGAGCTCTTCCAGGGCCTGTCCAAACAAATTAGGGGACTCAGTGAACCCGTAAGGGAGCACGGTACATCTTAATTGCTGTTTACGGCCTGTTTCTATGTCTTCCCATTCAAAGGCAAAATAATCACAGCATTCTTCTGCCAGTGGACAGGCCCAAAAGGCATCCTTTAAATCAATCACACTATACCAGGAGTTATGAGGTTCTAACTTGCTTAGCAATGTGTATGGATTTGCTACTACAGGGAACCGGGTGATAGCTCTTTTGTTTATTTCCCTTAAATCATGTACGAGCCGATATTTCCCATTAGGTTTCTTTACAGGAAAAATGGGGGTGTTAAAGGGTGACATACAAGGCTCTAAGATTCCTTGTGCTAATAACCGATCAATTTCTGGTTTTAATCCTCTCCGTCCTTCTAGGGATATGGGATATTGCTTTACCCTCACAGGTATGTGGGGTTCAGAAATTTGGACTTTAATCGGTGGGATTTCCAGTCTACTAATTGTGTCCGGAGAGTACCAGACATCAGGGCTGATTTGTTTTTTATCCTCCACGGTCAAAGGATAAGCAGACACTAGCTCTTGATTCTTTACTTTAATTTCTGATTGCAATTCAACAATTAAATCTCATCCTAGCAGATTAAATTCTGCTTCAGGGACGAGCAAGAGTTCACCCATTCCGAATTTATTTTCAGTTTCAAATAATACATTTTTGATTTTGTTTACTTTAAATGGTTCTCCTTTTGCCCCAATTACTTGTACCTTTTCGGGGGAAATTTTACATCCCTCAGGTATTTGTTTAATAGTCGATTTTTCAGCCCCAGTGTCTACTAAAAAGGTGAACTCTAGTTTATGGGGACCTATTTTTAATTTTATCAAGGGCTCATGATGACTCCGGTCCCCCAAAATATAGAGCCCCTGACTCTCCTATTCCGCTTTCAAAATTTCCTCATCCCTGATCCTTTCTCTACAATTCTTCTTTATATGTCCCTTTTTTCCACAGTAAAAACAACACCTCTGTTCCTTCTTTACTACTACATTCCCTTGTTTCGTTCCAGCAGCAGTTTGTCTTTTACGATCCTCTCTGACCGCTGCTACCATCATTTTCACTTGCCGCTTGCTGCTCTCCTCCTCTCGCCTTACATAAACTTTCCGGGCTTCCCTCAATAATTCATCCAACCCTCTCATTTGCCAGTCTTCTAACTTTTCAATTTTCTTTCTGATATCCCCCCATGATTTTGCTACAAACTGAGTTTTGAGGAGTGCTTGCCCTTCGTCAGGATTTACCCCGAGATACAGCTGAAGGGCTTTCCTCAGTTGTTCTAACCACTCAGTAGGGCTCTCATTTTTCTTTTGCATTTCATTAAATGCTTTATTGATATTCTGGCCACGGGGTACTGCTTTTCTAATTCCCTGAATTACTATAGTTTTCAGGTCCTGCATATGAGTTCTATGCACCGGGTCCTGATTATCCCAATTAGGTCTTTGAAGTGGCCACTTAATATCTGCTTGAGGTCCCTGGGCATGTTGAGCGTCCCACAATCTCATTCCTGCTCGTCTAATCATGTCTCTTTCCTCGGTAGTAAATAATTGACCAAGGATAGATTGCATTTCATCCCAAGTATAAAGGTTTGGTCCCAAAAGGAGGAGGGGGAGACTTTCGTTCCAACTCCGGTGGGGGAGTGGGTGCTCTGGGGACCTCTGGAGAGGCTGTGGGAGCAGGAGGGGAAATGTAAGGGGGGTTAGAAGGGTTTCGTCTAACTCTTCCTTCTTTTTCTTTTGTTTAGCTTTTATTTCACCCAGCGGGTAAAGTCTAGTTCCCGGTCTTTTTAGCCACACTTCCGCATACTGACTTTCTTCCGGGTTAAGGGGTTTTTTATTATTAACCCAGAAATTTAATTGTTGTCTTATCCAATCTTCTTCTGGCCCGCAGACTAGCCAAAAGACATTTTCAGAAATCTTCTTCCCTCCCCATATCTTAGTACAATATTCTATTATTTTCTGCTTATCTTTCCCTAGGGTTTCAGGGAAATATCTCCAATTGTCTAAGATATATGCCAGAGGGGTATTCTTAGGTACAGCAGGTACCCTTCCCATGGGTGTCGAAGGCTTGCTGCCCTTCGCCCCCATCTTCTGGATTATCCACAAACACACACTCACTTGCTCCCCTTGTTCCTGGCCCAGTCCCTCGCGGGAGATGGGAAACGCAGTACTTAAGGGTCCACACTCGCTTGGTTCAGTATATCGAACCTCTCATTTGTTATAATCCAGGATACCCAATCCCGCCCGAACGGATAACCCGCGAACCAATTTTCGCAATATACTCACGCGTCCCTGCGTCTTCGTCCGGACTCCCGTGCACAGAATTTTTATGGGATTTTACCGGTTTCCCCTTTGCTCATTATTCTAGAATTTAGGTTCGTCGGTAAGGTTGAGGTAGGCTGTCAGTCACGGGGCCGCGGATTGTCGCGGGGCGCCTCCCCGGAGGACTGAAGCTCACCGTTCCTTATCCGAGTCACGGCACCAAGATTGTCATAAATTGAGACCACAATGGATCATAAGCCAATTATAATTTTATTAATTGTAGCAAGTAGAATAAGAGCAAAGACAGCGCTGGACGACAGGGGAGTCTGCGCTCCGCCAACTGCCGTACTGATTAGTTTAAACAGTCCTTTTTTATACATTTTGCATCCGTGGCCGTAAAGTAGGAGAACTGCTCTGCGCATGCTTCAGTTACTGTGAGGGGTCTTTTTTCTGTCTTTCGGTGCTTGCTGAGTAAGAAGTTTTCCTTCTTTGTTTTATAATTGATCCCTCACTTAGATAGAGTTGTTTTTCTTCTCTTCGCCAGTCCCTTAGAACATCTTGTAGTCATCCTTGAGCAGTATCTCTCCTGTTTACACAAATGGTGTCTGGTATGTGAAGGCAATTGCAGTTATCTTATCTCACATGAGTGATGTCCTGCAGCTGTTCGCATAAGTACTTTCCTTTCTTTTGTCGCTTAACCTTTACATTGAGCTTAACATAAATTTTAATAAACAATACCCTAATTCATAGTTTCTTACACCCACGAATGTGAAACGTGTGCTGCAATCAAGCGCGCAACACAAATCAAGTCTCCCTGGAACAGAGGCCGATGGCTGGGTTTTCAATATGGTGAGGTCTGGCAAATTGACTAGGTTGGACCGCTACCACGAACACACCAAGGCAAGCGTTATATACTCACCTGGTGGAAGTAACTACCGGTTGTTTGGAAACATACCCTGTAAACCATGCCACTGCCCGAAATAGTGTCTTGGGTCTTGAAAGGCAAGTTTTGTGGTGACACAACACTCCAGAAATAATTGAATTGGATATTGGAACTCATTTTCGAAATGCTAAAGACCATGTTGAGAGCAGTGGGCAATGGGGCATGGAAGCAGTGGGATAAAAATTTGGCAGAAGCCACTTGGCTGGTTAACCGCAGAGGTTCAACTAATCGTCCTGGTGCTGCCCAAACAAAACCACTACAAATATGGGACGAGATAAGGTCCCTGTAGTGCACCCAGGGAAATGGCTGGGGAAGGCAGCATGGGTTGCACCTCCCATGGGAGAGGGCAAACCCAATCGTGGGATTGTCTTTGCTCAAGGGCCTGGGTGTACTTGGTGGGTGATGAGGAACGATGGCGAAAAACAAAGTATGCCTCAAGGAGACTTAACCTTGGGGAAAAATAACCTGTGATGTGAGTTATCTATTGTAGACGATGAGGTATGAACTTTGCAAGAAAACCGGACAAGTGGACAAACCAAGTCGCTGCTGGTGCCCAAAACTGAATACACTGTTTCCCCTGGCCTGGATATCCATCTTGATGGATGAGACCTAATTTATGGCCTGCTCCAGTGAACATCTTCAACGGATGAAAGATATAAGAATGTTGTTTGTTTGTTTGATGCAAGTTGCAAGAGGGAATACAAGAATGATGTTTGCTTGTTGAAGAGTGGGGGTACTGGTTAATGAGAGTATATAAGAATGTATATAGCTTTTTCAGATAGTTTGTCTGAGCATGATATAAATGGTATGGAATAAGGGGTGGAGATTGTAGTTGGTCTGGGATGGCAGTGACTTTCCACAGCAGCTCCTGCAGTGCTGTGCTTACTGTTGATATCAATATTATGACTATTGCTCGCACAGCATCAGAGTTGTCCCTGCAGCATTCCTTCCCCCACCTTCACCAATAGGAAGATTCATTTCTCGCCTTCCAAAAGTAACCGCTATGTGTACCGAAGCCCTGCTTCTCGGGAGCTGGTCGGACATTGCTGCAGATTGGAAGTAGAGAGTAACAACTTTATCTGCATTTGCTTTGTTTCCCGAGTGCACAGCTTTGCTTTTTCTTTATTAAACTGCTTTTATCTCAACCCACAAGACTCCCATATTATTTCCTCCCCTGCCCTGGTTTTCTGTGGAGGTGGGGGATAGATTGATGTGGTGATCAACGTACCACTGTAGGTGGGGTCTGCTTACCTTCTTTCTTCTAGCTCCCAGACGCTTTGACGTACCCTCACCGCAGTTCAGTATTTTTAATAGGAGTTCAGAAGGCCAAGTGCTTTGGATTGGAGATAGCTCCCCCAGGAAAGCAACTACAAAGGTGGCACAGTGATGGTTGATACCCAGGCTACATGGGGACCAACATACAACTGTAGATGAGCTCTGCGTACCTGCTTTCTTCTAGCTCCCAGACGCAGTGGCGTAACTTCTACCGGTAGGCTGTATTTTCAAAAGGAGCTGATCACTCCAAGTGCACGGGACTAGAGATAGCTCCCACAGGATAGAAGCTGAAAAGGTGGCACATTGCTAGCTGATAGACTACACAGGGACCTACGTAATACTGTAGGTGGGGTCTGCGTACCTCCTTTCTTGTAGATCGCAGAGGCAGTGGCGAAACTTCTACCAGCAGCCTGTATGTTGAATGGTAGTTGAGCAGGCCATGTCCACAGAATTGGAAATAGCTTCCACGGGAAAGTAGCTGCAAAGGTGGCACAGTGCTATCTCATAGGCTACACAGGGGACGTACGTATTACTGTAGTTGTGGTCTGTGTACCTACTTTCTTGTAGCTCCCAGATGCAGTGGCGTAACACGTTCCGGCAGCCTGTATTTTTTCAATGGGAGCTGAGCAGGTCGATGATGCGGGATATGAGAAAACTCTCACAGGAAAGCAGTTGCAAAGGTGGAAAAGTGCTTGCTGATAGGCTACACGGGGAAAAACATAGCTCTGTAGGTTATGCATACCTGCTTCCTTGTTACTCCAAGAGAAAGTGGTGTAACTTCTACCGGTAGGCTGCATTTTCAAAGAGAGCTGATCAGGCTAAATGCGCAATATTGGGAATAGCTCCCTCAGGAAAGCAGCTGCAAAGGTGACATAGTGCTGGCTGAAAGGCTACATGGGGACCTTTGTACCACTGTAGAAGGAGTCTGCATACCTGCTTTCTTGTAGCTCCCAGTAGCAGTGGCGTAACATCTACCGACAGTCTGTCTTTTCAATGATGAACAGGCTAAGAACACTTGATTGGAAATAGCTCCCACACCAAAAACAACTGCAAAGTTTGCACAGTGCTGGTTGATAGACTTCACGGGGACCTACGTACCACTCTAGGTGGGGTCTGCGTACTTCCTTTTATGTAGTTCGCAGACGCATTGGCGCAACTTCTACCCGCAGCCTGTATTTTCAAATGGAGCTGAGCAGGTCAAGAGTGCGTGATTGGAGTAAATTCCAACAGGAAAGAAGCTTCAAAATTAGCACAGTTCTTGTTGATAGGCTACACGGGCACGTACGCATTACTGTAAGTGATGTCTGCGTACCTGTTTTCTTGTAGCTCGCAGACGCAGTGGCGTAACTTCTACCAGCAGTCTGTATTTTTTCAATGGAAGCTGAGCAGACCAAGTGTGTCGGATTGGAGATAGCTCCCACGGGATAGCAGCTGCAAACATGTCACAGTGCTGACTGATAGCCTATATGGGGACCTACGTACCACTGTAGGTGGGGTCTCCCTACCTGCTTTCTTGTAGCTCCCAGAGGCAGTGGCGTAACTTCTAATGGCAGTCTGTATTTCTTCAATGGGAGTTGAGCAACCCAAGTGAGCGGGATTGGAGATAGCTCCCACAGGAAAGCAGCTCCAAAGGTGACACAGTGCTAGCTGATAGACTATACGGGGACATACGTACCACTGTAGATGGGGTCTGTGGACCTTCTTTCTTCTAGATCCCAGACCCAGTGGCATTACTTCTACCGGCAACCTGTATTTTTTACAAAGGTAGCTGAATAGGTAATGTGTGTGGGTTTTGAGATAGCTCCCACAGGAAAGCAGCTGCAAATGTGACACAGTGCTTGCTGATAAACTACACGAGGACCTACATATCACTGTAGGTGGATTCTGCCTACCTGCTTTCTTGTAGCTCCCACAGGAAGAGGTGTAACTTCTACCGGCAGTCTGTATTTCTTAAATCGGAGCTGAGAATGCCAAGTGTGCGGGATAGATATAGCTCAACCAGGAAAGTAGCTGCAAAGGTGACACAGTGCTGGCTAATAGGCTACAGGGGGACCTACGTACCACTGTAGGTTGGGTTTGCGCACCTGCTTTCTTGTAGCTTGCAGACCCATTGTCGTAACTTCTACAGACAACGTGTTTTTTTCCAATGGGAGCTGGGCAGGCCAAGTGCACAGGATTCGAGAAAAACTCCAAAAGGAGAGCAGCTGAAATGGTGACACAGTGCTGGCTGATAGGCTATAAGGGGATCTTCTTTCTTATAATTCCTAGATGCAGAGGCGTAACGTCACTCAGAGCCCCACCATTTGTCGCGATGTTATTGGCTCTTGTCCAAAAAAAACCAACTCGAAGCCTAAAAAACCAGTTTGAATCCTAAAAAAACAGCTCTAAGCTTACTTCATGAGGCTCTCAGCCTAGGGTCCAATTCTCAACTTGGTGGGAAGAAATCCTGTCTTAGTGTGAGTGATAGCAGAAATCTCCACTTTATTGAAAGCAGACTCTAAGTTATATACACTCCAGGCTTCAAGCTAGCTCAGCAACAGCAGCGAATAGATTACATTTTCATGTTCATCCTACTTGTGGTTTCTGCGATAAGCAAGCTCCCTCATATTTTTACATCTTGTTTTTCCTCAAAGTTGTTTACCACCTTTAGTCAAGAACAGTCTGACCTTTAGGGAATAGAAAGCAGCCTGCTGTCTACGTGACAGCAACTTTTTTAACCAGGTCTCTGACTCATGTCTTGATTGTGCATCAAATCTATATAACTAGAGCCCAGGCTGTCTTGCCCCAACGGGCCTAGCATTGTACCCAGGGATCCATGTCCATGCTCCCTCCTTTTTTCTCCCCAATTCCCCCGTTTTGTTTTTTCACAATCAAGACTGAGTCAGTCAATTTATGCACGGCCTTCATAATACAACTATATACTATTTTAAACATTATAAGCAAAAGCAAAATAATCAATACCCATCTTATCCCTTCTTTGATTAACATAGACAACCAAGGTGACAACTTCCCAAAAGTTGATTGAAGCCAATCATCAAAAGGTTCTTAGCATGAACCTTTAAATATGCCAAAGCTTTGTGAATAGATTCACTATGATTAGAAAGATTAAAACAACACATGCCTTCAAAGTCTTGAAAACCATGACGATGAGCTAAAAGCAAAAAATCTATAGCAGTTCTATTTTGCAAAGTTGCATGTCTAATACTACTTACATCACTAATCAAGCCTTCTAATGTTATTGAGGTTTGATTATTTTGTTTGCTAAGCCAGCATCCTAATTTGCGTAGCTGAGTTAATAAAGCAGATACTCTTACACCTGGAGCAAATATACATACTGTGGGAGGAGATAAGGTCCCTGTAGTGCACCCAGGGAAATGACTGGGGAAGGCAGCATGGGTTGCACCTCCCATGGGAAAGGGCAAACCCATTCTTGGTATTGTCTTTGCTCAAGGCCCTGGGTGTACTTGGTGGGTGATGAGGAACGATGGGGAAATTCGAGGCATGCCTCAAGGAGACTTAACCTTGGGGGAAAAATAACCTGTGATGTGAGTTATCTGTTGTAGACGATGAGGTATGAACTTTGCAAGAAAACCGGACAAGTGGACAAATCAAGCCAGTGCTGGTGCCCAAAACTAAATACACTGTTTCCCCTGGTCTGGATATCCATCTTGATGGATGAGACCTAAGTTATGGCCTGCTCCAGTGAACATCTTCAAAGGATGAAAGATATAAGAATGTTGTTTGTTTGTTTGATGCAAGAGGGAATACAAGAATGATGTTTGTCTGTTGAAGAGTGGGGGTACTAGTTAATGAGAGTATGTATGAATGTATATAGGTTGGGGGTCTGTAGGTGGGGTCTGCTTACCTTCTTTCTTTCAGCTACCTCATTTTTTCTCTACAAAAGGTGACACAGTGCTGGCTGATAGGCTACACGGGGACCTACTTACCCCTGTTAGTGGGATCTGCGTACCTGCTTTCTTGTAGCTCCACGATGCAAAATTATAACTTCTACCGGCAGCCTGTATTTTAAAAAGGAGCTGAGCATATAAAGTGTGCGGGATTGGACATAGCTATAACAAAAAAGCAGCTGGAAAGGGTGCACTGTGCTGGCTGATAAGCTACACGGGGACCTATGTAAAACTGTAAGTGGGGTCTGCATACCTGCTTTCTTGTAATTCCCAGTCGCAGAGACGTAACTTACATCAACAGCCTGTATTTTTTAAAAGGGAGCTGAGCAGGCCAATTGTGCGGGAAAGAGATATCTCCCACCGGAAAGCAGCTGAAAAGGTGGCACAGTGCTGTTTAATAGGCTACACGGGGACCTACGTACCATTGTAGGTGGATTCTGCCTAGCTGCTTTCTTGTACCCCCCACAGGAAGAGGTGTAACTTCTACCGGCACTCTGTATTTCTTAAATGGGAGCTGAGAATACCAAGTGTGTGGGATAGATATAGCTCAACAAGGAAAGTAGCTGCAAAGGTGACACAGTGCTGGCTACTATCCTACAGGGGGACCTACGTACCACTGTAACTGGGATCTGCGTACCTCCTATTTTGTAGCTCCCAGACACATACGTGTAACTTCCTCCGTCAGCCTGTTTTTTCAATGGGAGCAGAGTAGGCCAAATGCATGGGATTGGAGATAGCGCCCACAGGAAAGCAGCTGCAAAGGTGGCACAGTGCTGGCTAATAGGCTACAGGGGGACCTATATACCACAGCAGGTGGGGTCTTCATACCTGCTTTGTTTTAGCTCGCTGACGCAGTGGCGTAACTTCCACCGGCAGCCTGTATTTTCAATGGGAGTTGAGTAGGCCACGTACGCGGGATTTGAGATAGCTCAACCAGAAAAGCAGCTGCAAAGGTGGCACAGTGTTGACTGATAGGCTACATAGGGACCTACATACTACTATAGGTGGGGTGTGCGTACATGCTTTCTTGTAGCTCCCAGACGCAGTGGCGTAAATTCTACCCGTATCCTTTATTTTTACATGGCAATTGAGAAGGCCAAGTGCATGGGAAAGAGATAGTCCAACAAGGAAAGCAATTGCAAAGGTGACACAGTGCTGGCTGATAGGCTGCATAGGTGTTGCAGATACACAATTATTTTAGTTAACAACTTATCATCACAATAAGTAGTGAAGCACTTACTAAGCACTTGTTAATCACTTCGTAATAGTTAAATCAATTAGCTAAGCACTTGCAAATGGCTCAAACACCTATTGATTAAGTAAGTATTCATTTGAATCACATAAGGATCAAACTGCAAGAGTTACACACCACACCTGATAGGGACCTGTTACCTTAGCCAGGAGACCCTGGTGAATGTATTTGTTAGGTTACCTTAGCTGTTTTCTTAGCCATGAGACCCTGGTAAATGTATTCGTTAGGTTACCTTGGCTGTTACCTTAGTTGATACTAAAACAAAGGGACTGATATCTTTTCTTGACCAATCACTGTGATTTTGGTAATTTTGTATTTGTTGGGAACCAATCAAGGTGAAGGGCTAAATTGATAGATGGACATTTTATGCATGTTTGTGTTGGCAAATGTGATTCTTTTGTTTGAGCCATTTAAAAACCTTGAAAATGGTAACTAACAAGCAAGCACTTATGGAGGAGATATCCCCCATATTTTCCCAGCACTGCATAATAAAAAAGTGCCTGGTTATCTGCATTCCTGTGAAGATAAGTTTTTCCCAATTGCGGATCCGTCAACAGTTTCTGCGATCAGATAGTACCACTGTAGGTGGGGTCTGCGTACTTATTTTCTTGTAGCTCTACGATGCAGAGGTGTAACTTCTACTGTTAGCCTGTATTTTCAATGAGAACTGAGCAGACCAAGTGTGTCGTATTGGAGATAGGTATAACAGTAAAGCAGCTGCAAAGTTAGCACAGTGCTGGGTCATAGGCTACGCAGGGACCTAGCTACCACTGTAGTTTGGGTCTGCGTACCTGCTTTCTTGTAACTCCCAGATGAAGTGGCGTAACTTCCATAGGTAGCCTGTGTTTTTAAAGGGAGCAGAGCAGGCCAAGTGCACGGGATTAAAGATAGTTCGCACAGGAAAGCAGCTGCAAACTTGGCACAGTGCTTGCTGATAGCCTACAAGGGGACCTACGTACCACTGTAGGTTGGGTCCGTGTGCCTGCTTTCTTGTAGTTTCCAGATGCAGTCACGTAACTTCTACTGGAAGTCTATATTTTTTACATGGGAACTTAGTAGACCAAATGCGCGGGATGGGAGATAGCTCAACCGGGAAAGCAGCTGAAGAAGTGGTACTGTGCTGGCTGATAAACTACACGGGGATTTACGCACAGCTGTAGGTGGGGTCTGCATACCTGCTTTCTTGTAGCTCCGAGACGCCTTGATGTAACTTCTACTTGCAGCCTGTATTTCAAACAGGAGTTGAGCAGGCCAAGTGCGAGGGATTTTAGATAGCTTCCACAGGAAAGCAGCTGTAAAATGGCACAGTGCTGACTGATAGGTTACACGGGGACCTAGGTACCACTGTATGTTGGGTCTGCTTACCTGCTTTCTTTTAGCTCCCGGAGGCAGTGGCGTAACTACTACTGGCATCCTGTATTTTTTCCAACGGGAACTGAGAAGACCAAGTGTGTGGGACTGAAGATAGCTCTCACAGGAAAGTAGCTGCAAAGCTGGCACGGTGCTGGCTGATAGACTACAGGGGGTCTACGTACCACTGTAGGTGGGGTCTGCGTACCTGCTTTCTTTTAACTCCCAGACGCAGTGACGTAACTTCTAAGTGCAGCTTGTATGATTTCAATGGGAGCTGAGCAAGCCAAGTGCGCGAGATTGGAGACAGCCCCCAGAGGAAAGCAGCTGAAAAGATGTCACAGTGCTTGCTTATAGGCTACACGGGGACCTACATACCACCGTAGGTGGAATCTGCCTACCTCCTTTCTTGTAGCTCTCAGACGCAGTGGCGTAAATTCTACCGGCAACGTATATTTTTTTCAAAGAGAGTTGATCATGTTAAAGATTGCTAAAACTTCACTGGTCAATTTAAGCGACTCATGGATCAAATTTATTAAGCAAGTGGCAAATAAGCAAAACAGCGCTGGGCGGCCGGGAGACTCTGCTCCTCCAAGGGTGCGCATGTGCCCGTCTTGTTACTAGGGGATCTTCTTCTGCCTCCTGGTGGTCGTTGGGTGGTCGCTGGGATGAAGTCAGTAGTCTTCCTCTAGTGACCTGCTCATGAACTCTTCTCTTGGCTCTCAGCAGCTCATGCGCAACCTATTGTACCTCCAATAAGCATCTTAGCCAACTGCACCTGTGCACATTGTATAAACTTTGTGGTTAAAGTTTTAAAAGACTTTTACAATGACTTTAAACGGTTACTTGCACAACTATTCTTTCATGATGTGATAAACGAATATGACAAAGTGCGCGAGATTGGAGATAGGTCCCACAGGAAAGCAGCTGCAAATGTGGTACAGTGCTGGCTTTTAGGCTACACGGGGACTTACATACAACTGTAGGTGGGGTCTGTGTATCTGCTTTCTTGTAGCTTCGCAGACGTCATGATTTAACTTCTAACAGCAGTCTGTATTTCAAATGGAAGCTGAGATGGCCAAGTTCGAAGGATTGATGATAGCTCCCAATAGTAAGCAGCTGCAAAGGTGGCGCAGTGCTAGCTGATAGACTATACCGAGATCAACGTTCCACTTTACGCGGTGTCTGCATACCTGCTTTCTTTTAGCTCAAAGAGGCAGTGACTTAACTTCTACCGGCAGCCTATATTTTTTAATGGGAGCGGAGCAGACCAAGTGCGTGGGATTGGAGATAACTCCCCAAGGAAAGCAATTGCAAAGGTTGCACAGTGCTGACTGATAGGCTACACGGGACCTACGTACCACTGGAGGTGTTCTCTGCGTACCTACTTTCTTGAAGCTCCCAGATGCAGTGGCGTAACATGTAGCAGCACTCTGTATTTCAAATAGGAGATGAGCAGGCAAAGTGTGTGGCATTGGAGATAGCTCCTACAGGAAAGCAGTTGCAAATGTGTCACAGTGCTGGCTGATAGGATACACAGGGTATTATGTACCACCTTAGGTGGGATCTGCGTACCTGCTTTCCTGTAGCTCTCAGATGCAATGGCGTAAATTCTAATGGCACCCATTCTTATCAATGGGAGCTGAGCAGGCCAATCGTGCGGGATTGGAGATAGCTCCTACAGGAAAGCAGTTGCAAAGGTGGCACAGGTCATGCTGATAGACTACACAGGGACCTATGTACCATTGCAAATAGACTTTGCCTACCTGCTTTCTTGTAGCTCCCAGAGGAAGTGGCGTAACATTTATCGACAAACTGTATTTCAAATGGGAGTTGAGCAGGCCAAGTGCGACGGATTGGAGATAGCTCCCACTGGAAAACAGCTGCAAAAGTGGCACAGTGCTTACTGATAGGCTACAGGGGGATCTAGGTACCACTGTAGGTAGGATCTGTGTACCTGCTTTTTATGTAGCTCCCTGACACAGTAATGTAAATTCTACTGGCAGTCTGTATTTTCAATGGGAGCTGAGAAGGTCATGTGCGGGTGTTTAGATACACAATTATTTTAGTTAACAACTTATAATCACAATACGTAGTCAAGCACTTGTTAAGCACTTATTAATCACCAAGTAATAGTTCAATCAAATAGCTAAGCACTTGCAAGTAACTCAAACACCTATTGATTAAGTCATTCATTTGAATCACATAAAGATCAAACTGCAAGAGTTACATACCACACCTGATGGGAGCCTGTTACCTTAGTTAAAAGACCCTGGTAAATGTATTTGTTAGGTTACCTTAGTTGTTACTAAAACAAAGAAAATGATATCTTTTTTTGACCAATCACTGTGATTTTGGAAATTTTGTGTTTGTTGGGAACCAATCAAGATGAAGGGCTAAATTGATAGACGGACATTTTATGCATGCTTGTGTTCACAAATGTGATTCTTTTGTTTTAGCTGCATAAAAACCCTTAAAACGGTAACTGACAACGAAGCATGTATGGAGGAGCTATCCCCCGTGTTTTCCCAGCGCTGCATAATAAAGAAGTGTCTAATTATATGCATTCCTGTGTAGATAAGTTTTTCGTGACTGCAGATCCGTCAACAGTTTTGATGACCCAGTTGGGACCTTGCGAATGAGATTGGATGGGATCGGATGTTGATCCAACTCCAGCGGGCACCAAGGAATTCTCGGTAAGGACCATCACCTTCGACCCTTAGAGCTCCTTGCAATGTTCCCTGGAGTGGTAAGGCGCTTCTAATTGGTTTAGGGTGGAACCTTGGTGAACTAGTCTGTAAGTCGTGGCGTCGGAGACCCCGCTTGGTTGGGCCCAGGGAAACCCCAATGCAACCTGCCAGTAAGACGGAGCGAAAGTTCCACTTCGTTGGGCTAGAGGATCCTCATTTTTGTATTGGGAGCCTTGGCGCCGCCCGTAAGGCAAACACGAAAGCGATCACAAGGTTGGTGTTAGTATTGCAGCTCGTCGGACGAAGTGTTCGCAGGGCTGACATTGGTAATTGGTATTGGCAATTGGTATAAGTGGGTCCACATAGAAATATGGTAAGGTACCTATTGATTTTGGTTTGTACATTGATTGGTACATTGGTTTGTATATTACTTTGTGTATATATATGCATATTATTATATATTGTGTTGTGAGCTGTCTGTGTGTGTGTGATTGAGACATGCAATTGTGCACGAAACAAGTGCGGAGCTTTGATCCATGGTTCTGTGATCCCGTGAGGAGTGCAGCCTGAGAGAACAAAAAGGAAAGAACAAAATGATTGTTGAAAAGTATTTGTAACTAAAAGAATTTTGAAATGGTAAACAAAGTACCTGAGAATTCACCCCTTGGGTGTCTGGTGGCACAATGGAAGGAATTTAAGGGTGATTTTCGTAAAGATCAACTTATAGAGAACTGTAATTGTGTGTAGAAATATTGAACTGTGCCTTTAATTCTTTGTCTTTGAAGGACACCATAATTTTTGGCTATGACATCGAAGTGATCAAATCTGTTTTGGGGAAGAAATTCTAACAATAAAGGCCCTGTGCCAAAAACCTATGTATAGGGCTGCCTTTTGACTCACTGGAAAGAAATACATAATGATTTGTGTAAAAAGCAGCTTATTGAATATCGCAATCATATGTGGCCAATGTATGCTCTGGATTATGAGGAATTGTGCCCCCTGAATGGATTACTAAATTATAATAGTATCTTGCAATTAATTTTTTTTTTTGTAAGAGCGAGGAAAAGTGAGATAAAGTCCCATATGTAGATCTATTCTTTTATTTAAGAGAAAAATCTGAATGACAAAAAGAATCTGAATGAACAAATCACGTAATGTCACTCACAGTAGAAAAACAAAAGTTTTGAAACTGTTGCTCCCCAGGCACTGCAGCAAAAATGTGTCTTAAACATTTGACCCTTAAGGAGAGAAGAGCTGTTCCTATATATATACCCTCTCTCACTTAACCGCTTCCCAACATGAACCTGAACAGGGACCCAGACACCTAACAAGGATACATCCTGGAGTTCAAGGGAGGACACCCCACCCTGTCCAGATAGTAGTAACATGGAAAAATGAGGACTCTGACACAGAACATTCCTCATTGGTGTCCAAGAGAACTCAATGCTTTACTCAATAACCACCTTAAAGATCCCCTTAACTTCTAAAGTCAAACAGCATATAATTGCCCCATTAAGGCAAGGGATTGGGTAGAGTAAACCAGTACACATGAAAGTGCTTTTCTCGCCTTCTGATTAAATTCTTCGAGAAAAAAAAAAAAAATCAAGTGACTCCTATAAGGAGCACCCAGATATAGTGAGAAAGAGAAAAAGAAAAGAAAAGAAAAGGAAAAAAAAAACCCAAACCAGAAAATAGAACCCAATATAAACATGAGAGTAATGTATTCAGTTTTAAATACATGTAGAGGAGCAATAGGAACTAAAATTGGCCATTTTTGCAACCCTTAAATTTATATTTTGGCAATACAGTGATAACATATGAATTTTTGTATGTTTCAGAATGTCCCATACCCCTGATGGCGAAAGACTTGTTGTCTAAATTAAATGCACAAATTGTCTTTGAAAACAGAGACTTGTTACTAAAACTACCTGATTCAAAGACAGGAAAAATATTGATGATAAAAGAAAAAAAACAAAGGTGCTAGAATTACTTCCAGAAGTGGAGAATGCAGTGATCCCAATGGTGTGGGAAACTGAGATTCCAGGAAAATGAAAATTGACACAACCAGTAAAAATTGAAATAAAAGAAAAAGTAATATTGGTCCAGGTGAGACAATACCCAATAAAACGTGAAGCAAAACAAAGATTATAAGCACTTATTGACAAATTTCTGAAATATCAAATTCTAGAAGAATGTGAGTCAGAGTATAATACACCTATTTTACCAGTATGGGAAATGAATGGAGAGTATAGGTTAGTTCAGGACTTAAGGCCCATAAATCAGATTGTGAAAGATATACATCCAGTTGTAGCAAATCTGTGTACCTTACTCACAGCTCTGAGAGAAAATTATCAGTGATTTACAGTGCTTGATTTAAAAGATGCTTTCTTTTGTATCCCTTTGCAAAAAGAAAGTCATAAACTATTTGTTTTTGGAAGGCAACTCGCAATAGACCTGGAACTTTGGACTAATGAAAAGACGGTGACACCGAGACCAGAGCATTTGCTTCTCCAATATGTAGATGACATCCTAATTACCAAAACAGGAAGGTCAGCCTTCACACAGGTAATCATTGAACTTTTAAACTTTTTGGGATTAAACAGGTACAAGGTATCAAAAGAAAAAGCTCAAGTAGCACGCCAAACAGTGATATATTTGGGCCTCAAAATTTAAAAAGGAGAATGAAGACTCGGGACAAATGGGAAGGAAGTGATTTGTGCTATTTTGGAACCACACACTGTGCATGAGTTGCGGGCATTTTTGGGAATGATGGGGTGGTACAGGCTCTGGATCATGTAGCCAAACGATTATATGAAGCCCAAAAATCTATCCCTTTTATATGGGACAAAGAACAGCAGGAAGCTTTCCGGAAGCTTAAAATAACTCTGATGACAGCCTCAGCCTTAGGCTTGCCAGATTTAACCAAAGACTTTCAGTTATTTGTTCATGAACAACAGCATTTGGCTCTACGAGTTCTGACGCAGAAACTAGGAAGCTGGAATAGACCAGTGGTATATTTTTCCAAACAACTGGACTTGATGAGCAAGGGATGGCCTTCTTGTCTTCGAGCAGTAGCTGCCACTATCACACTGATCCAAGAAGCAAGAAAGCTGACCTTGGAAACGACTATTACGGTCTATGTCCAACATATGGAAACCACAGTCTTGGAGCAAAAGGGAGGACATTGGTTATCCCCGAGTCGAATGATGAAATACCAGGTAATTCTCACTGAGCAGGATGATGTAGTGTTTAAAACAACTAACCTAATAAATCCTGCAGTGTTTCTGAGTACTTCAAAGGAAGAGCAACAACTGGAATACGACTGTGTTGCAACCACTGAACATACATATTCTAGCAGAGAGGACCTGAAGGATGATCCTCTTGAAAACCCTGAATGGGAACTGTTCACAGATGGCAGCAGCTTTGTCTTGAATGGAACTTGCCCCACGGGATATATGGTAACAACCATAAACATGGTAATAGAAGCAAATGCGTTGCACAGAAGACAGAACTGATTGCATTGATAAGTACTTTAGAATTAAGTAAAGGAAAACGAGTTAGTATTTGGACTGATTCAAAATATGCTTTTGGACTAGTCCATGTCCATGGCACCCTGTTGAAAGAAAGAGGACTACTGTCCTCCCAGGGAACAAACATTAAGCATCAAAAGGAAATCTTGCAACTGCTGGCGGAAGTAAAGGAAACAGGTCAAGTGACAATCATGCACTGTAAAGCACATCAGACGGGGGACTCAAAGATAGTAAAATAGCACAACACACAGTCTCACAAATGAGAACACCAGAACAGTAGCGCTTCCTAAGGAGCCACCAAAACATTCAGGGGAGGATGAGAAATTGGCTAAGCTACGAAATGCAGAGAAAAATTCAGAAGGATGGTGGAGGACAAGTACAGGTCAGGTAGTATTGCCTCCCTTAATCATGAGAGAGATTTTGCAAACAAAGCTTCTGAAAAGAAGTGTAATATCAATACAAATTTTGGAAATGGCTAAATCAGTAATGGCGAAATGTGTAAAATAATAGAAAAAGAGTACAGATGGGCAAAATAAAAACTGGAGTGGGACCATGAGATTATTGGCAAATTGATTTTACAGAATGACCTAAATGCAATGGATATAAATATGTGTTGGTTGGGATTGACACCTTTTCAGGATGGCCAGAAGTCTTTCCCTGTAACATCAATAAGGCTAAGGAAACAGTTAAATGGCTCCTGCAATAAATTATTCCAAGGTTTGGAGTTCCATTTGGAATATCTTCAGACAGAGGACCATATTTCATGGCCAATGTGGTACAAGAGGTAAGTAAAGTCCTAGGAATTTCCTGGGATTTACATGCCCCTTGGAGACAGCAATCAAGTGGAAAAGTGGAAAGAATGAATCAGATCCTTATAAGACAAATTGGAAAAAATTGTCAGGAGGCTAAACTAAAATGGCCTCAGGCACTTCCACTTGCATTGCTACAAAATAAGAGTGAAACCTCAAAGTGTAATGTCAGTAAGTCCTTCCGAGATAATGTATGGAAAACCCTATGAGGTTCCTGAACCAAATCCAAAAATGCATGTGATGGGAAAACAAGATGTGTATAACTATTTGCTTCCTCTTGGGAAAACCCTGAACAGGCTCCAAAATGCAGTAGTGTAGAATCAACCTCTTACTTTGGAAAAATCCAGTAAACAACATCCTGCCTAGAGATTATGTCTACATAAAGACCTGGAACGAAGAACGTCTTCAAGTGAGGTGCAAGGAAGGTGGAAGGGACCATACCAGGTGTTGCTGACCACCTTCACTGCAATCAAGATTGCAGAATCAGATGCCTGGATCCACTACACTCTAGTGAAGAAGACACCATCAAGCCCATGGAAGTGGGAGAGTTTTAGGAAATCTTGAGAAATTGAAGTTAACTCTGAAACATGACTATGCTTTTCTTTATGGTTTTTTTCCAGTCTATGGTGGTGGAAACATGGATCAGAATTGGATGGTCAAATCAATTCGTATTAAATGTTTAGTCCCAGGCTCCAGTCCAAACAGAAATAGACTGGGAACAGGTAATGCTAATACCAGGAAATTTGGTAAGACATGAACACACCCTGGATAGATAAAGTTTTTGAGAGACTGGGCCTGGAACTAAAGTGCTGGATAAAGTCACTGATTGAAATACTTCTGCTACTGATTATAATGTTTCTGGCAAACTATTTGGCATAATGTTGCATCAAAAGAGAAATAATACAAAGAACACAATGAAGCAATAGAATCTTGACAGCATTGTCAAGACACAATGATCTGTTCAAAAGCGATCCACCACCATATGACAATCATGGTTTTGTTATGGAGACAACAGAAATACAAGAGTGAAAGTATTGTGATTATCAATACTTTCAAAGGGGGGAAATGTTGCAGATACACAATTATTTTAGTTAACAACTGATCATCACAATAAGTAGTCAAGCACTTGTTAAGCACTTGTTAATCACCCAGTAATGGTTCAATCAATTAGCTAAGCACTTGCAAATGATTAAAACACCTATTGATTAAGTAGGTATTCATTTGAATCACATAAGGATCAAACTGCAAGAGTTACATACCACACCTGATGGGGACCTGTCACCTTAGCCAGGAGACCCTCGTAAATATATCCCTTAGGTTCCCTTGGTTGTTACCTTAGTTGTTACTAAAACAAAGCACTGATATCTGGCTGATGGACTACAGGAGGACGTAAGTTAAACAGTAGATGGGGTCTGAGTAAGTGCTTTCTTGTAGCTCCCAGAGGCATTCGTGTAACTTCTAATGGCAGCCTGTATTTTTTCAATGAGAGCTGAGCAAGCCAAGTGTGCAGGATTGGAGATAGCTCAAGCAGTAAAGCAACTGCAAAGGTGGGACAGTGCTAGCTGATAGGCTACATGGGGACCTATGTACGACTGTAGGTGGGGGTCTGTGTATCTGCTGTCTTTTAGCTTTCAGACACGGTGGCGTAACTTCTACCGGCAGCCTCTATTTTCAGTGGGAACTGAGTAGGCCAAGTGCGCAGGTCTGGAGATAGCTCTTATAGGAAAGCAGTTGCAAATGTTGCACAGTGCTGCCTGATAGGCTACACGGAGACCTACGTACCACTGTAGGTGGAATCTGCTTACCTGATTTCTTGTAGCTACAAGATGCAGCTGTGTAGCATCTACCGTCAGCCTGTATTTCAAATGGGAGCTGAGACGACGGGGGATTGGAGATAGCTTCCATAGGAAAGAAGTTGAAAAGATGGCTGTACTAGGTCTGGGATGGTAGCGATTTTCACCAGCAGCTCTTGCAGTACTGTGCTTACCTTTAATATCAATATTATGACTATTGCTTGCACATCATCAGGGCTGTCCCTCCAGCATTCATTCCCCCACCTTCACCAAAAGCAATAAAATAAACTGGGGGAGAAGAGCAGGAAGGGGAGGCAAGATTCATTTCTGGTCTTCCAAAAGCAACCGCTACGCATTCCTAAGCCTCGAGAGGTAACGGGACATCGCTGCAGATGGGAAGTAGAGAATAACAGCTTGATCTGCTTTTGCTTTACTTCTTGCATGCGCAGTTTTGCTGTTTCTTTATTAAACTTCTTTTATCTCAAACCACAAGACTCCCATCTTATTTTCTCCCCTTCCCTGGCTTGCTGGGGAGGTGGGGGATAGAGCAGTGTGGTGGGCACCTGGCATCCCGCCAGGGTCAAACTACCTCAGCCTTTTTGACGCTCAACTTGGGGCAAGATAAGAGCAGTTTTACATTAAATGCATTGTAATTATAGTAAGCCAATGAGTGCAAAGTTCCTGTGCTGGTCACGGAGCCTTGCCGTAATGCAGTTTATCTTACACTTTGTAATGTTTGGGAACATGGTGCTATTAACATTGACTCTGTGCTGCGCTCTAACCTTGATAACTTTGCTAAGTTGGCTGTATGATTTTGTGAAAAGGATGAAAGAGCTTGGGAACATGATGGCCCAAATAATAATTGTGAGTCTCAATCTATTACTGATGGATTTACTGTGCTGTGAGAGCTATGTTGCGGAGGTCGTGGGGCAAAGCACCTCTTTCCCTTCAGCTCGGACTTATGTAGACAATTTTGTTATACAGACTTCCCAGGTCCTTAGTCACCCTTATATGAGAGCTTTCATATTGCTAATTGATATGGCTGGTAAATTACATTTTTTTGTAGAATCTGGACTCATCTGGGTATCAGAGAGGACAAATATGAGATGGAAACATGTTAAAATGCCCTCAGAAGTGGCCAGTCCCTGAGTGGCAGGGTGTGTGGATGAATTTGGGCAAATTCCTAGGATGGTTATCACCTCCTGTAACCTGAGATTTTACAACTGAAGAGATAAAAAACCCTGCTTTACTGGCACGACACCTGATAGAAGGATGTCTTGTCTAACCCAATGAGGCCCATGAGGTTCAGGCACTATACTGGGGTCTAACCTCTGCCTACTGAGCTGCACACTAGTTCTCTCAGGGAACTATGGTTGAAGTGGAAACTCAAATTGTATCTGAGACCACCATGGTTGAGTCAGGGAATCAAACAACAACCACAGTGGTTTCCCCAGTAGTGAAAAAGAAACAGTGGATAAGGAGGTCAAGTCCATATCATCGATTAGTAAGGACAGAAGAGGAGGAAGAGGAAAAGTTAGAGGAAGAAGCTGGTCCTTCAGTAACGAGATCAGGAGAAGGAGTGAAAGAAATAGAAAAGGAAATGGAAACTGCTGGGTCCCTCACCTCATCAGAACTTCAAGATATGCGAAAAGATTCTGTTGAGGAATCCCAAATGGCGAAAAAAATTATCTACACAGGAATGCAGATAAGCAGGCGCTTCTTTATCATGCAGCCCTGGGAAAACACAGGGGATAGCTCCCCCATAGGTGCTTCCTTGTTAGTAACAATTTTCAGGGTTTTTATAGGGCTCAAAAAAATCACATTTGCCAAAATAAGCATGCATATCAGTCTATCAATTTAGCCCTTCACCTTGACTGGTTCCAAAATAACACAAAATTTACAAAATCACAGTGATTGTTCAATAAAAGATAGCAGTTTCTTTGTTTTAGTAACAACTAAGATAACAGTCAAGTTAACCTAAGGAATACATTTACCAGGGTATTGTAGTTAAGGTAACAGTTAAGGTAACGTAACAAATACATTTACCAAGGTCTGGTAGCTAATGTAACAGGTCCCTATCAGGTGTGGTATTTAACTCTTGCAGTTTTATCCTTATGTAAATATAAGGAATACTTACTTAATCAATAGGTCTTTGAGTTATTTGCAAGTGCTTAGCTAATTGACTGAACTATTACTAGCTGGTTAACAAGTGCTTGACTACTTATTGTGATGATAAGATGTCAACTAAAATAAATGTGTATCTGCAACAATTACAGTCTCCAGCCAGGTGAGCAGAATGTTTCCTGGCTTCTCAGATGTTGGTATAACAAGACTGACAGTCAGCAATTGGAAGGTAGAGAAGCACAACAGCTGGGATCTCTTGCTAGGGACCTGGGAATTGATAGAGGCATTGGATAAAAGACCTCAATTTGCAGTCTCTGGAAAGGACTCCTCTCAAGTGTAAGGGCAAGATACCCATTCAAGGAAAATCTTGTAAATGCCTGAGGAAAGTGGACTACAGCTGATGAAGGCATCCAATATCTAAGGGAATTAGCTGTGTTGGAAGTCACCTATAATGATCTAGATAATGCTGAGGCCTCCACAGATCCAGACAATGTCCAGTGTACACAAACCATGTTGAGAAAAGTGATTCAGAGTGCCCTAGCTACGTATTCTAATATCTTGGCAATGGTGTATCACCTAGACATGGATATACCAACAGTGGAGAAAATATCTTCTTGGTTACAAAACTATGAAGAGAGCCTCTACACCTCCTCACCAATGTGGGATGATGGCCTGACTGTCAGAACTGCCCACAGAATTTGGTCATCCACTGCCCAGAATGAAGTCCTAGAAGCAGGACTACACCACGAAGTGAACTCTGGCTCTTTTTGTGTGGCCCAGGAGAGGAAATGGGATGGTGAACCCACTTTTAAGTTGGAAGCGCGTGTACATGAACTAAGGGGGAAGACAGCTGTTAGAAAAGGACCACCAAGGAGGGCTGTCAGCATAGCAGCCACAAGAAAAAAAAAGGACAATCAGCAATCTCGAAGACATAGAAAAACTGCAACCACTTCCTTCGATGTCAATGAGGAGACTTCAGGTCTACAATTGCAAGGATCAGATAGCAAATACTCTGATGAAGAACAGAAACAGAGGGTCCCTGCCTCCAGCCACGAGGAGGAAAGGGATGACCGAATCTACTGGACTGTGTGGATTCAATGGCCTGGCACATCAAACCCACAAAGTTATAAAGCCTTAGTAGACACAAGGGCACAGCGTACAGTGATGCCAAAATATAGAGGCACAGATTCTGTCTGGATCTCTGGAGTGACAGGGGGATGTGAAGAGTTATCTGTATTAGAGGCTGAAGTGAGCTTAACAGGGGACAAATGTGAAAAGCATCCCATTGTGACTGGTCCAGAGGCCCCTTGTATTCTTGGCATAGATTACCCCAGGAGAGGATACTTCAAAGACCTCAAGGGGTATCGATGGGCTTTTGGTATAGCCACTGTAGATACAGAGAAAAAAAAAAACAACTCGCCAGTTTACCTGACCTCTCAGAAGACAGTTTTGTTGTGGGATTGCTGCAAGTTAAGACCAACAGGTACCAATTGCCTCCAGGATGGTGCACCGGAGGCAATATAGCACGAACCTTTCTCCCATCCGTGAGTTGATTCATCAGCTGGAGGCTCAAGGAGTAATTAGCAAAACTCAATGTAAATACTGCCCCAGGGGTAGAAACATAGTCCTACTCTTTGTCATGGTGTAATCCAAACTGTGCTGGAAATAGGTGATGCCCCCGAACATTTACAGTACATTGATGACATAATTGTATGGGGCAACAAGGCAGAAGAAGTGTTTGAGAAAGGGAAAAGAATAATACAGATTCTCCTAAAAGCTATTTTTGCTGTAAAAAGAGAAAAAGTAAAGGGACCTTAACAAGAGATCCAGTTTTTGGGCATAAAATGGCAAGATGGACGTCAGCAAGTGCCTCT
Organism: Colius striatus; assembly: GCF_028858725.1. NCBI lineage: Eukaryota > Metazoa > Chordata > Aves > Coliiformes > Coliidae > Colius > Colius striatus. The sequence continues at coordinate 4,137,968 of NC_084789.1, forward strand.
GGATGTTGTGAACAAAATAGCGACTATGTGTCAACCAATTAATAAGAAAGAAACACAAGTTTTCCTGGGCCTTGTGGGATTCTGGAGGATGCATATCCCAGGTTATAGTCAGCTTGTGTGCCCTCTCTTTAGAGTAACCAGAAAGAAGAACTGTTTTGAGTGGGACCTTGAGCAACAACAAGCTTTTCAACAAATTAAACAGGAAATAACTCATGCAGTCGCCCTTGGGCCCATCCGTACAGGACCAGATGTGCAGAATATCCTCTACACTGCCACTGGAGAGCATGGTCTCACCTGGAGCCTCTGGCAGAAAACATCTGGAGAAACCCAAGGTCGAACATTAGAGTTTTGGATCGAAGGATATCAAGGAGCAGAAGCCCACTACACTCAAACTGAAAAAGAAATACTAGCAGCATATGAGGGACTTTGAGCTTCTTCAGAAGTCATTGGCACAGAAGCTTACCTCCTCTTGGCACCATGTCTGCCTGTGTTACACTGGATGTTCAAAGGGAAATCCCCTAGGATTTGCCTAGGAATCCTGGAAGAGATCATGGACTGACCAGAAGGCAGGGATTTCGAAGATTTGCCTGAGGACGTAGCTCGTGCCCAAGAGGCACCACTATATAATGAACTATCAGAAGATGAGAGGCATTATGCTTTGTTTACTGATGGATTCGGCCGCGTGGTAGGAAATCATTGTAAGTGTAAAGCTGCTGTGTGGAGTCCCACACGAGGAGTTGTTGAGGCCACTGAAGAAGAAGGTGAGTCGAGTCAGTTTGCTGAAGTGAAAGCCATCTAACTACCTCTAAAGAGAACAAGAGAACGAGAGAAGTGACCAAAACTCTATCTTTATACTGACTCCTGTGTGGTGGCTAATGCCCTATGGGGATGGCTACAGCAATGGAAGAAGACCAACTAGCAGAGCAAGGGTAAACCCATCTGGACTGCTGCATTATGGCAAGACATTGCTGCTCGGGTGGAAAACATGACTATGAAAGTACGTCATGGAGATGCTCACATGCCCAAAAGCCGTGCCACAATGGAACAACGAACAGGTAGAAAAAGCTGGGGCATGGAAGCAGTGGGATAAAAATTGAGCAGAAGCCACTTGGCTGTTTAACAGCAGAGGTTCAATTAATCGTCCTGGTCCTGCTCAAACAAAACCACTACATACTGTGGGAGGAGATAAGGTCCCTGTAGTGCACCCAGGGAAGTGACTGGGGAAGGCAGTATGGTTTGCACCTCCCATGGGAAAGGGGAAACCCATTCGTGGGATTGTCTTTTCTCAAGTGCCTGGGTGTACTTGGTTGGTGATGAGAAAGGATGGGGCAAGAAAATCGGAGAAGTGGACAAACAGAGTTGTTGCTGGTGCCCAACACTGAACACACTGTTTCCCTTGGCCTGGATATCCATCTTGATGGATGAGACCTAAGTTATGGCCTGCTCCAGTGAACATCTACAGAGGATGAAAGATAGAAGAATGTTGTTTGTTTGTTTGATGCAAGATGCAAGAATGATGTTTGTTGAAGAGTGGGCGTACTGGTTAATGAGAGTATATAAGAACGTATATGGGTTGTTAAGATGGTTTATCTGAGCGTGACATAAATGGTATGGAATAAAGTGTGGAGATTGTAGTGGGTCTTGGATGGTAGTGAATTTCCACAGCAGCTCTTGCAGTGCTGTGCTTACTGTTGATATCAATATTATGACTACTGCTCACACAGCATCAGGGCTTTTCCTCCAGCATTCCTTCCCCCACCTTCAGCAATAGCTGTGAGTGAGCACAATCTTGGGAGGGACCACGGCCAGAACAGCTGACCCAGGCTGGCCAATGAGATATTCCATACAATATGACATCAGCTCAGTAATATAAACTGGGGAGACGAGCAGGAAGGGGAGGCAAGATTCATTTCTGGCCTTCCAAAAGTAACCACTATGTGTACTTAAGCCCTGCTTTTTGGGAGGTGGCCAGACATCTCTGAAGATGGGAAGTAGAGAGTAACAGCTTTTACTTTGCTTCCCGCCCTCGACTTTGCTGTTTCTTTATTAAACTGCTTTTATGTAAACGTACAAGACTCCCATTATATTTTCTCCCCTTCCCTAGTTTGCTGCCGAGGTGGGGGAGAGAGTGGTGTGGTTGGCACCTGGCATCCAGCCAGGGTCAAACTACCACAGTGGCAAAGTGCTGGCTGCTGTACTGGTTGATCGGACATAGCTCCCAGAAGAAAGCAGTTGGAAAGCTTACAAAGTGCTGGCTGTTAGGCTACACGGGGACCTACGTATCAATGTCAGTGGGGTCTGCGTAACTGCTTTCTTGTAGCTCCCACACGCTGTGATGTAATTTCTACAGGTAGCCTGTATTTTTTACAGAGGGAGCTGAGCAGGCCAAGTGTGCAGGATTGGAGATTTCTTCCTTAGTAAAGCAGCTGCAACAGTAGAACAGTGCTGGTGGATAGGTTACACGTGGTCCTACGTACCAATGTAGATGTGGTCTGCATATCTGCTTCCTTGTACCTCCCATACGCAGTGGCGTAACTTTCTACCTGCAGTCTGTATTTTCCATGGGAGCTGAGAAGGCTGAGTACGCGGGACTGGAGATAGCTCCCACAGGAAAGCAGTTAAAAAGGTGGCAAAGTGCTGGCTAAACAAAACACCAAGATGTCTTAGCCATGTATCTGAATTGTAAGTTTGCACTAACACCCCAAAATGAATTCCATTCCTCCTCCCTGTTTGCCGTTCTGTTAACCTGTTCACATTCTCATTTCATAGTCATTCGGGACACATTCCTTTTTCTTGGTTCATCATATCCGCACCACCCGACATCTCCAAATCTTCCTATGGTACAAAACTGAAAAATTTAGCAACTTATAACAGACCACTCTATTACCGGGGGTTGTCCATTGCTTTCTAATGTTATCTACTCTCTCTTCCCAACTTATCACTGCTTTTTGTTTACAGTGTTCGGTCCCATTTTTTCTTAACAGTGGTCAAATTCATGGTTGAGATTCCCCAAGAAATGGACTCTCCCACTACCCATGGTATAGGTAGGCAAGCAGTACTTTGGGAGACATTTTGCAGATGTGCGAATTCCTTAACCAAACGTATCATCAGATTTTCCTCCTGAGTTTTTCCTGGTATTGGAATTACCTTTTCCGAGTCTATTTCTGTTTGGGCTGGAGTCTGAGCCTGAACATTCAATATAAATCTATTTGACCATCCAATTCTGATCCATGTTTCCACCACCATAGACTGAAAAAACAACAAAAACAAAAACTTAGTCATGTTTCAGAGTTAACTTCAATATCTCAAGATCTTCTAAAACTCTCCCACTTCCATGGACTTGACGGTGCCTTCTTCACCCGAGTGTAGTTGATCCAGGCATCTGATTTGACAATCTTGATTGAAGTGAAGGTGGTCAGAAACACCTGGTATGGTCCCTTCCACCTTCCTTGCAGAGGTTCTTCGTTCCAGGTCTTATGTAGACATAATCTCCAGGCAGGATGTTGTATACTGGATTTTTCCAAAGTAAGAGGTTGATTCTACACTACTGCATTTCGGAGTCTGTTCAGGGTTTTTCCCAAGAGGAAGCAAATAGTTATACACATCTTGTTTTCCCATCACATGCATTTTTGGATTTGGTTCAGGAACCTCATAGGGTTTTCCATACATTATCTCGGAAGGACTTACTGACATTACACTTTGAGGTTTCACTCTTATTTTGTAGCAATGCGAGTGGAAGTGCCTGAGGCCATTTTAATTTAGCCTCCTGACAAATTTTTCCAGTTTTTTCTTTAAACGGTCTGATTCATTCTTTCCACTTTTCCACTTGATTGCTGTCTCTAAGGTGCATGTAAATCCCAGTAATTTCCTAAGACTTTGCTTACCTCTTGTAGCACATTGGCCACAAAATGTGGTCCTCTTTCTGAAGATATTCAAAATGGAACTCCAAACCTTGGAATAATTTATTGCAGGAGCAAGTTAACTGTTTCCTTAGCCTTATTGATGTGACAGGGAAAGACTTCTGGCCATCCTGAAAAGGTGTCAATCCCAACCAACACATATTTATATCCACTGCATTTAGGTAATTCTGTAAAATCAATTCACCAATAATCTCCTGGTTCCGCTCCAGTTTTTATTTTGCCCATCTTTTCTCTTTTTTGTACTATTGGATTTTTCTTTAAACAAATTTCACATTTCGCTGTTACTGATTTTGCCATTTCCAACACTTGTATTGATATTACACTTCTTTTCAGAAGCTCTCATAGCTTCTGCACCCCAGTGACACTCCCTATGGTTTGTTTCCAAACTCTTTCTAATGATTAAGGCAGGCAATACTACCCGACTCGTACTTGTCGTCCACCATCCTTCTGAATTTTTCTCTGCATTTTCTCTGTGTGTTGTGCTATTTTCCTAGCAGTCATATCTGCTAATCTGTTTCCATCAATTATCTCTGAGTCCCCCGTCTGATGTGCTTTACAGTGCATGATTGTCACTTGACCTGGTTCCTTAACTTCCGCCAGCAGTTGCAAGATTTCCTTTTGATGCTTAATGTTTGTTCCCTGGGAAGATAGTAGTCCTCTTTCTTTCCACAGTGCGCCATCAAAATGGACTACTCCAAAGGCATATTTTGAATCAGTCGAAATATTAACTCGTTTTCCTTTACTTAATTACAACGCAATCAGTTCTTTCTTCTCTGCAGAAGTTGTACTTGGCAATGCATTTGCTTCTATTACCGTGTTTTCAGTTGTTACCGTGGCGAGTTCCATTCACGACGAAGCTGTTGCCATCTGTGAACAGTTCCCATTCAGGGTTTTCAAGAGGATCATCCTTCAGGTCCTCTCTGCTGGAATATGTATGTTCAATGGTTTCAACACAGTCATGTTCCAGTTGTTGCTCTTCCTGTGAAGTACTCAGAAACACTGCAGGATTTATCAGGTTAGTTGTTTTCAACACCACACGATCCTGCTCAGTGAGAATTACCTGGTATTTCATCATTCAACTCGTGGATAACCAATGTCCCCACTTTTGCTCCAAGACTGTGGTTACCATATGTGGGACATCATAGACTGTAATAGTCCTTCCCAATGTCAGCTTTCTTGCCTCTTGGATCAGTGTGACAGTTGCAGCTACTGCTTGCAGGAAAGAAGGTCATGCCCTGCTCACCAGGTCCATTTATTTGAAAAAATATCCCACTGTTCTATTCCAGCTTCCTAGTTTCTGCGTCAGAACTCCTAGAGTCGTTCATGAACAAATAACTGAAAGTCTTTGGTTAAATCTGGCAAGCCTAAGGCTGAGGCTGTCATCAGAGTTATATAAGCTTCAGGAAATCTTCCTGCTGTTCTTTGTCCCATATAAAAGGGATAGATTTTTGGACTTCATATAATGGTTTGGCTATAAGACCATAATCCATGACCCAGAGCCTGCACTGGATCACTGGATCACTGGATCCAATTCTGGAGGTAATTCTGGCACCTTTGGGTTTTTTTTTATTCTTTTATTTTCTTGTCCTCTCTTTGATTCAGGTATTTTAGTAACAAGTCTCCGTTTTCAAAGACAATTTGTGCGTTTAAATTAGATAACAAGTCCCTCCCCATCAGGGGTATGGGACACTCTGGAAAATACAAAAATTCATGTTTTATCACTTTACTGCCAAATTGCAAATTTAAGGGTTACAAAAATGGCTGATTTTTCTCTTTCCTTGTGGCTCCTATAATATTTGCAGTTTTAGTTCCAAGGTTTCCTTTTTGGCTATTTAATACAGAAAAAGTTGCACCTGTATCCACCAAAAATGTAACCTCTTTTTCTCCCAGCTTAATTGTAACCAGAGGCTCAGCTGGGTTCACCTCTGGTCCTCGTCAATCCATATATTCTCCCAAGACCATCAATTTAGCATGTTGACCAGCTAATTTAGGGCATTCATTTTTCCAATGTCCTTCTTCCCTGAAAAAAGCACATTGATTAGTTCGAAGGGAGGTTCTGCCAACTTGTCCTCTTTCCCTTCCTCTAATCCCTCCTCTCATAGAGCTTTGTCCCTGTCCTTGATTTGAAAATCCAGGGGTCTTATTCACTACTGCAATTAATCATCTTCATTTTCTTATCTCATTTTCTTTATCTCTATTATTATGAACTTTCCAAGCTACTTCCACTAATTTGTCCAAATTTCATATATCTGTTCTATCCAACTTTTGGAGTTTCTTTCTAATGTCCTCCTGTGATTGCCCCAGAAATATTAAGGCTACTGTTTCTTCGGCTTCAGGTTGCAAGTTGGTATATTTACAAACTGCTTCCTTCAGCCTTTCTAAGAATGCTGTTGGGGATTCTTTCTTCTCCTGTCTCACATCATATCATTTAGACCAATTTATAGTTTTGGGCATGACATTTTGGACCCCATATATAATCCACTGTTGGTACCTTTTCAGTCTCTGCATATGATCGTCCCTATTCGGATCCCATTGTGGGTCCCCTGTAGGGAAGTTCTGATCTATGGTACCCCCTACTGTCTGAGTATGGACATCTGTCCGCATTTGAGCAGTTCTCAAAACCATTTATTTTTCACTAGAGTCCATAAGAGTATCTAAAATCACCTGTATATCCTCCCAATCAGGATTTTGAGTTTTCATTATAATTCCCATTATTCTCCCCACTTTACCACGATCCTCTCTATAAGGACCAGCTGATTCTTTCCATATTATTACATCTGAGGGAGAGAAGGGCACTTTTACATACACTGGTCCATGTTGCCCAACTCCCTGTCTCACGGGGCTATCAACCGTCTCCCGTGTTTTTAGAGGAGTTATCAAATGAGTACACTGTCTCGTTCTCCTGGATATAGGTGGAGGCGAGTCCAAGTTTGATTCCTCCTCCTCTCTCGATCTACTGCTATTTGGGTGGGGACCTAAATCATCAGGTCCTAGTGCCGGTTGCCCAGTTGGACTATCAGACTCAGAATCAGATTATGATGGAAGAAGAGGATATAATGGAATAGGAGATATGGAGGCAGATGGAGCTATGTCCAATTCTGACTACGTATTGTCACCCCCCTTTTCCTTTTGTTTTATAGCCAAATGTATGCAACAAGTTTTAGTAAGGGTACAGGCAGAACAATTCTCTTTAGCCTTCATCTTTTTTACAGTTAATGGCATTTGGTTACATGGCTGCTTCTCATCTAATTCACAATTCTTTTGCCAATCCATTTTTTCTTGAAGGTAAAAGAAAAGATCTACATGTGGGATCTCATCCCATTTTCTTCCCCTCTTACAGAATAACATTAATTGCAAGATTGCATTATAATTCAAAGTCCCATTTAAGGGCCACTTTTCCCCACTATCCAAATCATACAACAACCACGCACGATTACAGTACTCTATAAGTTGGTCTTTGCGAAAATCACCCTTAAATTCCTTCCAGTGTGCCAACAAACACCCAAGGGCTTAATTCTCAGGTCCTTTGTTTGCCATTTCAAAATCCTTTTAGTTACAAATACTTTCTCAACAATCATTTGGTTGATTCGCTTCGCTTATCTCCGGCTGCACCCCTTGCGGGATCACAAAACTGCGTATCAAAGCTCCACACTCGCTTTGTGCACAATTGCACATCTCAATCACACACACACAGACACCTCACAACACAATATACAATAATATGCATATATATACACAAAGTAATATACAAAGCAATATACAAACCAATGTACAAATCAATGTACAAATCAAAATCAATAGGTACCTTTACTATATACATATGTGGGCCCTATTATACAAATTGCCAATTGCAAATTACCAATGTCAGCCTTGCGATCACTTCGTCTGACTTTTTTTCGTCTGAAAGATATAAGAATGTTTTTTGTTTGTTTGTTTGATGCAAGATGCAAGAGGGAATACAAGAATGATGTTTGTCTTTTGAAGAGTGGGGATACCGGTTAATGAGAGTATATAAGAATGTATATGGGTTGTAAGAATGGTTTTTATGAGCATAACATAAATATTATGGAATAAGGAATGGAGACTGTAGTGGGTTTTTGATGGTAGTGACTTTTCACAGCAGTGCTGTGCTTATGGAGTAACAGCTTTATCTGCTTTTGCTTTGCTTCCCGCAAGCGCGGCTTTGCTATTTCTTTATTAAACTGCTTTTATCTCAACCCATGAGACTCCCATCTCATTTTCTCCCCTTCCCCGGCTTGCTGAGGAGATGGGGGATAGAGCGGTGTGGTGGGCACCTGGCATCCAGCTAGGGTAAAAATACCACAGTGGCAAAGTGCTAGCTTCTGTGCTGGTGGATTTGGGATAACTCCCATAGGAAAGCAGCTGCAAAGGTGGCACAGTACTGGCTGATAAGCTACATGGGGACCAACGTACCACTGTAGGTGGAGTCGGCGTACCTGCTTTCTTGTAGCTCCCAGACGCAGTGGCGTAACTTCTACCGACAGCTTGTATTTTCAATGGGAGCTTAGCAGGCTAATTGTGCGGGATTGGAGATAGCTCCCACAGGAAAGAAGTTGCAAAGGTGGCACAGTGCTGACTGATAGGCTACATGGGTACCTACACACTCCTGTAGGTGGGGTCTGCCTACCTGCTTACCTATAGCTCCAGGACGAAGAGATGAAGCTTCTACGGGCAGCCTGTATTTTTTGAAAGGGAGCTGAGCAGGAAAAATAGGCGGGAAAGAGATAGCTCAACCAGGAATGAAACTGCAAGAGTGAAATAGTGTTGGCTGATAGGCTAAACGGGGACTTACGTACCACTGTAGGCGAGGTCTGTGTACCTGCTTTCTGGTAGCTCCCAGGGGCATTGGCCTAACTTCCACCAGCAGCCTGTATTTTCAATGGGAGCAGAGCAGGCCAAGTGCGCGTGATTGGAGATAGCTCCCACAGGAAAACAGCTGCAAAGCTGACACAGGGCTAGCTGATAGGCTACATGGGGATCTAAGTACCACTGAATTGGGGTTGGTGTACCTGCTTGCTTGTAGTTTCCAGAAACAGTGGCGTAACTTCTGTCAGCAGCCTTTATTTTGAATGGGAGCGGAGCAGGCCAAGTGCACGGGATTGGAGATAGCTCCCAGAGGAAAGCAACTGCAAATGTAGCACAGTGCTGGGCAATAGGCTACATTGGGACCAACGTACCACTGTAGGTTGGGCCTGCGTACCTGCTTTTTTCTAGCTCCACGACGCTGAGATTTAAATTCTGCTGGCAGCCTGTATTTTTTGAATGGAAGCTAAAGAGGCGAAGTCTGTGGGATTAGAGATAGCTGAACCAGGTAGGCAGCTACAAAGGTAACACAGTGCGTGCTGATAGGCAACACAGGGACTTACGTACCTCTATAGGTTGGCTCTATGTACTTGCATTCTTGTAGCTCCCAGAGGCAGTGGTTTAACTTCTACCTGTAGCTTGAATTTTTTAATGGGATCTGAGAAGGTCAAGTGTGCGGGATTGGAGATAGCTCAGTCAAGAAAGCAGCTGCAAAGGTGACACTATGCTACCTGATATGCTACACGGGGATCTACATACCACTGTAGGTGTGTTCTGCGTACCTGCTTTCTTGTAGCTCCCAGAGGCAGTGGTCTAACTTCTACCGAGAGCTTGTATTTTTTTAATGGGAGCTGAGAATACCCAGTGAGCAGGACTTGACACAGCTCCCCCAGAAAAGCAGCTGCAAAGGTAGCACAGTGCTAGCTGATAGACTACACTGGGACCTACGTACCACTATAGGTGGGGTCTGTCTATCTGCTTTCTTGTAGCTCCCAGATACAGTGGTGTGACTTCTACCGGCAGCTTATATTTTTTAATGGGAGCTGAGGAGGCTAAGTAAGCAGGATTGGAGATAGCTCAACAAAGAAAGAATCTGCAAAGGTGACACTGGGCTACCTTATATGCTACACGGGGACTTACGTTTCACTGTAGGTGGGCTCTACGTACCTACCTTTTCTTAGTTCCCAGATGTAACTTTTACGGGCAGCCTGTATTTTCAATGCGAGCTGAGCAGACCAAGAGTGCGGGATTTGAGATAGCTCCAAAAGGAAAGCAGCGGCAAATTTGGAACAGTGCTGGATGATAGGCTACATGGGGTCCACTTTAGATTAGATCTGAGTACCTGCTTTCTTGTAGCTCCTAGTGGCAGTGGTGTAACTTCTACCAGCAGTCTTTATTTTAAACGGAAGCTGAGCAGGCCAAGTGGGCAAGATTGAAGGTAGCTCCTACAGGAAAGCAGCTGTGTCGTGGTTTTTCCCAAAGAAAGCAAAAGAAAAAAAAACAAAACGCGGAGGGGATCTTAGAAGAAAAAAAAAAGTAAAAGAGCCCACATATGTCTAAATAAGAACAATTTACTAGGGAAAAATGAAAAGGAACAACTATAAAAAAACCAAGGGGATATTACAAAGAAAACTGGTGAGTGATGCAGTTACTCACCACCCGGAACCTGACCTAAGCGACCGCTCCGGACCGGCGACAGAGAGCCGGCGACAACGTAAGAGAGCTTCTTCCGGATAGCCTCCACCTATATAGTGGGCATGGTGCTGGGATGGTATGGAATACCTGCTGGTAAGCCTGGGTCAGCTGTTCAGGCTGTACCCTTTCCTGGTTCCTTAAGGGAATTAACTCTATCCCGGCTCAAACCAGGACATTCCACCCCTTATTCTATATCATCTACATGTCATGTCTAGGTTTACACATCATAATCATCTACACATGCATAACATAGAGCAACTATAAGAATAATGACATTCAACAACTATCATTATACAATTTATTTCACGGGTTATTCTCATCCAGAATCAATTTCCCTTGAGGCACACATTGAGTCTCCCCATCCTTGCACATCACCCACCAAGTACACCCAGGTCCCTGAGAAAATATAATCCCACGGATGGGTTTCCTTTACCTGAGGCGGGACACACCCAGATCGCCTTCCCTAACATGTCTTTTATATGTACCACAGGGACTTTGTCCCCTTCTACAATATGTAAGGGTTCTGATTGGGCAGGGTCAACTCGATTGACAGATCCTCTGGAGTTGACTAATCAGGTGGACTTTTCCAAGTGTGTATCCCTGTAGTGGGTCTGGGATGGTAGTGATTTTCCACAGCAGCTCCTGCAGTGCTGTGCTTACTGTTGATATCAGTATTATGACTACCGCTCGCACAGCATCAGGGCTGTCCCTCCAGCATACCTTCCCCCACCTTCACCAATAGCTGTGAGTGGGCATGATCTTGGGAGGGACTATGGCCAGGACAGCTGATCCAGGCTGACCAAGGAGATATTCCATACCATATGACGTCAGCTCAGTAATATAAACTGGGGGAGAGGAGCAGGAAGAGGAGGCGAGATTCATTTCTGGCCTTCCAAAAGCAACCGCTACGCATACTGAAGCCCTGCTTCTTGGGAGGTGGCCGGACATCACTGCTGATGGGAAATTGAGAGTAACAGCTTTATCTGCTTTTACTTTGCTTCCCGCACGTGCGGCTTTGCTGCTTCTTTATTAAACTGCTTTTATCTCAACCCACAAGACTCCCATCTTATTTTGTCCCCTTCCCTGGCTTGCTGAGGAGGTGGCGGATAAAGCGGTGTGGTGGACACCTGGCATCCAGCCAGGCTCAAAATACCACAATCCCAATGCTTGAAAGTTCCACCTCCCGTTGCTTTCAGTGTGGTTTCAATAACCCATTGTATCTCTCAACTTTTCCTGAGGCTGGTGCATGATAGGGAATGTGATAAACCCATTCAATGCCATGCTCTTGGACCCAGGCTTCTATGAGGTGGTTCTTCTTCACTTTATTGAAAGCAGGCGCTAACTTATATATACTGCAGCTTCAAAGCTAGCTCAGCAACAGCAGCTAATAGATTACATTTTCATGTTCATTCTACTTGCGGTTTCTGCAATAAGCAAGCTCCCTCACATTTTCCCATCTTGTTTTTCCCCGAAGTTGTTTACCACTTTTAGTTGTTAGCTTTAAACCGTCTGACCTTGAGGGAACAGAACACGGCCTGCTGTCTATGTGACAGTAACTGCTTTAACCATGGCTCTGACTCTGGTCTTGATTGTGCATTAAATCCATATAACTAGAGCCCATGCTGCCTTGCCCAAATGATACAATCATTATATCCTGAGATCAATGTCCATGCTCCCATAACCATTCCTCCAAAGAGTAGAATGATGAGAAAATTACAACTAGCACTTTAAGATCTCCCTCCCCCATCCCTCCTTTCTTCCTGGGCCCAGCTCAATGCTCCTGATATCTCTACCTCCTCCCCCCTCAACGGCTCAGGGGGGCAGAGAATAAGGAATGTGGTCAGTCTCTTACAGATGGGCTCTGCCGCTTCTGTCTTCTCAGATGAGGATGAATGCTGGCATTCTTCCCCTGCTGCAACATGGGGTTCCTCCCCCGGGACACAGTCCTTAACGAACTTCTCTGGTGTGGGTTGTTCCCAATAGCTGTGACTTCTGCTGATACAGGGTCCCTCACACGGGACACAGTCCTTGGTGAATATCTCTGGTCTGAATTCTTTGCCACAGTTGCAGTTTCTGCAGTCACAGGGTCCCTCTCTCGGGACAAGGCCTCTTCTGGGCATAAGTTTAATGAGCTGCTTTGTCGTGGGTTCTTCCCCACCGTTACAGCTGTGGATATTGTGTCCCTTCCTCGGGCATGGCCTCTTCTGGACATAGTTTTAAAGAAGAAAAACATTGCCCCTGGCTCGGGGTCTGCAGTGAAGTGGTTGGGTCCCTCCCACGGGACACGGCCTCCTCTGGCTATAGTCACTGTCCCTGGCTTGGGGCCTTTAATAAAGTTAATCGCTGCCCCTGGTCTGGGGCCAGCTTTAGAAAAGTGAGTCTCTGCCCCTGATTTTGGCTCATTATCAAAATGAGTCTCTACCGCTGATGCGGGGTCTTTATAGAAATGAAAATAAATCTCAGCTTCACCAGTTCTCTCCATAGAATGCAGGGGAGTCTCTGTTCCAGAACTTCTTATCCTCTCTTTTATCACTGACCTTGCAGTCCGCATGGTTGTTTCTCTCACTGTTCCTACTCCTTGCACCACCAGCCAGAAGAAGAAAGGGCAGAAGAAAGAAGAAGATGGAGGAAGAAACCTTCTCTTCGTCTCCTTGTTAAAAAGTGATAGTGGAGGCATCTAATTGGCTCAGCCCCAGAAGTGGATCTGGCTCAGAGCTGGGGAGAGTTGCGAGCAACTTCTTACAGGAGCCATCTTTACAGCCCCTTCCCCCTTACCAGAAAAGGCTATCATGTCAAACCATGTCACTATGGTTGCCTCCACCATTGTGAGCACATGGTGTTTTCCTTGGCGAGTCTGTGGCAGTGTGATGAAATCAATCTGCCAGATCTCTCGGTATTTATATTTCTGCCATCGTTCTCCATACCATATGGGCTTCAACCGTTTGGCTTGTTTAATTGTAGCATGTCTCACACTCATGGATAACCTGTGCAATAGTGTCCAAGGTTAAGACTACCCATTGATCACGGGTCCATTTATAGGTAGCATCTCTGCCTTGATGACCTGAGGTATCATGGGCCCATTGAGCTAAAAATAATTCCCCTTCTCAACTTCTGTCAGTTCATCATACGATGGGGCCTCGTCAACACGTGTCACCTTCTCTGGTGATATTTCACCATCTTCGCACCCTGGACAGTTTGTGATCACCTCCAAAATCCCAGGGCAGCTAGGCTTCCCTATGTGACCTCGTTGTGTGATCAGTGCGATTCACTTACTCCATGTAGTATCAGTTGCATGATGCATAGGAAATGCCTTCCCCTTGAACATCCAGCCCAGCACTGGCAGTTGAGGTGCTAAGAGTTGCGTACCTGAGCAAATCACTTCTGATGCAGCTTGAACTCCTTCAAGTTGCCAGTATCTCCTTCTCGGTTGGAGTGTATCGGGCCTCGTATCCTCTGTATCCCCGAGTCCAAAACCCGAGGGATCGGCCTCAACCCTCCCCAGGTTCTCTCTGGCTCCAACTTTTCTTCCTTCTGTGATATCCCTTGTTCATCTTCATCCTTAGTGCTGCAAACTGGTTTTTTTCTGTATTATTTTTTCTGTACAGGAGCAACTGATACTGGCACAAATTGATACTCTGATTCAACAGCAAATGTATCAGTTGTCTGGGTTTGAGTAGACGCAGTTGTAAAAGCAGCAGTCTGAGTTTGAGTGGACACAGCAATAATATCCACTGTCTGGGTATGAGTGTCCACAGTGGTAACAGCAAGGGAGTCTGCTGTTTGGGTGTGAGTGTTCACAGCTGCAACAGGGACACCCACTGCTGGAGTCAGAACAGCAACTGGTTCTGGCACAGATGAATTAGGAATGGGTTCATGTGTTCTCCCAATCTTTACAGGTAAAAAGGTCCTTGGACATCTGCCCATATCCTGTATGCCACTCCTCAAATACCTACCCAACCTCACAGTTCTCCAAAAAACAATTTTTACAATCCAAGCCAAGGTGAAAACAAGAGAAAATAATACAAACGTGGCAATTAGAACATTCCAAGTATTATTTTTAGAATCTGTCAGTTTTTCCCCTAAATTGAGTGCCATTATTAAGTTCTAGGAGAAAATGTGGAAGAGATAAAAAAGCCATGTACACATTCCAACCCAACTTAATAACCCATAACAAAATCATATCATAAGCCAATCCCATTCAGTGCAGTAGCATGAGAATTTTCATACATTTTCCACAGACAAGAAACACTATCACAGGACATACATGATGCAGATAAGAGGACATGTAATACCACAATAAGAGCATATCAACCAACATTGTGCTCAGCAATCAGTTAGTGTCAGGAGTATACACAAGGAGTTTGTTTAAACCCACTCTGTTCTATTTCAACCTCGCGGGCCCCAAGTTGGGTACCAATTAATGTCGTGGTTTTTCCCATTCGGAGCAAAGGGGTAAAAAAAAAAATTGCAACTCCTCCTCCTCCCCCTCCCAATGAAATGCGGAGGGGATCGGAGATGGAAGTAAAAAAAAAAAGTAAAAGAGCCTGCGTAAGTTGAAATAGGAAAAATTTACTAGGAAAAATTTAAGAGGAACACTATAAAAACACAAGGGAATATTATAAAGAAAACTGGTGAGTGTATGGGATTGGAGATAGTTCTTATAAGAAAAAAGCCTCAAAAGTGGAACAGTGCTGGCTGATAAGCTACAGGGGGACCTACGTACGACTGCACGTGGGGTTTTGTATCTGCTTTTGTAGCTCCCAGGTGCCGTGATGTAATTACTACTGGCAATCTGTATTTAAAATGGGAGATGAGCAGAACAAGTTCGCGAGATTGGAGATAGCTTGCACAAGAAAGCGGCTACAAAGGTGGCACAGTGATGGCTGATAGGCTACACCGGGATCACTGTACCACTCTAGGTAGGGTCTGCGTACCTGCTTTCTTGTTGCTCCCAGACACAGTGGTGTAACTTCTCACGACAACCTGTATTTTCAATGGGAGCAGATCAGGCCAAGTGCGCGGGATTGGAGATAACTCCAACTGGAAAGCAGTTGTGAAGATGGCACAGTGCTGGCTGTTAGGCTACACAGGTTCCTATGTGTGGGGTCTGCATACCTGCTTTCTTGTACCTCCCAGACACCGTGATGTAACTTCTACAGAAAGTGGCGTAACATGTATTGTTAGTCTGTATTTCAAATAGGAGTTGAACAGGCCAAGTGCGCAGGATTGGAGATAGCTTCCACAGGAAAACAGCTGAAAAATGTTTCACAGTGCTGGCTGATAGACTACACGGGGACCTATGTACCACTGTAGGTGGGATCTATGCACCTGCTTTCTTGTAACTGCCAGATGCGGAGACGTAACTTCTACCAACAGCCTGTATTTTCATCGAGAATTGGTAGGACAAGTGCACGGGATTGGAAACAACTCCCACATTAAAGCGGCTGCAAAGGTGGAACAGCACTGGCTTATAGGCTACACGGGGATCAATGTACCACTCTAGGTGGGGTCTGCGTACGTGCTTTCTTGTTGCTCCCAGACTCAGTGGCGTAACTTCTACCAACATCCTGTGTTTTTTCAATGGGAGCTGAGCAGGCCAAGTGCGCGGGATTGGAGACAGCTCCCAAAAGAAAGCAGTTCCATAGGTGGCACAGTCCTGGCTAATAGACTACACGGGGGACTATGTACTACTGTAAGTGGGGTCTGCGTACATACTTTCTTGTTGCTCCCAGGCGCAGTGGCGTAACTTCTACTTGCAGCCTGAATTTTTTCAATGGGAGCTGATCAGTACAAATGTGCATGATTGGAGATAGCTCCAAAAAGAAAGCATTTGAAAAGGTGACACAGTGCTGGCTGATAAGCTACATGGGGACCTACGTCTTAATGTAGGTGGACTCTGCGCACCTACTTTCTTGTAGCTCTTAGACTCAGTGACGTAACATGAACCAGCAGCCTGTATTTCAAACGGAAGCTGAGCAGGCCAACTGTGTGGGATTGGAGAGAGCTCCCACAGGAAAGCAGCTGCAAAGGTGGAAAAGTGCTGGTGGATAGGCTACCTGGCGACCTACGTATCATTGTAGATGCCGTCTCAGTACCTTCTTTCCTGTAGCTCCAAGAGGCATTGGTGTAACTTTTAACGACAGCCTTTATTTTTTCATTGGGAGCTGAACTGTCCAAGTGTGTGGGATTGCAGATAGCTCCCACTGGAAAGACACTACACAGGTAGCACAGTGCTAGCTGATAGACTGCAGTGGGACCTACGTACCACTATAGATGTGATCTTTCGATCTGCTTTCCTTTAGCTCCCAGACACAGTGGTGTAACTTCTATCAGAAGTTTGTATTTTCAATAGGAACTGAGAAGGTCAATTGATCAGGACTGCTCTTATATGAAAGCAGCTGAAAAAGTTGCACAGTGCTGGCTGATAGGCTACATGGGGACCTACGTACCACTGTAAGTGGGGTCTGCGTACCTACTTTATTGTAGATTCCAGACGCAGTGGCGTAACATGTACCAGCAGCCTGTATTTCAAATGGAAGCTGAGACGACAGAGAATTGTAGAAAGCGGGGGATTGGAGATAGCTCCCACCAGAAAGTAGCTGAAAAGGTGGCTGTGTTGGGTCTGGGATGGTAGTGATTTTCCACAGCAGCTCTTGCAGTGCTGTGCTTACTGTTGTTATCAGTATTATGACTACTGCTCGCACAGCATCAGGGCTGTCCCTCCCGCATTCCTTCCCCTATCTTCACTGGATGAGCTGGAGAGCATGATCTCACCTGGAGCCTCTGGCAGAAAACATCTGGAGAAACCCGAGGTCGACCATTAGGATTTTGGAGCCAAGGATATCGAGAATCAGAAGCCCACTACACCCAAACTGAAAAAGAAATACTAGCAGCATATGAGGGACTTCGAGCTGCTTCAGAAGTCAGCGGCACAGAAACTCATCTCCTCTTGGCACCACGTCTGCCTGTGCTACACTGGATGTTCAAAGGGAAAACCCCTTCTATACATCATGCAACCAGCGCTACATGGAGTAAATGGATGGCGTTGATTACACAACGATCTCGGCTGGGGAAATCTAATCGCCCAGGAATCCTGGAAGAGATCATGGACTATCCAGAAGGCAGGGATTTCGAAGATTTGCCTGAGGAAGTAGCTCGTTCCCAAGAGACACCACCATATAATGAACTATCAGAAGATGAGAGGCATTATGCTTTGTTTACTGATGGATCCTGCCAAGTGGTAGGAAATCATCACAAGTGGAAAGCTGCTTTGTTGAGTCCCACACAACGAGTTGTTGAGGCCACTGAAGGAGAAGGTGAGTCGAGTCAGTTTGCTGAAGTGAAAGCCATGCAACTAGCTCTAAAGATTGCAGAACGAGAGAAGTGGCCAGTACTCTATACTGACTCCTGTATGGTGGCTAATGCCCTATGGGGATGGCTACAGCCATGAAAGAAGACCAACTGGCAGAGCAAGGGTAAACCCATCTGGGCTGCTGCATTATGGCAAGACATTGCTGCTCGGGTGTAAAACATGACTGAAAGTATGTCATGGAGATGCTCACGTGACCAAAAGCCATGCCACTGAAGAACAATGGAACAACCAACAGGTAGACAAAGCTGCCAAAATTGAAGTAGCTCAGGTAGACCTTGACTGGGAGCATAAAGGTGAGCTATTTATAGCTCGATAGGCCCATGAAACATCAGGACATCTGGGAAGAGATGCAACATATAGATGGGCTCGTGATCGAGGGGTGGACTTGACCATGGAAGCCATTACACAGGTCACCCACGAATGTGAAATGTGCTGCAATCAAGCGAGCCACACGAATCAAGTCTCCCTGGAACAGAGGATGATGGCTGGGTTTTCAATATGGTGAGGCCTGGCAAATTGACTATGTTGGACCGCCACCACGAACACAGCAAGGCAAGAGTTATATAATCACTATAGTGGAAGCAACTACCGTTTGTTTGGAAACATACCCTGTAAACCATACTACTGCATATATATATATATATATATGAATACATATACTGCATATATATACCACATCCCCTATCACCCACAAGCCTCTTGAAAGATTGAAAGATACTTAAGACCATTACTTAAGACGATGTTGAGAGCACTGGGCAATGGGACATGGAAGCAGTGGGATAAAAACTGAGCAGAAGCCACTTGACTGGTTAACAGCAGAGGTTCAACTAACCATCTTTGTCCTGCCCAAACAAAACCACTACATACTGTAGGAGGAGATAAGATCCCTGTAGTGCACCCAGGGAAATGGCTGTGGAAGGCAGTATAGGTTGCACTTCCCATGAGAAAGGGAAAACCCATTCTTGGGATTGTCTTTGCTCAAGGGCCTGGGTGTGCTTGCTGGGTGATGAGGAAGGATGGGGAAACTTGATGTGTACCTCAAGGAGACTTAACCTTGGGGGAAAAATAACCTGTGATGTGAGTTATCTGTTGTAGACAATGAGGTATGAACTTCGCAAGAAAACCAGAGGAGTAGACGAACTAAGCTGTTGCTGGTGCCCAACACTGAACACACTGTTTCCCCTGGCCTGGATATCCATCTTGATGGATGAGACCTAAGTTATGGCCTGCTCCAGTGAACATGTAGAGAGGATGAAAGATAGAAGAATGTTGTTTGTTTGTTTGATGTAAGATGCAAGAGGCAATATAAGAATGATGTTTGCCTGTTGAAGAGTGGGGGTAGAAGTTAATGAGAGTATATAAGAATGTATATGGCTTGTTTAGATGATTTGTCTGAGCATGACATAAATGATATGGAATAAGGGTTGGAGACTGTAGTGGGTCTGGGATGTTAGTGATTTTCCACAGTAGCTCTTGCAGGGCTGTGCTTACTGTTGATATCAATATCATGAGTACTGCTCTCACAGCATCAGGACTGTACCTCCCGCATTCCTTCCTGTACCTTCACCAATAGCTGTGTGTGAGTGGGCATGATCTTGGGAGGGACTACGGCCAGAACAAGTGACCCAGGTTGACCAAGGAGATATTCCATACCATATGACGTCAGCTCAGGAATATAAACTGGGGGAGAGGAGCAGGAAGGGGAGGTGAGATTCATTTCTGGCCTTCCAAAAGCAACCGCTACGCCTACTGAAGTCCTGCTTCTCGGGAGGTGGCCGGACATTGCTGCAGATGGGAAGTAGAGAGTAACAGCTTTATCTGCTTTTGCTTTGCTTCCCGCGTGCGCGACTTTGCTGTTTCTTTATTAAACTGCTTTTATCGCAACCCATGAGACTCTCTTATTTTTTACCGTCCTTGGCATGCTGAGGAGGTGGGGGATAGGGCGGTGTGGTGGGCACCTGGCATCCTGCCAGGGTCAAACTACCACAAACTGCTTTCCTCTGGGAGCTATCTCCAATGATGCGCACTTCACCTGCTCAGATTCCATTTGAAATAAAGACTGCTGGTACATGTTACGCCACTGCCTCTGGGCGCTGCCAGAAAGCAGGTATGCAGACATTGCCTACAGTGGTATGTATGTCCCCGTTTAACCTATGAGCCACCATTGTTCCATTTTTTCAGCTGCTTTCCTTTGGGGGTATCTCCAATCCAGCGCACTTGGCCTGGTAAACTCTCATTAAAAAATACAGGCTGCAGGTAGAAGTTACGTCAGTTCCTCTGGGAGCTACCAGAAAGCGGGTATGAAGACCTCGCCTACAGTGGTTCGTAGGTCCCCATGTAGCCTATCAGCTAGCACTGAACAAACTTTTGCAGCTGCTTTCCTTTGTTAGCTATCTCCAATCTCACGCACTTGTCCTGCTCTGCTCACAGTGAAAATACCGACTAACTATAGAAGTTACGCCACTGCGTCTGGGAAGAACAAGAAAGCAGGTATGAAAACCCGAGAAACTGTAGTACGTAGGACCTTGTGTAGGCTATCAACTAGCACTGTTCCACGTTTGGAGCTGCTTTCCTGGTTGAGCTTTCTCTTTCCTGCACACGTGGCCTGCTCAGCTCCCATTGAAAATACAGGCTGCTGGTAGAAATTAAATCTCCTCTGGGAGCTACAAAAAAACAAGTACATAGGCAGCACTTACAGTGGTTCGTAGGTCAATGTGTAGCCTATCAGCAAGCACTGTGTCACCTTTGCAGCTACTTTCCTGTGGGAGTTATCTCCAATCCCGGGTGTTGACGGATCCGCAATCATGAAAAAATTATCTACACAAGAATTCAGAGAAGTAGGCACTTTATTATGCAGTGCTCGGAAAACATGGGGGATAGCTCCTCCATACGTGCTTCCTTGTTACTTACCATTTTCAGGGCTTTTATACAGCTCAAACAATGAATCACATTTGCGAACACAAGCATGCATAAAATATCCATCTATCAACTTAGCCCTTCACCTTGATTTGTTCCCAAAAAACACAAAACTCTAAAAAATCACAGTCACTGGAAAAAAAAAAGATATCAGTATCTTTGTTTTAGTAATAAATAAGGTAACAGCCAAGGTAACCTAACAAATACATTCACCATGGTCTTGTAGCTAAGGTAACAGATCCCCATCAGGTGTGGTATGTAACTCTTGCAGTTTGATCCTTATGTGATTCAAATAAATACTTACTTAATCAATAGGTGTTTGAGTTATTTGCAACTACCTAGCTGATTGTTTGAACTATTACTAGGTGACTGAAAAGTGCTTAACAAGTGCTTGACTACTTACTGTCATGATAAGTTGTTAACTAAAAAAATTGTGTATTGGACATGGGCACTTGACCTGCTTCGCTCCCATTGAAAATACAGGCTGCCAGAAGAAGTTACGCCACTGCATATGGACCTACAAGTAAGCAGGTACGCCAACTTCACCTACAGTGGTACTTAGGTCCCCGTGTAGCCTATCAGTCAGCACTGTGCCACCATTGCAGCTGCTTTCCTGTGGGAGTTATTTCCCGCGTACTTTGCCTGCTCAATTCCCTTTTCAAAAAAATACAGGCTATCGGTAGAATTTATGCTACTGCATTGGGAGCTACAATAAAGCAGTTACGCAGACACAATGTGCAGTGGTTCTTAGGTCCCCGTCTAACCTATCATCTAGCAGTTTACCACCTTTGCAGCTGCTTTCCTGTGGGGTCTATCTCTAATCCCGCGCACTAGGCCTTCTCCTCTCCCATTGAAAATCCAGGCTGCCAGTAGAAGTTACAGCACTGTGTCTGCAAGCTACAAGAAAGCAGGTATGCAGACCCCACCTACTGTGGTACATAGGTCTCCCTGTACCCTATTAGCCAGCACTGTGCGACATTTGCAACTCTTTTCTGCCGTGAAGTTTTCGGCTCGAAGCCTGAAAAACCAGACTCGAAGTCTGCAAACCAGGCTCGAAGCCTGAAAAATGAACCAGACTTGAAGTCTGCAAACCAGACTCGAAGCCTGAAACCAGGCTCAAAGCCTGAAAAATGAACCAGACTCTAAGTCTGAAAAACCCAGGCTCGAAGCCTGAAAAACCCAGGCTCGAAGCCTGAAAAACCAGCTCCAAGCCTACTTCATGCGGCGATCAACCGATTCTCAGCTGGGTGGGAAGAAATCAGTCCTACTCAATGTGAGTGATAGCAGAAATCTTCTCCTTGATTGAGAGCAGGCTCTAACTTATATACACAGCAGCTTCAAAGCTAGCTCAGCAACAACAGCTAATAGATTACATTCTCATGTTCATCCTACTTGCGGTTTCTGCGATAAGCAAGCTCCCTCACATTTTCCCATCTTGTTTTTCTCCAAAGTTGTTTTCCACCTTGAGCTGTTAGCTCGTTAGCTGAAAACAGCTCGACCTTGAAGGATCAGAAAGCGGCCTGCTGTCTGCACTGACTACGTGACAGCAACTGCTTTAACCATGACTCTGACTCTGGTCTTGATTATGCATTAAATTCATATAACTAGAACTCAGATTGCCTTGCCCCATCGGGCCTAACATTATACCCCGGGATCCATGTCCATGCTCCCTCATTTTTTCTCCACACCTTTCCTGTGGGAGTTATCTCCAATCCCGCGCACTTGGCCTGCTCAACTCCCTTTGAAAAAATACAGGCTATTGATGGAAGTTAAACCTCTGTGTCTGGGAATTACAAGAAAGCAGGTATGCAGACCCCATCTACTGTGTTACATAGGTCCCCGTGTAGCTTATCATCCAGCACTGTGGACCCTTTGCAGCTGCTTTCCGCTTGGAGCTAAGTCCAATCCTCGCACACTTGACGTGCTCAGCGCCAATTGAAAATACAGACTGCCTGTAGAAGTTACACCTCTGTGTCTGGGAGCTACAAGAAAGCCCTGTACTCTGGGCTCTGTCATTCAGCCAGCTCTCGATCCACCTCACTGTCCACTCATCCAACCCACACTGCCTGAACTTTCTGATGAGGATGTTGTGGGAGACAGTGTCAAAAGCCTTGCTGAAGTCAAGGTAGATGACATTCGCTGCTCTCCCCTCATCTAGCCAGCCGGTTATGAAGGATATCAGGAACGTCAAACAGGATTTCTCCTTGGTGAAGCCATGTTGACTCCCCTGAGAATCATCTTATCCTTCAGTGATAACAGTGATAACATTCAGGATGAGTTGTTCCATCACTTTTCCAGGGATGGAGGTGAGACTGACCGTCCTGTAGTTTCCTGGGTCATCCTTCCTGCCCTTTTTGAAGCCTGCAGTAACATTGGCCTTTCTCCAGTCCTCAGGCACCTCACCTGTATTCCACGATTGTTCAAAAATGATAGAGAGAGGCTTAGCAATCACATCAGTCATCTCTCTCAGCACTCTAGGATGCATCCCACCCCGACCCATTGAAAAATGAGCCTTAAGCTTGGCCAAAAAGTCTGTAACCTCTTCCTCTTTCACCCAGGGCAAGTCCTCTGCTGTCCTGGCCATCATGTTATCCTTGCCGGACAGGGCCTCCTGAGGGTCAGCCTTGGTCATAAAGTCTGAAGCAAAGTAAGTGGTGCTTCAAGATTGACCAGCTCTCATTGGCACTTATACCATCTAGAATCATATCTCATGATATTCCTCCAAGTAGATCATTGAAGAGGCCAAAGTCGGCTTGCCTGAAATCCAGGGTCACGGTCCTGCTTTATATTCTGTTCCTTCCACACAGGATCTTGAACTCTACCATCTCATGGTCACTGCAGCCAAGATTGCCTCCAAACTTCACATCCCCAACTAGGTCCTCTCTATTCATCAGTATCAGGTCCAGCAGTACACCCCTCCTTGTAGGTTCCTCGATCATCTGGGACAGGAAGTTGGCATCAACAATCTGTAGGAACTTCCTGGACTGCATGTTCTTGGCTGTGTGACTATCCCAGAAAAAATATCAGGGTGGTTGAAGTCCCCCATGAGGATCAGGGACTGTGATCGTTAGACAACTCCCAGCTTTTTGTGCAAGGCCTCATCCACATCCACATCCTGATCAGGTGGCCTGTAGTGGACTCCTACAACCATATCACCTGCCTTTCCCTGGCCATTAATTTTTACCCATAAGCATCTACTCTCTCCTCATCCCCACCCAGGCACAGTTCAGTACACATTAATTGCTCTCTCACATAGAGAGCAACTCCACCTCAACGTCTTGTCAGTCTGTCTTTCCTGAACAATACATAACCCTCCATGCCTGTGCTCCAGTCACGGCAGCTGTCCCACAGCGTCTCTGTGACTGTAATGAGGTCGTAGCCCCGCATTTGCACCCACATCTCAAGTTCCTCCTGCTTATTCCCCAGGCTGCGTCCATTGGTTTAGAAGTTACGCCACTGCCTCTTGGAGCTACAAGAAAGCAGGTACGCAGAAAACACCTACATTAGTACATAGGTCCCCGTATAGCCTAACAACCAGCACTGTGCCACCTTGACAGTTGTTTTCCTGTGGGAGTTCTCGAATTCAGCATCATTGGCCTGCTCAGCTCCCATCAAAAATATACAGGCTGCCGGAACATGTTACTTCACTGTGTCTGAGAGCTAGAAGAAAGAGGATACGCACACCCCACCTACAGTGGTACGTTGGTCCCTGTGTTACCTATCAGTCAGCACTGTCTCAATTTTTCTGCTGCTTTCCTGTAGGAGCTATCTCTAATCCCGCGCACTTGGCCTGCTCAGTTACAATTGACAATACAGCCTGCTGGTAGAACTTACGCCACTGCGCCTGGGATCTAAAAGAAAGCAGATATGCAGACGTCATCAAGAGTGGTACGTAAGTCCCCGTGGAGTCTTTCAGCCATCACTGTTCCACCTTGGCACCTGCTTTCATGTGGGAGCTATCTCCAATCCCGCGCACTTGGCAGGCTCATCTCCATTCAAAAATACAGTCTAACAGTAGATGGTACTCTACTCTGTCGGGGAGCTACAGGAAAGTAGGTATGCAGACCACACCTACATTGGTACGTAGGTCCCTGTGTAGCCTAACTGCCAGCACTGTGCCACTTTTGCAGCTGCTTTCCTGTGAAAGCTATCTGCAATCCTGCGCAATTGGCCTGCTCAGTTCCTACTGAAAATACAAACTGCCACTAAAAGTTACGCCACTGCCTCTGAGAGCTACAAGAAAGCAGGTACGAAGATCTCAACTACAGCAGTACGTAGGTGCCCGTGTAGGCTATCAACCAGCACTGTGTAAACTTTGCAGCTACTTTCCTGTGGGAGCTATGCCCAATCCCGTGCATTTGGCCTGCTCAGCACTCTTTTAAAATACAGGCTGTTGGTAGAAGTTACGCTACTGAGTCTGGGAGCAACAAGAAAGCAGGTACGCAGACCCCACCTAGAGTGGTACATTGATCCCCGTGTAGCCTATAAGCCAGCACTGTGCCACCTTTGCAGCCGCTTTAAAGTGGGAGTTGTTTCCAATCACACGCATTTGGCCTGGTTAGCATCCATTGAAAAAATATAGGCTACAGGTAGAAGTTACGCCACTGCGTCTGGGAGCTACAAGAAAGCAGGTACGCAGACCCCACCTAAAGTGGTACGTAGCTCCCTATGTAGTCTATCACTTAGCACTGTTCGATCTTTGCAGTTTCTTTCCTGTGGGAGGTATCTCCAATCCCATGGACTGGACCTTCTCAGCTTCCACTGAAAAAATATACGCTACTGGTAGAAGTTACACCACTACGTATGAGAGTTACAAGAAAGGATGAATGCAGACCCCACCTACAGTGGTATGTAGGGCCACTTATAGCCTATCAGCCAACACTGTGCCATCTTTGCCACTGCTTTCCTTTAGGAGTTCTCTCCAATCCGCCCACATGGACTGTTCAGCTCCCTTTGAAAAAATACAGTATGTCGGTAGATCTTACCTCACTGCCTCTGCGAGCTAAAAGAAAGCAGGTACGCAGATCCCACTTACGTTGGTACGTAGCTCCCCGTGTAGTCGATCACCTAGCACTGTGCTACCTTCGCAGTTGCTTTTCTGTGGAAGTTCTCTCCAATTCCGTGCACTTGGCCTTCTCAGATCCCATTGAAAATATACATGCTGCCGGTAGATGTTACGCCACTGCCTCTGGGAGCTACAAGAAAGACGGTACGCAGACACGACCTACAGTGGTACGTATGTCTTCGTGTACCCTATCAGTCAGCACTGTGCAACTTTTGCAACATCTTTCCTGTGGGAACTATCTCCAATATCACGCCCTTGGCCTGCTCTGCTCCCTTTGAAAATACTGGCTGTTGGTAGAAGTTATGCCACTGTGTCTGAGAGCTACAAGAATGCAGGTATGCTGACCCTACCTACAGTGGTAGGTAGGTCCCTGTGTAAGCTATTAATCAGCACTGCGTCCACTTTGCTGCTGCTTTCCTGTGGGAGCTATCTCCAATCCCGCTCTCTTGGCCTGCTCAATCTACTGGTTCGTAGATCCCCGTGTAGCCTAACAGCAAGCACTTTGCCACCTTTGCAGATACTTTCCTCTGGGAGCTATCTCCAATCCCACGCATTTGGCCTGGTAAGCTCTTATTGAAAATACAGCCTGCCAGTAGAAGTAATGCTACTGCATCGGGAGCCACTGTTACTAGGAGCTACAACAAAGCAGGTACACAGACCTCACCTACAGTGGTACGTCGATCCCGTGTAGTCCATCAGCCAGCACTTTGCCAGCTTTACACCTGCTTTCCTGGGGGAGTTATCTCAAATCCCGTGCACTTGTCCCGCTCAGTTCCCTTTGATAATACTGGCTGAGGTAGAATTTATGCCACTGTGTCTGGGAACTACAAGAATGTATGTACGTAGACCACACCTACAGTGGTACGTTGGTCCCCGTGTAGCCTATCAGCCAGCACTGTTTCACCTTTGCAGGTGCTTTCTTGTGGGAGCTATCTCCAAAACCGCACACTTTACCTGCTCAGCTCCCATTTAAAATACAGGGTGCCAGTAGAAGTTATGTCACTGACTCTGGGAGCTACAAGAAGACAGGTATGCATACCCCACCTACAGGGGTATGTAGGTCCCCGTGTAAGCTATCAGTAACCACTGTGCCACCTTTACAGCTGCTTTCCTCTGGGAGCTATCTCAAATCCCAGTGTTGAGGGATCTGCAATCACGAAAAACTTATCTACACAGGAATGCAGATAAGCAGGCATTTCCTTTCTATGCAACAATGGGAAAACATGGGGCATAGCTCCTCCATACGTGCTTCCTTGTTACTTACTATTTTCAGGGTTTTTATACAGCTCAAACAAAAGAATCACATTTGCCAACACAAGCATGCATAAAATATCCATCAACTTCATCCTTCCCCTTGATTGCTTCCCAACAAACACAAAATTTCTAAAATCAAAGAGATGGGTCAAAAAAAAGATATTAGTCCCTTTTTTTTTAGTAACAACTAAGGTAACAGATAAGGTAACATAACGAATACATTTACCAGGGTCTTGTAGCTAAGGTAACAGGTCCCCATCAGGTGTGGTATGTAACTCTTGCAGTTTTATCATTATGTGATTCAAATGCATACTTACTTAATCAATAAGTGTTTGAGTTATTTGCAAGTGCTTAGCTAATTGATTGAACTATTACTAGCTGATTAAAAAGTGCTTAACAAGTGCTTAACTACTTATTGTGATGATAAGTTTTTTACTAAAATAATTATGTTTATTCCAATACTTTCACTCTTGTATTTCTGTTGTCTCCATAACAAAACCATGATTGTCATATGGTGGTGGATCACTTTTGAACCGATCATTGCGTCTTGACAATGCTGTCAAGATTCTATTGCTTCATTGTGTTCTCTGTATTATTTCTCTTTTGATGCAACATTATGCCAAATAGTTTGCCAGAACCATTATAATCAATAGCAGAAGTATTTCAATCAGTGACTTTATCCAGGATTTTAGGTCCAGGCACAGTCTCTCAAAAACTCTATCTATCTAGCGTGATTTCATGTCTTACCTAATTTCCTGGTATTGGAATTACCTGTTCCGAGTCAATTTCTGTTTGGACTGGAGTCTGGGCCTGAACATTCAATACAAATTGATTTGACCCTCCAATTTTGATCCATGTTTGCACCACAAGAGACTGAAAAACCAACAAAAAAACCCCACAACTTAGTTATTTTTCAGAGTTAACTTCAATTTCTCAAGATTTCCTAAAACTCTCCCACATCCATGGGCTTGATAGTGTCTTCTTCACTTGAGTGTAGTGGATCCAGGCATCTGATTTGGCAATCTTGATTGCAGTGAAGGTGGTCAGCAACACCTTGCACGGTCCCTTCCATCTTTCTTGCGCCTTCCTTGCAGAGGTTCTTCTTTCCAGCTCTTTGTGTAGGCAGTCTCTAGGCAGGATGTTGTGTTCTGGATTTTTCCAAAGGCAGAGGTCGTTTCTACAGTATTGCATTTCCGAACCTGTTGAGGGTATTTCCAAGAGGACACAAACAGTTATACACATCTTGTTTTCCTATCACATACATGTTTGGATATGGTTCAGGAATCTCATAGGGTTTTCCATACATTATCTCAGAAGGACTTGCTGACATTCCACTTCGAGATTTCACTCTTACTTTGTAGCAATGCAAGTGGAAGTGCCTGAGGCCATTTTAATGTAGCCTCCTGACAAATTCTGCTAATTTGTCTTTTTAGGGTCTGATTCATTCTTTCCTCTTTTCCACTTTATTGCTGTCTCCAAGGGGCATGTAAATCCCAAGTAATTCCTAGGACTTTGCTTACATCTTGTACCACATTGGCCACAAAATGTGGTCCTCTGTCTGAAGATATTCCAAATGGAACTCCAAATCTTGGAATAATTTATTGCAGGAGCCATTTAACTGTCTCCATAGCTTGGTTGGTGTGACAGGGAAAGACTTCTGGTCATCCTGAAAAGGTGTCAACCCCAGCCAACACATATTTATATCCATTACATTTAGGTAATTCTGTAAAATCATTTTGCCAATAATCTCATGGTCCCACTCCTGTTTTTATTTTGCCCATCTGTACCATTTTTATACTATTGGATTGTTCTTTAAAGATATTTCACATTTTGCCGTTACTGATTTGGCGATTTCCAACATTTGTATTGATATTACACTTCTTTGCAGAAGCTAAGTCATAGCTGCTGCACCCATGACACTACCTATGCTTTGTTTGCAAAATATCTCTCATGATTAAGGGAGGCAATATTACCCGACCCGTACTTGTCATCCACCATCCTTCTGAATTTTTCTCTGCATTTAGTAACTTAGCCAATTTTTCATCCTCCCCTGAATATTTTGGTGGCTCCTTAGGAAGCGCTACTGTTCTGTTGGGGATGGTTGCCCTTTGTGAGACTGTGTGTCGTGCTATTTTACTATCTTTTAGTTCCCTGTCTGATTTTCTTTACAGTGCATGATTGCCATTTGAACTGGTTCCTGCACTGCCGCTAGCAGTTGCAAGATTTCCTTTTGATGCTTAATGTTTGTTCCCTGGGAGGACAGTAGTCCTCTTTCTTTCCACAGGGTGCCATGGACATGGACTACTCCAAAAGCATATTTTGAATCAGTCCAAATACTAACTTGTTTTCCTTTACTTAATTCCAAAGCACGTGTCAATGCTATCAGACCTGTCTTCTGTGCAACGCATTTCCTTCTATTACCGTGTTTTCGGTTGTTACCGCATAAACCGTGTGGCGAGTTCCATTCAAGACAAAGGTGCTGCCATCTGTGAAAAGTTCCCATTCAGTGTTTTCAAGAGGATCATCCTTCAGGTCCTCTCTGCTGGAATAGGTATGTTCAGTGGTTGCAATACAGTCGTGTTCCAGTAGTTGCTCTTCCTGTAAAGTACTCAGAAACACTGCAGGATTTAAAAGGTTAGTTGTTTTCAACACTACATCATCCTGCTCAGTGAGAATTACCTGGTATTTCATCATTCGGCTTGGGGATAACCAATGTCTCCCCTTTTGCTCCAAGACTGTGGTTTCCATATGTGGAACATGGACTGTAATAGTCGTTTCCAAGGTCAGCTTTCTTGCTTCTTGGATCAGTGTGACATTGGCAGCTACTGCTGGGAGGAAAGAAGGCCATCCCTTGCTCACCAAGTCCAGTTGTTTGGAAAAATATCCCACTGGTCTCTTCCAGCTTCCTAGTTTCTGCGTCAGAACTCATAGAGCCAAATGCTGTTGTTTATTGGTTAAATCTGGTAAGCCTAAGGCTGGGGCTGTCATCAGAGCTATTTTAAGCTTCCAGAAAGCTTCCTGCTGTTCTTCTCCCCGTGTAAAAGGGGTAGATTTTTGGGCTTCATGTAATGGTTTGGCTATAAGACCATAATCCATGATCCAGAGGTGCACCACCCCATCATTCTCAAAAATGCCTGCAACTCACACACAGTGCGTGGTTCCAAAACAGCACAAATCACTTCTTTTCCATTTGTCCCGAGCCTACATTCTCCTTTTGAAATTTCGAAGACTCAAATATATCACTGGCCTGCTATTTGAGCTTTTTCTTTTGATACCTTCTACCTGTTTAATCCCAAAAAGTTTTTTGGTAGTTTGAGCCTGGCTGGATGCCAGGTGCCCACCACACCACTCTATCCCCCACCTCCCCAGCAAACCAGGGAAGGAGAGAAAATATAATGGGAGTCTGGTGGGTTGAATTAAAAGCAGCTTAATAAAGAAGCAGCAAATCCACGCGCGCGGGAAGCAAAGCAAAAGCAGATAAAGCTGTTACTCTCTACTTCCCATCAGCAGCGATGTCTGGCCACCTCCCGAGAAGCGGGGCTTCAGTACGCGTAGCGGTTGCTTTTGGAAGGCCAGAAATGAATCTTGCCTTCCCTTCCTGCTCCTCTCCCCCATTTTATATTACTGAGTTGATGTCATATGGTATGCAATATCTCCTTGGTCAGCCTGGGTCAGCTGTCTTGGCCATAGTCCCTCCCAAGATCATGCCCATCCACAGCTATTGGTGAAGGTGGGGGAAGGAATGCTGGAGGGACAGCCCTGATGCTGTGTGAGCGGTAGTCATAATATTGATATCAACAGTAAGCACAGCACTGCAGGAGCTGCTGTGGAAAATCACTACCATCCCAGACCCACTACAAGTTTAAAACTTCAGTGGTTACCTGTATACAGGCTGACCTTCCCATTGTGGTATGTAGGATGTCATCCACATACTGGAGAAGCAAATGCTCTGGACTTGGTGTGTTATAAGTTGCTGTGATAAAGTTCACAAGCCAATTTAAGTGACTCATAGATCAAATTTATTTTTCAAGCGGCAAATAAGCAAAACAGCTCTGGACGGCCGGGATACTCTGCTCCACCAATGGTGCGCGACCCCCTCCCCCCCCCCCCCCTCCCCCCGTATCAGAGTCCTTTTAAACAGTCCTTATCGGTCGGGTGCATCGCTCCCTGGTGTACTCTGCGCATGTGCCCGTCTTGTTACTAGGGGGTCTTCTTCTGCCTCCTGGTGGTCATAGGGTGGTCGCTGGGATGAAGTCAGTAGTCAGTAGTCTTCCTCTAGTGGCCCACTCATGAACTCTTCTTTTGGCTCTTATCAGCTCATGCGCAACCTATTGAACCTCCTATAAACACCTTAGCCAACTGCACCTGTGCACATTATATAAACTTTAAAGTTTTACAAGACTTTTACAATGACTTTAAACGGTTCCTTGCACAACTATTCTTTCATGATTTGATTAACGAACATGACCTTTCCCATTACAGGTGTCACTGTCTTTTCATTAGTTCCAGTTCTTTTGCGAGTTGTCTTCCAAAGATAATCGGGTTGTTCTTGGATCCTTGAGGTAGCCGCATCCATGTTAACTGTACCTTGAGTCCTGTTTGGGGACTTTCCCACTCAAAAGGAAATAGTTTACGACTTTCATTTTCCAAAGGAAGCATCTTTTAAATCAAGCACTGCAAATCACTGATAATTTTCTCTCAGAGCTGTGAGTAAGGTATATGGATTTGCTACAACTAGACATATATCTTTCACAATCTGATTTATGGGTCTTAAGTCCTGAATTAACCTATACTCCCCATTCAATTTCCATACTGGTAAAATAGGTGCATTATACTCTGACTCACTTTCTTCTAGAATTTGATATTTCAGAAATTTTCAATTAGTACTTTTAATCCTTGTTTTGTCTCATATTTTATTGGGTATTGTCTCACCCTGATCGATTTTGCTTTTTCTTTTATTTCAGTTTTTACTGGTTGTGTTAATTTTGATTTTCCTGGAATCTCAGTTTCCCACAATATTAGGATTGCTGCATTCTATAATTCTGGAGGTAATTCTAACACCTTTAGTTTTTCTTTTATCATCAATATTTGTCCTGTCTTTGATTCAGGTATTTTTACTTACAAGTCTCCATTTTCAAAGACAATTTGTGCATTTAATTTAGACAACAAGTCCCTCCCCATCAGGGGTATGGGACATTCTGAAACATACAAAAATTCATATATTATCCTTTTATTGCTAAATTGTAAATTTAAGGGTTGCAAATATGGCCTTTTTTCGTCTTTCCCTGTGGCTCCCCCAATATTTGCAGTTTTACTTCCTATTACTCCTCTACATGTATTTAAAACTGAATACATTATTCCCAGGTTAATATTGGGTTCTATTCTCTAGGTTTTTTTTTTTTTCTTTTCTTTCTTTCTTTTTTTTTTTTGATTTATCTGGATACTCTTTATCGGAGTCAGTTGATTTTTTTTTCTCAGAGAATTAAATCAGAAGGTGAGAAAGGCACTTTCATGTGTACTGGCTCACTCTGCCCAACCCCTTGCCTTAATGGGACATATGCTGTTTGACTTTAGAAGTTAAGGGGATCTTTAAGGTGGTTATTAAATGAGTACAGCATTGAGTTCTCTTGGACACAAATGAGGAAGATTCTGTGTCAGAGTCCTAATTTTTCCATGTTAATACTATCTGGACAGGACTGGGAGTCCTCCCTTGAACTCCGCGATGTATCCTTGTCAGGTGTCTGGGTCCCTGGTCACGTTCGTGTTGGGGAGCGGGTAAGTGAGAGAGGGTTGTATATATAGGAGCAGTTCTCCCCCCCTTAAGGGTCAAATGTTTAAGACACATTTTTGCTGCAGTGCATGGGGAGCAACGGTTTTGAAACTTTTGTTTTTCTACTGTGAGTTACATTACGCGATTTGTTCATTCAGATTCTTTCTGTCATACAGATTTTTCTCTTAAAAGAACAGATCTACATATGGGACTTTATCTCAGTTTTCCTCGTTCTTATAAAACAACATTAATTGCAAGATAGTATTGTAACTTAGTATTCCCTTCAGGGGCCACAATTCCTCATCATCCAGAGCATACATTGGCCACGTATGATTGCAAAATTCAATAAGCTGCTTTTTACACAAATCATTATGTATTTCTCTCCAGTGAGATAAAAGGCAGCCCAAAGGATAGGTTTTTGGCACAGGGATCTTATTGTTAGAATTTCCTCTTCTAAATAGGTTTGACCATTTATATGCCATAGTCAAAAGTTATGGTGTCCTTCAAACACAGAGACGTTGTGGTAGGCATCCGGAAGATCTCGGGTTGTAACGTGAGAGTTGGAAGGTACAGAAGAGGTGGCCACGGAGTGGAGTGAGAGGAGGTGCTGGTGGTAGCAGATATAAGCACATGGTGTAAACAAGGGGTTGGAATAAAGTATCATCAATGCTGAGTGTGTGGTCATCCTTGTCCCCTCAGCGGGGGGGCTGAGTAATCCGTGCGGGGGCCTGGTGGTGTTGCTGGTGGCGGCAACATATGGTGACCCCGAAATGATCGGTTGTTTGCAGCCATGGAGCAGGTGGAGGAAATGATTGAGGGACTTAAGACGATGGCGTCTGAGGTGGGTGAACAGATTCAGTACATGCCCACAGTCGCTTGCATCATATGGTTGCAGGGGTGAGGTGTGATATGGGCACCCGTAGAATTATGAAATGCGCAGAAATGGACAGTTATATGAGTTATATGAGTTATATGAGTTATATGAGGCTTTTGTAGAGGGGGCCATGGGAATGGGTCAGCTTTTTGATGCGTGGGGAAATATTAAAAGGGTTCTGATAAAGTCAACAGAGAAAAAACAGTCTCAGTTATCGGTGCAGGAAGCTCTCCGGAAAAAGGAGCAGGAAGTGCTGACAGAGGGGATAGTTAGTGATCAGGAAATGTGCAGCGTGGAAGTAGAGAGTTTAGGACCGCAGGTGGGTCCGTTATTGTGGATAGACGCGGAATGTGATGAGTCTGATAGTGAAGAGGAAGATGATGAATTTGGCCCCGAATCAGAGCCCCCACAGAAGAGTTGCTTTCCAGTCGAGCTCACCCCTTTGGAATACCCCCAGGCTGAGTTGCAAAAGATGAGGATGGGGTCAGATGAAAATATGATGCTGGAGGATCAGAACAGAGTAGAAAAACACCACCCCATGTTAGACTGAGTACCACTGGGTACGGGAGGGGAAACGGAGAAAATACAGGGGAGAGTGATACTGACTGAGGTGCCGAGAGTAGCGTCGGGAGAAGTGCCAGGAGAGGCACCAAGAGTAGTGTCGAGAGTAGTGGCGAGAGAGGCGTCAAGAGCAGCGCCGGGAGAAGTGCTGGGAGTAGCACCGGGAGAGGTGCCAAGAGCAACGCCGGGAGAGGTGCCGATAGCAGCACTGAGAGTAGTGTTGGGAGCGGCGCTGAGGCGGGTGATACTGAGAAAAAAGAAAAGTCAGTCACCCCACGATTCATCAAAGTTGGCGCCTGACAGAAATGGAGGTGGGAGAAAGGGAAAAAGTCAGCCGCCTCATTGGCCACCAAAGATGAGTGATCTACGTGGAGGAGTGGCAGAAATGAGAGCTGGAAGACAGAGTCTGGTGCGGAGACGGGGGGGTGATGCGGGTACGCGGAGGGGGGAAAAAAAAAAGTGAAGACAGTTTATAAAAAGTGGTTTGTATTTTAGACTTGATTAGTAATGTAAGTAGTATTAGCCATACAACTTTGCAACATAGACCTACTAGAGATTTTACTTTTAGCACAAGTATAATAACTTTGTCAGCTGTGCTTTTTTTCAGTGGATAAGAATCAGCTTACCAGGCATGAGTTGCTAAACTAATGTGCAGATTGTCCTTGAGCTGCTCTCGACTGTGAGACACAAAGAAGCAAAAATACCTATGAGATAACAAGTTCGAGCAAGGAGGAGGCTGAGGCAGCGTGTGAAACCGCAAGGCTTATCGCAGAAAACTACAGCTGGCTTTTAGAGAAAGGACCAATTAGAAGTACTATAAATATGCTGGCTTTGCTGCTGATTATAAAAGTCTGATGCTTGTTGGTAAAATTTGAGTTATAAAAAAAAAGAACAGTGGAGCTGCCCGGAGGGGTCATGGACACACCAGCCATCCCCATGCATTGAGCCACGGTATCCATCACACTAGCCGGGGACAGGAGATCGTTGAACGTGCTCACCCTACTTTAAAAGTACCGCTCAACTGTCTTAGGGAAGGAGAGAGCATGGGGCATAGAAGATATAATGGTCTACTGAGTCTCTCTTGCAGATTGACATGTTCCTCGGAGTGCTCGCCGTGACGCAGATCAAGATGGAGTCACTCAACTGTTGGCGCGATTGAACAGTGAAGTGGAACACGACCAGCACCTGTTCATATCTTCCCGCAATTGGCTCAGCTAGCACATGTGCTGGGCAGACATGTTATGTATCAGCCCGTGCCACAGGACACTGGAGTCATCAAGCATAGGGAAGGGGAGATGTGGTAGGCATCCGGAAGATCTCAGGTTGTAACGTGAGAGGTGGAAGGTACAGAAGAGGTGGGCACGGGGTGGAGTGAGAGGAGGTGCTGGTGGTAGCAGATATAAGCACATGGTGTAAACAAGGGGTTGGAATTAATGTACTAACCAAAACCAAGAGGTACTTTGCCATTTACTTATATGGGACCAAATATACCAATTCTCAATTGCCAATTACCAATGTCAGCCCTGCGATCACTTCGTCCGACTCACGGGCTGCAATACCCATGTCAATCCTACGAAGGCTTTCGCGTTCGCCTTACAGGTGGCGCGTAGGCTGTCAATACGAATACGAGGATCTTCTAGCCTAACCAAGCGGAACTTTCGCTCCATCTTACTGGCAGGCTGCTTTGGGCTCTCCCTGGGCCCAACCAAGTGGAGTCTACTACTCCGCGACTTAGAGACAAGTTCACCAGATTCCGCCCCCAACCAATTAGAAGTGCCTTACCACTCCAGGGAACGTTGCGAGGAGATGTAACGTTGCAGACTATGGTCCTCCCTGAGAATTCCTCGGTGCCAGTTGTAGTTCGATCAACATCCGATCCCATCCAGTCTCATTCTCAAGGTCCCAGCTGGGTCACCAAAACATTTGACAGATCCACAATCCTGAAAAAATTATCTACACAGGAATGCAGATAAGCAGACACTTCTTTATTATGCAGCACTGGGAAAACATGGGGGATAGCTCCTCCATACTTAATTCGTTGTCAGTTACCATTTTCATGGTTTTTATTCGGCTCAAACAAAAAAAAATGCATTTGCCAACACAAGCATGCATAAAATGTCGATCTGTCAATTCAGTCCTTCACCTTGATTGGGTCCCAACAAACAAAAAATTTCCAAAATCACAGTGATTGGTCAAAAAAAGATATCAGTGCCTTTCTTTTAGTAACAACTACGGTAAAAGCCAAGGTAACCTAACAAATACATTCACCAGGGTCTCCTGGCTAAGGTAAAAGGTCCCCATCAGGTGTGGTATGTAACTCTTGGAATTTGACACTTATGTGATTCAAATGAATACTTACTTAATCAATAGGTGTTTGAGTTATTTGCAAATGCTTAGCTAATTCATTGAACTATTAAGAAGTGATTAACAAGTGCTTAATAAATGCTTGACTACTTATTGTGATGATAAGTAGTTTACTAAAATAATTGTGTATCTGCAACACCTGTGTAACCTATCAGCCAGTGTAATGGAAAAGGTCATGTTCGTTAATCAAATCATGAAAGAATAGTTTTGCACGGAACCATTTAAAGTCATTGTAAAAGTCTTGTAAAACTTTAACTGTAAAGTTTCTACAATGTGAACAGGTGCAGTTGGCTAAGGTGCTTATAGGAGGTACAATAAAATAGGTTGTGAGTGAGCTGATAAGAGCCAAAAGAAGAGTACATGATTGGGCCACTAGAGGAAGACTACTGACTTCATCCCACCGACCACCCTACGACCACTAGGAGGAAGAAGAAGACCCGCTAGTAACAAGACGGGCACATGTGCAGAGTACACCAGGGAGCGATGCATCCGACCGATAAGGACTGTATAAAAGGACTGTGATACGGGATGGGGATCGCACGCTGTTGGTGGAGCAGAGTCTCCCGGTCGGCCAGCACTGATTTGCTTATTTGCCACTTACTTAATAAATTTGATCTATGAGTCACTTACATTGGCTTGTGCAACTTATAACAGCCAGCACTGTGCTACCTTTGCAGCGGGTTTCATGTGGTAGTTAATTCCAATCCTGTGCACTTGGCCTACTCAACTCCCATTGAAAATACAGGCTGTCGATGGAAGTTACGTCTCTGTGTCTCGGAGCTACAAGAAAGCAGGTACGCCGACCCGACCTACAGTGGTACGTGGGTCCCTGTGTAGCCTATCGACCAGCACTGTGTCACCTTTGCAATTGCTTTCCCGGTTGAGCTATCACTTTCCCACAAACTTGGCCTGCTCAGATGCCATGTAAAAATAAAGACTACCAGTAGAAGTTACGCCACTGCGTCTGGGAGCTACAAGAAAGCAGGTATGCAGACCCCACTTACAGTAGTACGTAGGTCCCCGTGTAGCCTATCAGCCAGCATTGTGTCACTTTTTGTAGAGAAAAAATGAGGTAGCATGGACATGGATTCCGGGGTATAATGCTAGGGCCGTTGGGGCAAGGCAGCCTGGGCTTTAATTATATCGATTTGATGCACAATCAAGACTAGAGTCAGAGTCATGATTAAAGTAGTTGCTGTCACGTAGACAGCAGGTTGCTTTCTATTCCCTCAAGGTCAGACTGCAGTGTATATAAGTTAGAGCCTGCTTTTAATAAAGTGAGGATTTCTGCTATCACTCACACTGAGTAGGACTGGATTTCTTCCCATCCAGTTGAGAATTGGACCCTACGCTGAGAGCCTCATGAAGTAGGCTTAGAGCTGTTTTTTAGGCTTCGAGATGGGTTTTTAGGATTCGAGTTTTTTTTCTTAGGCCAAGAGCCAAAAATTTCGCAGCAAATGGTGGGGCTCTAAGTGACGTTACGCCTCTGCGTCTG
The DNA here is from genome assembly GCF_028858725.1 of Colius striatus. Lineage (NCBI taxonomy): Eukaryota > Metazoa > Chordata > Aves > Coliiformes > Coliidae > Colius > Colius striatus. Next base: position 4,176,078 of record NC_084789.1, read on the forward strand.
GGAATTACAAGAAAGAAGGTCCCCTTATAGCCTATCAGCCACTTCCATCCCAGACCCATTACAGTCTCCACCCCTTATTCCATACCATTTATGTCATGCTCAGACAAACCATAACTGACAACCCATATACATTCTTATATACTCTCATTAACCAGTATCCCCACTCTTCAACAAACAACATTCTTGTATTCCCCCTTGCATCTTACATCAAAAAACAAAACCACATTCTTATATTTTTCATCCTCTGTAGATGTTAACTGGAGCAGACCATAACTTCTGTCTCATCCATCAAGATGGATATCCAGGCCAGGGGAAACAGTGTGTTCAGTGTTGGGCACCAACACCGTCTTGGTTTGTCCACTTATCCAGTTTTCTTGCGAAGTTCATACCTCATCGTCTACAACAGATAACTCACATCACAGGTTATTTTTCCCCCAAGGTTAAGTCTCCTTGAGGTACACATCGAGTTTCCCCATCCTTTCTCATCACCCACCAAGTATACCCAGGCCCTTGAGCAAAGACAATCCCACGATTGGGTTTGCCCTTTCCAATGGGAGGTGCAACCAAAGGTTAGTTGAACCTCTGCTGTTAACCAGCTAAGTGACTTCTGCTAAATTTTTATCCCACTGCTTCTATGCCCCATTGCCCAGTGCTCTCAACGTGGTCTTTAGTAATCCGTTATATCTTTCAATCCACTCACTGTCATGTTTCTTGCCCGGGAGTTTATGACATTATTTAAAAAATTAGTCCCATTGTCTGATTCAATTCTTTCTGGAGTGCCGTGTCACCACAAAACTTGCCTTTCACGACCCAAGACAGTATTTCAGGCAGTGGCATGGTTTCCAGGGTATGTTTCCAACCAATCGGTAGTTGCTTCCATCATGGTAAGTCTATAACACTTGCCTTGATGTGTTTGTGGTGGCGGTCCAACATAGTCAATTTGCCAGGCCTCACCATATTGAAAACCCAGCCATCGGCCTCTTTTCCAGGGAGACTTGATTCGTGTGGCTCGCTTGATTGCAGCACATTTCACATTCGTGGGTGACCTGTGTAATGGCTTCCATGGTCAAGTCCACCCCTCGATCACGAGCCCATCTATATGTTGCATCTCTTCCCAGATGTCCTGATGTTTCATGGGCCCATTGAGCTATAAATAGCTCACCTTTATGCTCCCAGTCAAGGTCTACCTGAGCTACTTCAATTTTGGCAGCTTTGTCTACCTGTTGGTTGTTCCATTGTTCGTCAGTGGCACGACTTTTGGTCACGTGAGCATCTCCATGACGTACTTTCAGAGTCATGTTTTCCACCCGAGCAGCAATGTCTTGCCATAATGCAGCAGCCCAGATAGGTTTACCCTTGCTCTGCCAGTTGGTCTTCTTCCATGGCTGTAGCCATCCCCATAGGGCATTAGCCACCATCCAGGAGTCAGTATAAAGATAGAGTACTGGCCACTTCTCTCGTTCTGCAATCTTTAGAGCTAGTTGCATGGCTTTCATATCAGCAAACTGACTCGACTCCCTTTCTTCTTCAGTGGCCTCAACAACTTGTCGTGTGGGACTCCACACAGCAGCTTTCCACTTACAATGATTTCCTACCACGCGGCAGGATCCATCAGTAAACAAAGACTCTCATCTTCCGATAGTTCATTATATGGTGGTGTCTCTTGGGCACGAGCTGTTTCCTCAGGCAATGCTCCAAAATACCTGCCTTCTGTCCAGTCCATGATCTCTTCCAGGATTCCTGGGCGATTAGATTTCCCCAGCTGAGATCGTTGTGTAATCAACGTCATCCACTTACTCCATGTAGCACTGATTGCATGATGGATAGAAGGGGTTTTCCCTTTGAACATCCAGTGTAGCACAGGCAGATGTGGTGCTAAAAGGAGATAAGCTTCTGTGCCAATGACTTCTGAAGCAGCTCGAAGTCCCTCATATGCTGCTAGTATTTCTTTTTCAGTTGGGTTGTAGTGGGCTTCTGCTCCTCGATATCCTCGGGTCCAAAACCCTAATGGTCGACCTCGGGTTTCTCCAGATGTTTTCTGCCAGAGGCTCCAGGTGAGGCCATGCTCTCCAGCGGCAGTGTAGAGGATATTCTGCACATCTGGTCCTGTACGGATGGGCCCAAGGACGACTGCACGAGCTATTTCCTCTTAAATTTCTTGAAAAACTTGTTGTTGCACAAGGCCTCACTCAAAACAGTTCTTCTTTCTGGTTACTTTAAAAAGAGGACTCGCAACCTGACTTTAACCTGGGATATTCATCCTCCAGAATCCCACAAGGCCCAGGAAAGCTTGTGTTTCTTTCTTATTAGTTGATTGAGACATAGTCGCTATTTTGTTCAAAACATCCAGAGGCACATGCCGACGCCCATCTTGCCATTTTATGCCCAAAAACTGTATCTCTTGTGCAGGTCCCTTTATTTGTTTCTTTTTACAGAAAAAACAGCTTTTAGGAGAATCTGTATTATTCTTTTCCCTTTCTCAAACACTTCTTCTGCCTTGTTGCCCCATACAATTATTGCATCAATGTACTGTAAATGTTCGGGGACATCACCTATTTCCAGCACAGTTTGGATTACACCGTGACAAAGAGTAGGACTATGTTTCCACTGTTAGGGCAATCGATTCCAGGTATATTGGACACCTCTTCATGTGAAGGCAAATAGTGACCTGCACTCTGCTGCAAACAGAAGTGAGAAAAATGCATTAGCGATGTCAGTCATAGCATACCACTTGACTGCTTTTGACTGCAGTTCATACTGGAGCTCTAACATGTCTGGTACAGCAGCACTCAGTGGTGGTGTCACTTCATTCAGGACACGATAGTCTACTGTTAACCTCCACCCTCCATCATATTTTTTCACAGGCCATATGGGACTCTTAAATGGGGAATGAGTTTTGCTAATTACTCCTTGATCCTCCAGTTGATGAATCAACTCATGGATGGGAGCCAGTGAATCTCGGTTCATGCGATATTGCCTCTGTTGTACCGTCCTGGTACCAATTGGTACCTTTTGCTCTTGAACTTGCAGCAATTCCAAAACAAAAGGGACTTCTGAGAGGCCAGGTAATCTGAAGAGTTTTTTGATTTTCTCTGTATCTACAATGATTATACCAAAACACCATCGAAATCCCTTGGGGTCTTTGAAGTACCCTCTCCTGAGGTAATCTATGTCGAGAATACAAGGGGCCTCTGGACCAGTCAGTTAAGCTCACTTCAGCCTCTAAGACAGATAACTGTTCACATTCCCCTGTCACTCCAGAGATCCAGACTGAATCTGTACCTGTATACCTTGATGGCATCAATGTACACTGTGGAGAAAAAATCAGGGAGCATGGACATAGATCCCGAGGCATAATGTTAGGCCTGATGGGGCAAGGCAATCTGAGTTCTAGTTATATGAATTTAATGCACAATCAAGACCAGAGTCAGAGCCATGGTTAAAGCAGTTGCTGTCACGTAGTCAGCGCAGACAGCAGGCCGCTTTCTGCTCCCTCAAGGTCGGGCTGTTTTCAGCTAATGAGCTAACAGCTCAAGGTGGAAAACAACTTCAGAGAAAAACAAGATGGGAAAATGTGAGGGAGCTTGCTTATCGCAGAAACCGCAAGTAGGATGGACATAATAATGTAATCTATTAGCTGCTGTTGCTGAGGTAGCTTTGAAGCTGCTGTGTATATAAGTTAGAGCCTGCTCTCAATCAAGGAGAAGATTTCTGCTATCACTCACATTGAGTAGGACTGATTTCTTCCCACCCAGCTGAGAATCGGACCCTGGGTTGATCGCCGCATGAAGTAGGCTTGGAGCTGGTTTTTCAGGCTTCGAGCCTGGGTTTTTCAGGCTTCGAGCCTGGTTCATTTTTCAGGCTTTGAGCCTGGTTTCAGGCTTCGAGCCTGGTTTTCAGACTTCGAGTCTGTTTTTTTCATGCCAAGAGCCGAAAACTTCGTGGCATATGGCGCCCGAACAGGGACCATCACTGGGTGTTACCGGGTAAGGAGCCTGCCTGTGGGGAGCTGAGACTTGAAAATCTGGAGGCAGAGGCAGTCGTCGGAGGAGGAAGCCTGCCAGATCCCAAGCAGAGGTTGCTGTACCCGGGAGAGTGACTACAGGTTGCGGTGAGACGAGGATCCGACAACATGGAAAAGGAGGTAACACTCTCACTTTTACATCGCTTTTTAGAAAAGCGGGGGGTGGACTTAAAACTGGCCTATTTATCTGGTCTACTTGTATATGGTAATTGTAAAGGCTTTTTTAAAGACTCTGAGAAATATTTTGATGAGGAGGAGTGGAGAGCATATGGGACTTGTCTTTGGGACTTGGTTATAGACAAAGACAAAACTGCTCGGAAACTGATGAAACCATGGAGAGAAGTAATTAACTGTTTGAAAAAGTATAAATTGGAAAAGGATTTGGCTGCTGCTGTAACTCAGCGGCTTGATATGTCTGAGACTGTAGTCGAGCCAACAGCTGGACTGTTTGGTATCAGGACTAATTATGTCTCACCTCCCTTTTCCAGTGAGTGGCGAGAAATTGGAAACCTTGTCTGGGAAGCCACTATTAGTGGTGATAAGGACAATAGTAAGATCAGTAAAGATCTAGGTCTCGTTTGGAGAGACGTGATAAATACTTTAAAAGAAATGCCTGCAGCCCAGGCGTTGACCGTTGCGCCGAGGCCGAAGGAGACAGACGGGAACGGACAGGCTCCTGCAGGAAGTATTAAAGAAACTGGAGCGACAAGAGACCACTGAAACACAGCCTGTCGCCACTGAAACACAACCCGGTGCGCAGCCCGTCGCTGAGCGGGGCGTGCTGAGAAAAAAAAAAAAAAAAAAAGTTATTTTATACACAAGAGTATTTACAAAGTCAGAGAGGCGAAGGGGCTTCGGAGCAGAGCCCCTGCGGGAGAGCTGCTTCCCATTCGAGCCCAACCCCCCCGCCGAGTTACCCCTGGGACGAATTGCAGGGGAATGCCAAGTGGGCGGAGTCGGGCGGGGGTGCAGCGCAGGACGATTAGAGGAGAGTTGGTGAGTGCGACCCCGTGTTAGACTGGGCACCATCGGGCACGCGAGGGGAGACAAAGAAAACACAGGAGAGACTAATACCGACTGCGCCGCTGGCGCCGGGGACAGCACGGAGTGAGTCAGACCCCCCCCCCTGCCCCTTCCATCCGCAGCCGCCGCCGTGCAGCCGCTTCCCGCGCCCGGTCAGTGTCTCTGGAATGCCCCCCCACACACACATACCGCGCGTCGACACCATCGGCCCCAGCCCTCATGGACCGCTGGGCTCGTCCTTTCCATCCTCAATCCGTTGCCTCAAAGAGTGTAAAAACTGTTGGTCGTGATGTTATGCATTTTGCTGTAAATGTGATGATGAATACTGGTTTTCTTACAGTGGAATCTTTCTAAGGCGTTTTAGGTGTCAGGAACAGAACATTTTGACATTGAGAAGCTAAAAGGTGATTTGTGTTTTAGACTCACTGGTGAAGGATTTTTTTTTATCAGGAGTAAAAAAAAAAAAAAAAAAAGGATTTTGTCATACTGTTGATGCTTCAAATGATTGAGGTAAATGGTTTTAGGCAATTTCAACAAACCAAGCAAAACATGTGGCTTACACCGGTCAAAGCAATCAATCAGTCTACAATATGTTTATCAATGACCACTCCAGATAATCCTTTTTCTACCTGTTTGGTGGGAGTTCCATCAGATGTGGCACAATGGCCTGTACCAAATGCATTAAAACCAAATCCCTTAGTTAAGGGTAATGGCAAAGTTGACAGCTGGGATTTGATCATTTCATGGTTGCCAATAATGACAACAGAGCCACAGGAGTTAGAATTATTGGGATCTATAAAGATGGATTTTTGTGTTATGTTTAATTTTACCAGCAATACCAAAACATTTGGGACAGAATGTTGATCCCATCCTGGGCGTGTATAAGAACACAACATCTTGGTGCAATTATACTTCACCAAAAAGATCCAGGCCTAGTCTTGTGCCTATGCAGTTACCAAAGGGAATTTTTCTGATCTGTGGGGACCAGGCATGGCCTGGGATACCCTCGAGATTACAAAGGGGACCATGCAGTTTGGGACAACTGACGATCTTGATGCCTAATCACACAATGATTTAGAAACATCATTGTCAAAACCAATTTGTGCATGCATTTACTGACAAATGTGATGACCATGTTACCTTTGGTCTCCCTCAGCAATAATAGCAACTAGGATATTTGCTCCAGCTGTAAGAGTATCTGCTTTATTAACTCAGCTATGCAAATTAGGATGCTGGCTTAGCAAACAAAGTAACCAAACCTCAATGACATTAGAAGGCTTGATTAGTGATGTAAGTAGTATTAGACATGCACTTGTGTATCATTTTATGCATGATATCCTCATTGCTCAGGAGGAGGCATTTACTGTAGATCAAGAGAGAGATCTAGAAACCATGTTATTTAGGGAAACTAACTTTGCTTGCTCCTCGACAGCAGGACTGGTTAAAAATTACCAAGTTATGGAAAACAAGAGATACCCACAACTTAAAAGGAGATTGTGATGGTAAAGTACAATTGTGGTCCATTACGGCGAATGTGTTTGCTTCAGCATTTGTACCTGGGTTGGCTGCAGCCCAGGCCTTATGGCAGTTAGAAAAATTAGTGTGTTGGTCGGAGCAGCAAGCTAATGTTACTACTGATGTTATTGAAAAATTGTTGGCAGACCAGAAAAGCCTTAGACATGCCTTATTGCAAGATCGTGCAGCTATTGATTTTTTGCTATTGGCACAAGGGCACGGATGTCAAGACTTTGAAGGCATGTGTTGTTTTAATCTTTCTGATCATAGTGAATATATTCACAAAGCTTTGACATATTTAAAGGTTCATGCTAAGAATATTATGGTGGGTTATCACCCTTTTGATAATTGGCCTCAATCAACTTTTGGGGGGTTGTCACCTTGGTTGACTATGTTAATCAAAGAAGGGTTAAGATGGATTTTGGTTATTTTGCTTTTGCTTGTAATGTTTAGAATAGTATATAGTTGTATTATGAAGGCAGTACATACATTGACTGACTCAGTCTTGATCGTGCAAAAACCAAACGGGGGAATTGTGGAGAAAAAATGAGGGAGCATGGACATAGATCCCGGGGTATAATGTTAGGCCTGATGGGGCAAGGCAATCTGAGTTCTAGTTATATGAATTTAATGCACAATCAAGACCAGAGTCAGAGCCATGGTTAAAGCAGTTACTGTCACGTAGTCAGCGCAGACAGCAGGCCACTTTCTGCTCCCTCAAGGTCGGGCTGTTTTCAGCTAATGAGCTAACAGCTCAAGGTGGAAAACAACTTTGGAGAAAAACAAGATGGGAAAATGTGAGGGAGCTTGCTTATCGCAGAAACTGCAAGTAGGATGAACATAATAATGTAATCTATTAGCTGCTGTTGCTGAGCTAGCTTTGAAGTTGCTGTGTATATAAGTTAGAGCCTGCTCTCAATCAAGGAGAAGATTTCTGCTATCACTCACATTGAGTAGGACTGATTTCTTCCCACCCAGCTGAGAATCGGTTGATCGCCGCATGAAGTAGGCTTGGAGCTGGTTGTTCAGGCTTCGAGCCTGGGTTGTTCAGGCTTTGAGACTGGTTTCAGGCTTCGAGCCTGGGTTTTTCAGACTTAGAGTCTGGTTCATTTTTCAGGCTTCGAGCCTGGTTTCAGGCTTCGAGCCTGGTTTGCAGACTTCGAGTCTGGTTCATTTTTCAGGCTTCGAGCCTGGTTTTCAGACTTCGAGTCTGGTTTTTTCAGGCCAAGAGCTGAAAACTTCGCGGCAGTACACTGTGCCCCTGTGTCTACTAAGGCTTTATACATTTGTGGGTTTGATGTTCCAGGCCATCGACCCCACACAGTCCAGTAGATTCGGTCATCCCTTTCCTCCTCCTGGCTGGAGGCAGAGACACTCTGTTTCTTTTCTTCATCAGAGTATTTGCTATCTGATCCTTGCAATTTTAGACCTGAAGTCTCCTCATTGGCATCAGAGGAAGTGGTTGCAGTTCTTCTATGTCTTGAAGATTACTGATTGTCCTCTTTTGTTCTGGCAGCTACTATGCTCACAGACCTCTTGAGTGGTCCTTTTCTAACAGCTGTCTTCCCCCTTAGTTCACGTACACACGCTTCCAGCTTAAAAGTGGGTTCACCATCCCATTTCCTCATGTCTTCTCACAGTCTGGATAACTTGTGCAATAGAGTCCAAGGTTAAGTCCATCCCTCGATCACGAGCCCATTTATAGGTAACATCTCTGCCTTGATGACCTGAAATATAATGGGCCCATCGAGCTAAAAATAATTCCCCCTTATGTTGCCAATCGAGATCTATCTGAGAAAGCAGCCTTGTAAACTTGCTGGTTATGAAGATGTTTTTACGTGGCCCGCCCGCTTTTTGGGTATGTTAGCATCTACATGGCGCACCTTCACAACTAGTTTCTCCATTCAAGCAGCAATGTCCTGCCATAGTGGAGCAGCACAGACAAGTTTACCCCGTCGTTGCCAGTTTTTCTGTCTCTATTCCTGTAGCCATCCCCACAGAGTGTTTGCCACCATCCATGAATCAGTGGAGAGGTAGATCCTTGGTCATTTTTCCTGTTCAGCAATGTCTAAAGCCAACTGGATGGCTTTTACCTCTGCAAACTGACTGGATTCACCCTGTCTTTCTGCAGTTTCTGAAATTTTGCGTAAAGGACTCCATACAGCTGCCTTCCATCTCCGATGCCTTCCCACAAGGCAGCAGGACCCATCTCTAAACAGGGCATACCGCTTCTCATCTTCTGGCAGTTCATCATACGATGGGGCCTCATCAGCACGTGTCCCCTTCTCTGGTGATATTTCACCATCTTCGCACCCTGGCCAGTTTGTGATCACCTCCAAAATCCCAGGGCCGCTAGGCTTCCCTATGTGACCTCGTTGTGTGATCAGTGCGATCCACTTACTCCATGTAGCATCAGTTGCATGATGCATAGGGAATGTCTTCCCCTTTAACATCCAGCCCAGCACTGACAGTCGAGGTGCTAGGAAGAGTTGTGTTTCTGTGCCAATCACTTCTGACGAAGCTTGAACTGCTTCATATGCTCCCACTGTCTCCTTCTCGGTTGACTCTGTATCCCGGACTCCAGAACCTGAGGTGTTGGCCTCGACCCTCCCCAGGTGCTCTCTGCCAAAGACTCCAAGTAGGGCCATTCTCCCCAGCTGCAGTGTGGAGCACATTTTTTAACATCTGGTCCTGTACGGACTGGCCCAAGCGCCATCGCATGAACAATCTCCCGTTTAATTTGTTCAAAACTTTGTTGCTGCTCAGTACCCCATTCAAAATCATTCTTCTTCCGTGTCACACGGTAGAGGGGGCTAACAATCATACTGGAATTTGGAATATGCATTCTCCAAAAACCCACAACACCTAAGAAAGCTTCTCTTTCCTTTTTGTTAGTTGGTGGAGACATGGCTGCATTCTTCTTTATCACCTCTATTAGAATATAATGACGTCCATCCTGATATTTTACTCCTCAAAACTGGATCTCCTATGCAGGTCCTTTGACTTTCCTGTGTTTAATGACAAAGCCAGCCTTTAGAAGAATTTGAATTATTTTCTTTCCTTTATCAAGGACTTCCACTGCTGAGTCACCCCACACCACAATATAATCAATGTATTGCAGATGTTCTGGGGCCTCACCCTCCTCCAGTGTGGCCTGGATCAGTCCATGGCAAATGGTGGGACTGTGTTTCCACCTGTCATAAATTGAGACCACAATGGATCATAAGCCAATTATAATTTTATTAATTGTAGCAAGTAGAATAAGAGCAAAGACAGCGCTGGACGACAGGGGAGTCTGCGCTCCGCCAACTGCCGTACTGATTAGTTTAAACAGTCCTTTTTTATACATTTTGCATCCGTGGCCGTAAAGTAGGAGAACTGCTCTGCGCATGCTTCAGTTACTGTGAGGGGTCTTTTTTTCTGTCTTTCGGTGGTTGCTGAGTAAGAAGTTTTCCTTCTTTGTTTTATAATTGATCCCTCACTTAGATAGAGTTGTTTTTCTTATCTTCGCCAGTCCCTTAGAACATCTTGTAGTCATCCTTGAGCAGTATCTCTCCTGTTTACACAAATGGTGTCTGGTATGTGAAGGCAATTGCAGTTATCTTATCTCACATGAGTGATGTCCTGCAGCTGTTCGCATAAGCACTTTCCTTTCTTTTGTCGCTTAACCTTTACATTGGGCTTAACATAAATTTTAATAAACAATACCCTAATTCATAGTTTCTTACAATCCCCCCTTTTTCTTTTATCCTATTATTGTTTATTAGACACTATTTTCATTTTCGACACTGCAGGCAAGCTTTTTCCACAATCCCGACATGTATCATAACATTCACAAGATAATACCTTACAATTACAATCACAGTTTTCACGTGGCATATCGCATTCACAACAGTCTTCGTCATCTTCATCTTCATTAGTAGGTATACTTTTATAATCTCTCTCAGCTCTCCGTAGTTAGAATGAGTAGTTTAGCTATGTCAAACCGCTCCTTAATAAAATGTAAAATACAGCGTAATATGCATGGTTCAAATATAAGTCCCAGAATCAACATAATAAGCGGTCCTGCTAAGGCAAACAATAAAGTGGTTAGCCAGGGTGAAACGTTAAACCAATTTTTATACCATGATCTGCCCACCTCACGATCCTTTTTACGTTGATTTAACCTTTTCCGAAGTTTAGACATGGTGTTATTCCGATGTCTGAACTAACCCATTTAGTTCCTGGTGTCGGGATAGCCCATTTGTCATATCTGTGTTGTGGTTTTCCCAAGTGATGTCTATATATCTATCTCCTGTTGTTTTCCAATCTGAAGCTATTGTCTCACAACCCCAATAACCACAATAATAATGTCCCGGGTAATTACAATAACTTTTTTCCAGGGTTTGAGGCTGGACATATGTACCATGCCTTGCATTGCGCTTGGGTGTAACCCAAATTTAAACAGTTTGTTGGATGACATCCCATTGCTTCAAAAGGTATTAGTGAAAATAAAGATACAGTAAAATTCCAATTTCCTTCCGAACTGCTTCGATTTTGTATAAGCTTACTTTCCTGTAAGTTATATAATTTCCAGAGCACTGGCTCATGGGGTTCCCATTTGCTTGAGTTAGTATCAATAGCAAAACCACCAGTATACCAGGAAAAACGGTATTTGTCAATTTTACCAATTTAAGTATAATTTTACCAGTCCTAGGGAAGTTCGACCATGGTTGCTTTTGCGTCCCATTGTTTTGGTTCTTTTCTCCACAGTTTGTTCCTCCTCTGCCTCGCCCGTCGACTCGGTTGCTTCGAGCCACGGGGTGTACCATCTTCTCGGCAGCAAGGGAATTCTTCAGGAGACAGCTGTTTCAGGGCCTTTTACCTATTTACACAGGCTTTAATGGGACAAAGCAAGACACAGTTAGCACTTTTCTTTATAGTCAGGATTTCAACTACAAAGGGGATTGGTTCGTTGGAGTGGTTTCCCAACACTGTGTGCAAACTCCTATTGGAGGGTATCCACATTCACCATTTATCCTGGCATACCTTGCACCTAAAACAAGCAAATGGATACCAATTGCAATTTAAATCATTACACCTAATTCTTATATCTAGAGTGTATATATATATATATATATTATTTACATCAGTATATTTTCTATATTCAATATGATGTGGTTGTATGAGTTTAGCAATTCCCTTCAGCACACTTTGTACGCTTCCATATAATAGATAAACAAAGAAATAATTATTGCAAATATAAATGACAATACACTTTATACCAAAAGGTAACACAGCAAAACAATCAAATAAAGTCTCTATCATTACGTTATCTTTTCAGGGTTATCTTGGTGTCACTTGGAGTACTGATTACTTTCCAGTGGGGTCTCGTTATTGGGCCTTTAATGCGATTGGCATGAGTCCATCCACGCTCAGCAGTCCAGACAGCCGTTTCTGTTGTAAGCAAAACAAGATAAGATCCCTCCCAGCTGGGTCTTAGAGTTTCTTCCTTCCACACTTTAATCAATATCCAATCTCCAGGCTTGACATTATGAATTTTTTTTGTTTGTTTGTTTTTTTTTTTTTTAAGTCCAACAGGGGTCGTTGCACAATCAGTCCCTGCTCCCAAAGCTTGTTACGGTGTTCTGCTAATTGCGAAACATAGTCATTAATCACACAATCTCGAATTAAAACATTAATGTGTTAAATGATCCACCATTACTCATAAATATTTGTAACGTCCAACCCTTAGGTAGTTCAGTAAAATCCACTTGTATGTGTGAGAAGGGTCTGTATGCTGGGGAACGTCCCCCAAGGGGTTTTTGTCTCATGTTATTTCGATTAACCTTTTGACAGGTCTCACAGGCTGCTGTGTGCATAGTCAAAATCGTATTATAATTGCCTGCCACTCGTTTTGCTTCTGTATCGGCGGCATTATTTCCCCTGACTTGATAACTTGTACCTCACTGGTGTCCCTTTATATGTACAACTGCTATTTTATTCGTCATTTTTAATGCCCCCAGAACTCGCCGAATCAATTCCGGGTGTATCAATTCTTTTCCCTGCGAGTTAACAAATCCTCTTTCCTCCCATATTTTTCCAAAAGTGTGTACTACTCCGAATGCATAGCGTGAGTCTGTATATATAGTTCCGTCTTTTTCCTCCTTTTTACATTTCCCAGCGCTCTGTCTTCCCCGCTGCAGTGCGGCCGGGACGGCATTGCTGGGGGGTGGGGGGGAGAGTGGGCAGCAGCAACAGCAAGTCCTATCCTCATGCCAGGGCGAGCAGGACCAGCTCGGGGGGGAGCCCTGCACAGCCCTAGGCTGGCAGCCAGGGGAGGCAGGCAGGGCTGTGCCTGGGCATCCCCACGGCAGCCAAAACAATCCTCAGGACAGCACCCAGGGGCTCTGCACCGTGACCCGGCCGTACAGCTCCAGATACCGCCACTGCTGCCAACAGCTATGATCCAGCTGCCCCCTCCAAAAACACTTCTTCCAGGGGGAAGAGGAGCAGGGTGGGGGCACAAGCGGGGCCTGACCTCCTCCATGCTCTCCCAGCACCCCACCACAGCCGAGGCTTGGGGGGGACTAGTGGAGGGCCGGTGGAGTGCTGCCAGGGTTCACACTCCAGTGACACTAACGCTTTCCACAATGCATATAGCTCACAGGCTTGAGCCGACCAGCTGGCACTCAGGGGGCCTGATTCTATTACCTTAAACTCTCCTTTTTCCAACTTAACGATGGCATATCTGGACAATCGTTTACCTTCCACTATTCGTGATGACCCATCTATAAATAATACTTCTCCATATTATAGTTCTTCTTCTAAGTCTGGCCTAATATGCGTCTGCTGTTCAATTGTTTGAAAACAATTGTGTAACAGTTCATTATCTTCTCTTGGGTACAAAAATTCAGCAGGATTAACTGCCCCAATAGTTTTTAAAGATAGTTTAGGGGATTCTATAAGTATTCCCTCATACTTTAATAATCGGCTATCTGTAAGCCATTTTTCTGCTTTTTGTTGCAACACTCCTCTGATGTTATGTGGAGCATATAAGACAACTTCTCCATTAAAGGTAATACGATTTGTTTCTTCAAGTAATAAGGCAGCAGCAACAATGATTTGTAAGCAGCTCGGCCAACCCCTGCTCACAGCGTCTAACAGCTTTGATAGGTATGCCACCGGTTTCTTTTGTCCGGCCCATTCCTGAGTTAATACTCCAAATGCTGTTCTTTCATGTGTGTTAACAAATAAATGGAATGGCCGCTTTAAATCTGGTAGGCTTAAAACCGGTGTTTGGCTTAGTTCCCTTTTGTGCAAGAAAGTTTAGGAATCGAATGCTTTCTTTTCTTACATCTTCCTTATTATTCCCTGCTATAAGCAGATCATCTACATATTGTAACAGTACATTTCCCGTTTGTACCTGGTATTCTTTTAAGAGCTCTTCCAGGGCCTGTCCAAACAAATTAGGGGACTCAGTGAACCCTTAAGGGAGCACGGTACATCTTAATTGCTGTTTACGGCCTGTTTCTATGTCTTCCCATTCAAAGGCAAAATAATCACAGCATTCTTCTGCCAGTGGACAGGCCCAAAAGGCATCCTTTAAATCAATCACACTATACCAGGAGTTATGAGGTCCTAACTTGCTTAGCAATGTGTATGGATTTGCTACTACAGGGAACCGGGTGATAGTTCTTTTGTTTATTTCCCTTAAATCATGTACGAGCCGATATTTCCCATTCGGTTTCTTTACAGGCAGAATGGGGGTGTTAAAGGGTGACATACAAGGCTCTAAGATTCCTTGTGCTAATAACCGATCAATTTCTGGTTTTAATCCTCTCCGTCCTTCTAGGGATATGGGATATTGCTTTACCCTCACAGGTATGTGGGGTTCAGAAATTTGGACTTTAATCGGTGGGATTTCCAGTCTACTAATTGTGTCCGGAGAGTACCAGACATCAGGGCTGATTTGTTTTTTTATCCTCCACGGTCAAAGGATAAGCAGACACTGTTAGCTCTTGATTCTTTACTTTAATTTCTGATTGCAATTCAACAATTAAATCTCATCCTAGCAGATTAAATTCTGCTTCAGGGACGAGCAAGAGTTCACCCATTCCGAATTTATTTTCAGTTTCAAATAATACATTTTTGATTTTGTTTACTTTAAATGGTTCTCCTTTTGCCCCAATCACTTGTACTTTTTCGGGGGAAATTTTACATCCCTCAGGTATTTGTTTAATAGTCGATTTTTTCAGCCCCAGTGTCTACTAAAAAGGTGAACTCTAGTTTATGGGGACCTATTTTTATCAAGGGCTCATGATGACTCCGGTCCCCCAAAATATAGAGCCCCTGACTCTCCTATTCCGCTTTCAATATTTCCTCATCCCTGATCCCTTCTCTACAATTCTTCTTTATATGTCCCTTTTTTCCACAGTAAAAACAACATCTCTGTTCCTTCTTTACTACTACATTCCTTGTTTCGTTCCAGCAGCAGTTTGTCTTTTACGATCCTCTCTGACCGCTGCTACCATCATTTTCACTTGCCACTTGCTGCTCTCCTCCTCTCGCCTTACATAGACTTTCCGGGCTTCCCTCAATAATTCATTCAACCCTCTCACTTGCCAGTCTTCTAACTTTTCAATCTTCTTTCTGATATCCCCCCATGATTTTGCTACAAACTGAGTTTTGAGGAGTGCTTGCCCTTCGTCAGGATTTACCCCGAGATACAGCTGAAGGGCTTTCCTCAGTCGTTCTAACCACTCAGTAGGGCTCTCATTTTTCTTTTGCATTTCATTAAATGCTTTATTGATATTCTGGCCACGGGGTACTGCTTTTCTAATTCCCTGAATTACTATAGTTTTCAGGTCCTGCATATGAGTTCTATGCACCGGATCATGATTATCCCAATTAGGTCTTTGGAGTGGCCATTTTAATATTTGCTTTAGGTCCCTGGGCATGTTGAGCATCCCACAATCTCATTCCTGCTCGTCTAATCATGTCTCTTTCCTCGGTAGTAAATAATTGACCAAGGATAGATTGCATTTCATCCCAAGTATAAAGGTTTGGTCCCAAAAGGAGGAGGGGGAGACTTTCGTTCCAACTCCGGTGGGGGAGTGGGTGCTCTGGGGACCTCTGGAGAGGCTGTGGGAGCAGGAGGGGAAATGTAAGGGAGGGTTAGAAGGGTTTCGTCTAACTCTTCCTTCTTTTTCTTTTGTTTAGCTTTTATTTCACTCAGCGGGTAAAGTCTAGTTCCCGGTCTTTTTAGCCACACTTCCGCATACTGACTTTCTTCCGGGTTAAGGGGTTTTTTATTATTAACCCAGAAATTTAATTGTTGTCTTATCCAATCTTCTTCTGGCCCGCAGACTAGCCAAAAGACATTTTCAGAAATCTTCTTCCCTCCCCATATCTTAGTACAGTATTCTATTATTTTCTGCTTATCTCTCCCTAGTGTTCCAGGGAAATATCTCCAATTGTCTAAGATATATGCCAGAGGGGTATTCTTAGGTACAGCAGGTACCCTTCCCATGGGTGTCGAAGGCTTGCTGCCCTTCGCCCCCATCTTCTGGATTATCCACAAACACACATTCACTTGCTCCCCTTGTTCCTGGCCCAGTCCCTCGCGGGAGATGGGAAACGCAGTACTTAAGGGTCCACACTCGCTTGGTTCAGTATATCGAACCTCTCATTTGTTATAATCCAGGATACCCAATCCCGCCCGAACGGATAACCCGCGAACCAATTTTCGCAATATACTTACGCGTCCCTGCGTCTTCGTCCAGACTCCCGTGCACAGAATTTTTATGGGATTTTACCGGTTTCCCCTTTGCTCATTATTCTAGAATTTAGGTTCGTCGGTAAGGTTGAGGTAGGCTGTCAGTCACGGGGCCGCGGATTGCCGCGGGGCGCCTTCCCAGAGGACTGAAACTCACCGTTCCTTATCCGAGTCACGGCACCAAGATTGTCATAAATTGAGACCACAATGGATCATAAGCCAATTATAATTTTATTAATTGTAGCAAGTAGAATAAGAGCAAAGACAGCGCTGGACGACAGGGGAGTCTGCGCTCCGCAAACTGCCGTACTGATTAGTTTAAACAGTCCTTTTTTATACATTTTGCATCCGTGGCCGTAAAGTAGGAGAACTGCTCTGCGCATGCTTCAGTTACTGTGAGGGGTCTTTTTTTCTGTCTTTCGGTGGTTGCTGAGTAAGAAGTTTTCCTTCTTTGTTTTATAATTGATCCCTCACTTAGATAGAGTTGTTTTTCTTATCTTCGCCAGTCCCTTAGAACATCTTGTAGTCATCCTTGAGCAGTATCTCTCCTGTTTACACAAATGGTGTCTGGTATGTGAAGGCAATTGCAGTTATCTTATCTCACATGAGTGATGTCCTGCAGCTGTTCGCATAAGCACTTTCCTTTCTTTTGTCGCTTAACCTTTACATTGGGCTTAACATAAATTTTAATAAACAATACCCTAATTCATAGTTTCTTACACACCCCTGGGGCAGTCGATTCCAAGTATACTGCACCCCTCTCCAAGTGAAAGCAAACTGAGGCCTGCACTCTTTTTTCTAAAGGGATTGAGAAGAATGCATTGGCAATATCAATGGTGGCATACCATTTGGTATTCGTATTGGAGTTCCAACATGTCTGGCACAGCCGCACTCAGTGGTGGCGTGACTTCATTCAGGCCACGACAGTCTACTGTCAGTCTCCACTCTCTAGTAGACTTTTGTACCGGCCATATAGGGCTGTTAAAGGGTGAGTGAGTTTTGCTGATCACCCCTTGGCGCTCCAAGTGGCGAATCAACTTATGAATGGGAATCACAGAGTCTCTGTTGGTGTAATATTGCCGACGGTGCACTGTTGTGGTTGCAATTGGTACCTGTTGCTCCTCAACCTTCAGCAAGCCCACAACAGAAGGGTCCTCATAAAGTCTGGGCATGCTGGATAATTTTTCAATCTCTTCTGCCTCCACTGCAGCCACACCCAAGGCCCACTTGCATCTTCTTGGGTCCTTAAAATACCCTCTCTTAAGATAATCTATGCCCAAGATGCATGGAGCTTCGGGGCCTGTCGCAATGGGATGCTTGTGCCAATTTGTGCCAGTCAGACTCTCTTCAGCTTCTAATAAAGATAACTGTTGAGATCCTCCTGTCACTCCAGAAATACAAATGGATTCTGTCCCTTTAAAATTTGATGGCATCAGAGTACATTGTGCACCAGTGTCCACTAAAGCCTTGTATTCTTGTGGATCTGATGTGCAAGGCAAATGAATCCACACAGTCCAATAAACCCGATTATCCTTTTCTTCCACCTGACTAGAGGCAGGGCCCCCCTAATACTGGTCATCGCAGTCATCATTTACTGTTTCCCAGGAAACACCAAAGGTCCCCTCGAGGGAATCAAAATTGAAATCAACCCTCCTATCTTGTGTAGGGAGTTGCTCACTGGAAAATGGAGTGGCATTCCTCCAAGGAGAGTTGCTTCTTTTAACCCTTCCTTTCCGCAACTCCTGTGCCTGTGCTTTTGGAGTGGGTGATCTTGGAGTAGATGGGGTAGGTGGCCTATCCCACTTGCTCATATTCTCTCCTTGGTCTTGTGGATGGGACCGTGAAACATCCTGGGGTGTATACTCCTTACGTTCCTGCTCTTGAGCACGGGGACGCTTATTTTTAACAGCTGGAGTACTGGCAGGTGGAGAGCAAGACGCAAATTGGTCAATCTTCCATGCCATTTTTTCTACAGCTGAAACAACAGCCTGTAGGGGACAAGACACATTTTCTTCATATTACCGAAGTGGAGCAGCTAGTTGTTCCACCGTTTGCCTCTCATCTTACTTCCAGGAGACAACTGCCAACGAACTGGTATAGTTTGGTGGAGTAATTCGTAGGAACTTTTGCCACATAAGTCGTGTGCATTGAACTTCATCTGGGTCTGTGGGCACATAGTCATTATAAATAAACACCAGCACAGCTAACTCCCTCAAATATTGAATGCCTTTCTCCTTGGTGGTCCACTTGCTTGGGGGGCTTTTAATATCTTCCTTGAAGGGGCATCTTTCCTTCACACCCAAAAGAAGTCGTCTCCAGAGGCTCAGGGTTTGTGACGGTCTTCCTATAGCCTTATCAATGCCCCCGTCCTGGGCCACGGAGCCCAATTGCCTGGCTTCCTTGTCCTCTAAGTCCTAACTGTGGGCTCCATTTTCCCAGCATCGGAGTATCCAGGTGACAATGTGCTCACCTGGGTGACGCCTGTAATCTTTCCGCACGTCTCGCAGTTCACTCAGGGACAAGGACTGACTGATTATCTCTGGCTCCAACTCTTCTTCCCTCTCCCTTGTTCATCTTCATCGTTAGTGCTGCAAAGCTTTTTTTTTCTGTATTTCTTTTTCTGTACAGGAGCAACTGATAGTGGCACAAATTGATACTCTGATTCAACAGCAATTGTATCAGCTGCCTCAGGTTGAGTGGCTGTAGTTGTAACAGAAACAGTCTGGGTTTGAGCATCAACATTTGTAGCAGCAGCAGTTTGAGTTTGTCCTTCTCAGCTCCCATTGAAAACAAAAAAAACTACTGGTAGATGTTAAGCCACTGCATCTGGGAGCTACAGGAAAGCAGGTAAACAGATCCCACCGAAAGTGGTATGTAGGTCCCCTTGTAGCCTATCAGCCAGCACTGTGCCACCTTTGCAGCTGCTTTCCTTTTGGAGCAATCTCCAATCTTGCTCACTTGGTCTGCACAGCTATGATTGGAAAAAAAGGCTGCTGGTACAAGTTACACCTCTGCATCATGGAGCTCTAAGGAAGCATTTAAGCAGACCCCACCTACAGTGGTACGTAGGTCCCCGTGTACCCTATCAGCAAGCACTGTGCCACCTTTGCAGCTGCTTTCCTTTTAGAGCTATCTCCAATCTCACGCACTTGATCTGCTCAGCTCCCATTGAAAAAATAGAGGCTGCCGGTAGAATTTTTGCCACTTCCTCTAGAAGCTACATAAAAGCAAGTACGCAGACTCCACCTACATGTTACATAGATCCCCGTGTATGCTATCAACCAGCACTGTGTCACCTTTGTAACTGCTTTCTTGTGGGAGCTATTTCCAATCCGGTGTGCTTGGCCTGCTCATCTCCCATTGAAAATACAAACTGTCGGTAGATGTTACGCCACTGCTACTGGGAGCTACAAGAAAGCAGGTATGCAGACTCTATCTATAGTGGTACAAAGGACCCATGTAGACTTTCAGCCAGAACTGTGTCGCCTTTGCAGCTGCTTTCCTGTAAGAGCTATCCACAATCCCACGCATTTGGCCTGCTCATCTCCCCTTGAAAATACAGCCTAACGGTAGAAGTTACTCCAGTGTCTCTGGGAGCTACAAGAAAGCAGGTATGCAGACTCTATCTACAGCGGTACGTTGGTCCCCGTGTAGCCTATCAGCCAGCACTGTGCCACCTTTTCAGCTGCTTTCCTGTGGGAACTATCTCCAATCCCGCGCACTTAGCCTGCTCAGCTCCTACTGAAAAAATACAGACTGCCTTTAGATGTTACTCCACTGTCTCTGGGAGCTACAAGAAAGCAGGTATGCAGACTCTATCTACAGTGATACGTAGGTCTCTGTCTAGCCTATCAGCCAGCACTGTGGACCTTTTGCAGCTACTTTCCTGTGGGAGATACATCCAATCACGTGCACTTGGCCTGGTAAGCTCCCAATGAAAATATAGGCTGCTGGTAGATGTTACGCCAATCCGACTGGGCGCAAAAAAAAAAACAGGTACGCAAATCCCACCTACAGTTGTAAGTAGATCCCCATGTAGCCTATCAGCAAGCATTGTGTCATTTTTGCAGTTTCTTTCTTGTGGGAGCTACCTCCAATTCCGGGTCATTATCCTGCTCAGCTTCCATTGAAAAAATACAGGCTGCCGGAACATGTTACGCCACTGTGTCTAGGAGCTACAAGAAAGCAGGTATGCAGAGACTACCTACAGTGCTACGTTGATCCCCATGTAACCTATCAGCCAGCACTGTGCCACCTTTGCATTTGCCTTCCTGGTTGAGCTATCTCCAATCCCGCGTATCTAGACATCTCAGCTCCCATTGAAAATACAGGCTGTTGTTAGAAATTCCGCCACAGAGTCTGGGAGCAACAAGAAAGCAGGTACGCAGACTGCACTTACAGTGGTACGCAGGTTATTGTTTAGCCTCTCAGCCGTCACTGTGCCACCTTTACAGCTGATTTCCTCTGGGAGCTTATCTCCAATCCCCCACACTTGGCCTGCTCAATTCCCATTTAAAATATACAGGATGTCGGTAGAAGTTACGTCATTGCAGTTGGGAGCTACAAGAAAGCAGGTATGCAGAGCCCACCTATAACGGTACGACGGTCCCGGTGAAGCCTATCAGTCAGCACTGTGACACCTTTGCAGCTGCTTTCCTGTGGATCTATCTGCAGTCTTTTGCACTTGTTCTGCTCAGTTTGCATTGAAAAAATACAGGCTGCCGTTAGAAGTTACGCCACTGCGTCTGGGAGCTACAAGAATACATGTACGCAGATCCCACCTTCAGTGGTATGTAGATTCCCTTGTAGACTGTCTGCAAGCAATATGCCATATTTGCAGCTATTTTCCTGTTGGAACTATCTCCAATCCCGCTCACTTGGACTGTTCAGCTCCCATTTGAAATACAGCCTGCCCGTAAATCTTACGTCACTGCGTCTGGGAGCTAAAAGAAAGAAGGTACGTAGACCCCAACTACAGTGGTATGTTGGTCCCCGTTTAGCCTATCAGCCAGCACTGTTCCACCTTTGTAGCTGCTTTCATGTGGGAGCTATCTGCAATCCCACGCATTTGGCCTGCTCGGGTTTCATTGAAAAATTACAGCCTTTTGGTACAAGTTACGCTACTGCGCCTGAGAGTTAGAAGAAAGAGGGTATGCAGACCCCACCTACAGTGGTATGTAGATCCCCTTGTAGCCTATCAGCTAGCACTGTGTCACCTTTGCAGTTGCTTTACTCTGGGAGCTATCTCCAATCCTGCATACTTGGTCTTCTCAGCTCACATTGAAAATACAGGCTACCGGTAGAAGTTACACCTCTGCATCGTGGAGCTACAAGAAAGCAGGTACGTAGACCCCACCTACAGGGGTAGGTATGTTCCCATGTAGCCTATCAGCCAACACTTTCCCTGCTTTGCAACAGTTTTCTTGTTTGAGCTATCTCCAATTCCGCGCACCTGAAGAGAAACATTATCACAGGACATAAATGATGCAGATAAGAGGACATGTAATACCACCATATAAGCATATCAACCAACATTGTGCTCAGCAATCAGTTAGTGTCAGGAGTGTACACAAGGAGTTTGTTTAAACCCATTCTGTTCTATTTCATTTCTATTCACTTCCAGACAGAATGCGGAGGGGATCAGAGAGGGAGAAAAAAAGTATAAGAGCCCGCATAACTTCAAATAAGAACAATTTACTAGGGAAAACTGAAGACGAAGAACTACGACAAACACAAGG
Source organism: Colius striatus (assembly GCF_028858725.1). NCBI lineage: Eukaryota > Metazoa > Chordata > Aves > Coliiformes > Coliidae > Colius > Colius striatus. The sequence continues at coordinate 4,198,135 of NC_084789.1, forward strand.
GTATATTAAAAATAAAACTGGTGAGTGATACAGTTGCTCACCACCCGGGACCCGACCTAAGCAACCGCTCCAGTCAGCACTGTGTCACCATTGCAGGTGTTTTCCTGTGGGAGCTATCTCCAATCCCACGCACTTGGCCTTCTCAGCTCCCATTGAACATACAGACGGCCGGTAGAAGTTACGCCACTGCGTCTGGGAGCTACAAAAAAGCAGGTACGCAGACCCCACCTCTTATGATAGGTAGGTCCCCGTGTAATGTATGAGCTATCACTGTGCCACCTTTGCACTTGCTTTTCTGTGGGAATTATTTTGAATCCCATGCACTTGGTCTGTTCAGCTCACATTGAAAATATAGATTGCTGGTTAAAGTTACACCACTGCCTCTGTTAGCTACAAGAAAGCAGGTACGCAGAGCCCACCTACAGTGGTACGTAGGTCCCCCTATAGCCTATCAGCCAGTATTGTGCTATTTTTGCTACTGCTTTAGTGTTGGAACTATCTCCAGTCCCGCGCACTCTGCCAGCACAGCTCCAATTGAAAATACAAACGGCTGGTAGAAGTTACGCCACTGTGTCTGGGACCTACAAGAAAGCCGGTATGCAGACCACACTTAAGGTGGTACGTAGATCCCCGTGTAGCCTATCAGCCAGTACTGTGCCACCTTTGCAGCTACTTTCCTGGTTGAGCTATCTCTTTCCTGCTCACTTTACCTGCTCAGCTCCATTGAAAAAATGTCAACTGCAGGTAGAAGTTACACCACTGCGTCCTAGAGCTACAAGAATGTAGGTACGCAGACACCAACCACAGAAGTACATAGGTTACCATGTAGGCTATCAGCCAGCACCGTGCCACCTTTGCAGCTGCTTTCCTGTGGGAGCTATCTCCAATCCCGCGCACTTGGCCTTCTTAGCTCTCATTGAAAATACCCGCTGCCGGTAGAAGTTAATTCTCTGCGTCTAGGAGCTACAAGAAAGAAGATACACAGCCGTCGCCTACAGCGGTACGTAGGTCTCTGTGTAGCCTATTAACCTGCACTGTGCCATCTCTTCAGTTGTTTTTCTGTGGGAGCTATCTCCAGTTCCACGCACTAGGACTTTTCAGCTCCCTTTGAATATACAGGTTTCCGGTACATAGAATCATAGAATTGTAGGGTTTTGAAGGGACCTTTAGAGATCGTCTATTCAAACCCCCCTGCAGAAGCAGTTTCACCTAGATCAGGTCGCATAGGAAAACATCCAGGCGGGTCTTGAAGATCTCCAAGGAAGGAGACTCCACAATCCCCCCGTGAAGCCTGTTCCACTGCTCCGTCACTCTCACGGTGAAATAGTTTTTTAAATGTTTAAATGGAACTTTTTATGTTCCATTTTCATCCCATTACCACTTGTGCTGTTACTATCTACTATAGAAAAGCAGGATGTCCCAACCTCCTGACACCCACCCTTTAGATATTTATAAATTTTAATAAGATCACCACTCAATCTCCCCTTCTCCAGACTAAACAGTCCCTGTTCCTGCAGCCTTTCCTCGTATGAAAGATGTTCCATACCCTTAATCATCTTGGTGGCCCTGCGCAGGACTCTCTCCAGCACTTCCCTTTCCCTCTTGAGCTGAAGAGCCCAGAAGTGGACACAGTACTCCAGATGAGGCCTCACCAGGGGACAGTAGACGGGGAGAAGAATCTCCCTCGACCTGCTGGCCACACTCTTCTTGATGCATCCCAGGATGCCATTGACCTTCTAGGTCACGAGGGCACATTGCTGGCTTATATTTAGTTTATTATCAATCAGGACTCCCAGGTCTCTCTCTGCAGAGCTGCTCTTCAGCAGTTCGACCCCCAGTCTGTACTGGTGCATGGGGTTGTTCCTTCCCAGATGCAGAACTCTGCACTTGTCCTTGTTGAACCTCATGAGCTTTTTCTCTGCCCAACTCTCAAACCGGTCGAGATCCCACTGAATGGCAGCACAGCCTTCTGGGGAATCAACCAGTCCTCATAGTTTCGTGTCATCAGTGAACATACTGAGGGTACACTCTGTCCCCTCATCCAGGTCATTGATGAAGATGTTGAACAAGACTGGCCCCAGAATCAATCCCTGTGGAATCTCACTGGCCACAGGCCTTAAACTCGACTCCATGCCAGTGATCACCACCCTCTGGGCTCTGTCATTCAGCCAGCTCTCGATCCACCTCACTATCCACTCATCCAACACACACTGCCTGAGCTTTCTGATGAGGATGTTGTGGGAGACAGTGTCAAAAGCCTTGCTGAAGTCAAGGTAGATGACAGTTGCTGTTCTCTCCTCATCTAGTCAGCTGGTTATGCACTCATAGAAGGATATCAGGTTAGTCAAACAGGATTTTCCCTTGGTGAAGTCGTGTTGACTCCCCCTGAGAATCATGTTATCCTTCCTATATTCATTGATAAAATCCAGGATGAGTTGTTCCATCACTTTTCCAGGGATGGAGATGAGACTGATCGGCCTGTAGTTTTCTGGGTCGTCCTTCCTGCCCTTTTTGAAGCCTGCAGTAACATTGGTCTTTCTCCACTCCTCAGGAACCTCACCCCTCCTCGATGATTGTTCAAAAATGATAGAAAGAGGCTTAGCAATCACATCAGCCAGCTCTCTCAGCACTCTAGGATGCATCCCATGAGAACCCATTGACTTATGAGCCTTAAGCTTGTCCAACAAGTCTTTAACCTCTTCCTCTTCCACCCAGGGCAAGTCCTCTGCTGTCCTGGCCATCCTGTTATCCTTGCTGGACTGGGCTTCCCGAGGGTCAGCCTTGGCCGTAAAGACTTAAGCAAAGAAGACATCCAATACTTCAGTCTCCTCTGCATCCTCAGACACCAAGGCATCCTCTGTGTTCAGCAGACGGCCCACATTACCCCTCACCATCCTTCTGCTGCTGATGTACTTGAGAAAATGCCTTATTACTGTCTGTAACATCCCTGGTTAAATTCAATTCTAGAAGGGCTCTAGTCTTCCTAATTGCACCCCTGCATGCCTTGGCAATGTTCCTATACCCTTCCCAAGAAGCCAGCCCCTGTTTCCACCTCTCATAGATGGTTGCTTTCTGCCTGAGTTGTCCCAGCAGATCCTTGCTCATCCATGGGAGCTTTGATGGCCAAGTGCACTGGATTGGCGATAGCTCCCACAGGAAAGCAGCGGCAAAGGTGGCACAGTGCTGACTTATAGAGTACACGGGGATCTACTCACCCTCTATCTGGGAAACACGACAGGACAGGGAAGACAATGATAAGTGCCCTATATCTGCACACTGGGCTTAGATACAGAAGGCTGATCACCCTGGGAAAGTGTCAAACCGGGAAGGAACCTCCTGCACTTGCCCAGGGGAACCTGTGTGTTTGAGTAATCCCCTGTGCTGCCTCTACACCAATGGACAGGAGTTACTGGATATGTGGGTTCAGATGCAAGACTCTGATCTCACTGCGGTCACAGACACGTGGTGGGACAACTGCCATGGCTGGAGCACAGCCATGGAAGGTTATGTTTTATTCAGGTAAAAAAGACTGACAAGGCATGGAGGTGGAGTTGCTCTCTATGTGAGAGAGCAATTAATGTGTACTGAACTGTGCCTGGGTGGGATGAGGAGAGGGTGGAGTGTTTATGGGTAACATTTAATGGCCAGGGCAAGGCAGACGATATTGTTGTAGGAGTCCACTACAGGGCACTTGATCAGCAGGAGGATGTGGATGAGGCCTTCAACAAACAACTGTGCGCTGCCTCACGATCACAGTCCCTGGTCCTCATGGGGGACTTTAACCACCCTGATATTTGCTGGGATAGTCACACAGCCAAGCACATGCAGTCCAGGAGGTTCCTACAGATTGTTGACGACAACCTCCTGTCGCAGATGATCGATGAACCTACAAGGAGGGGGTGTGCTGCTGGACCTGGTACTGACGAATACAGAGGGCCTGGTTGGGGATGTGAAGGTTAGAGGCAACCACGGCTGCAGTGACCACGAGATGGTAGAGTTCAAGATGCTGTGTGGAAGGGGCAGAACACAAAGCAGGACCGTGACCCTGGATTTCAGGCGAGCCGACATTGGCCTCTTCAAAGATCTACTTGGACAGTTTTCATGGAATATGATTTTAGATGGTAGAAGTGCCAATGAGAGCTGGTAAATTTTCAAGCACCACTTCCTTTAAACTCAGGATCAGTGTGTCTCAATGTGCAAGAAAGGAGCTAGTAGATAGGCTATATGGGAACCTAAGTACCACTGAAGGTGGGGTCTGTGTACCCTCTTTCTTGTATTTTCCAGAGGCAGTAGTGTTACTTATACCTGTAGCCTGTATTTTTTGATGGGATCTGAGCAGCCCATCTGCGCGTGATTAGAGATAGCTCAACCAGGAAATCAGCCTCAAAGGTGGCGCAGTGCTGGCTGATAGGATACATGGGGACCTACGTACGAGTCTAGGTGGGTTTTTCGTATTTGCTTTCTTGAAGCTCCCAGACGCAGTGGCGTAACTTCTACCAGCAGCTTGTATTTTCAATTGGAACTGAGTAGGCCAAGTACGTGGGACTGGAGATAGATCTTATAGGAAAGCAGCTGCAAAGGTGGCACAATGCTGGCTGATAGGTTACATGGAGACCTACGTACCATTGTAGGTGAGATTTTCGTATTTGCTTTCTTGTAGCTCCCAGGAACACTGGCTTGACTTTTTCTGGCAGCCTGTATTTTCAATGGGAGCTGAGCAGGCCAAGTGCGAGGGATTGGAGATAACTCCCACCGGAAAGCCGAGGCAAACGTAGAACAGTGCTGGCTGATAGGCTACATATGGACCTACGTAACACTATAGGTGGTGTCTGCGTCCCTGTTTCTTGTAGATCCCACACGCAGTGGTGTAACTTCCACCGGAAGCCTATATTTCTTCAATGGGAGCTGAGCAGGCCAAGTGTGCGGGATTGTAGATAGCTCCCACAGGAAAGCATCTGCAAAGGTTACACAGTGCTGGCTGATAGGCTACATATGGACCTATGTACCATATAGGTGGCGTCTGCGTACCATCTTTCTCGTAGCTTTCAGACGCAGCGGCGTAACTTCTACCAGCAGCCTGTATTTTTTCAATGGGTACTGAGCAGGCCAAGTGCACAGGACTGGAGATAACTCCTAAAAGAAAGAAGCTGCAAAGGTAGCACAGTTCTGACTAATAAGCTACACAGGGATGAAAGTACCACTGTAGGTGAGACTGCGTACCATCTTTCTTGTAGCTCCCAAACGCAGTGGCGTAATTTCTAACAGCAACCTATGTTTTCAATGGGAGTTGAGCAGGCCAAGGGCGTGGGCTTGGAGATAGCTCCCACGAGAAAGCAGTTGCAAAGGTGTCAGAGTGCTGTCTGATAGTTTACACGGAGACCTTTGTACTATTGTAGGTAGTATCTGCGTACCTGCTTTCTTGTAGCTCCTAGACACAGTGGAGTAACATGTACCGGTAGCCTGTACCTTTAAATGCAGCTGGGCAGGTCAAGTGTGCGGGACTGGAGACAGATCCCACAGGAAAGAAGCTGCAAAGGGAGAACAGTGCTGCGTGATAGACTACACGGGGACTTACGTACCAGTGTGGGTGTAGTCTGCACACGTGCTTTTGTGTAGCTCCCAGACTCAGTGGCGTAACTTCTACTGGCAGCCTGTATTTTTTTAAAGGGAACTGAGACGGCGGGGGTTTGGAGATAGCTCCCACAGGAAAGCAGCTGAAAAGGTGGCTGTACTGGGTCTGGGATGGTAGTGACTTTCCACAGCAGCTATTACAATGCTTTTCTTACTGTTAAAATCAATATTATGAGTACTGCTCTCACAGCATCAGGACTGTCCCTCCAGCATTCCTTCCCCCACCTTCACCAATAGCTGTGGGTGAGCACAATCTTGGGAGGTACCATGGCCAGAACAGGTACCCAGGCTGACCAAGGAGATTTTTCATACCATATGACATCAGCTCAGTAAAAAAAAATGGGGAGAGGAGCAGGAAGGGGAGGCAAGATTCATTTCTGGCCTTCCAAAAGCAACTGCTACGTGTACCGAAGCCCTGCTTCTTGGGAGGTGGCCGGACATCTCTGATGTTGGGAAGTAGAGATTAACAGCTTTATCTGCTTTTGCTTTGCTTCCCGCGTGCACGGCTTTGCTGTTTCTTTATTAAACTGCTTTTATCTCAACCCATGACACTCCCATCTTCTTATCTTCCCTTCCCTGGCTAGCTGGGGAGGTGGGGGACAGAGCGGTGTGGTGGACACCTGGCATCCAGTCAGGGTCAAACAACCTCAGCCTTTTTGGCGCCCAACGTGGGGCGGGATAATTAAATGCATTGTAATTATAGTAAGCCATGTTTGGGAACATGATGCTACAAACACTGACTCTGTGCTGCGCTCTAACCTTGATAGCTTTGCTAAGCTGGCTGTATGACTTTGTGAAAAAGATGAAAGGGCCTGGAAACATGATGGCCCAAATAATAATTGTCAGTCTCATTCTATTACTGATGGATTTACTGTTCTGTGGGAGCTATCTTGCGGAGGTCGTGGGGCAAAGCACCCCTTTCCGTTCAGCTCGTACTTATGTAGATGTTTTTGTTATACAGACTTCCCAGGTCCTTAGTCACCCTTATTTGAGAGTTTTAATATTACTAATTAATATGGCTGCTATATTACATTTTTTGTGAAATCTGGACTCATCTGGGTATCAGAGAGGACAAATTTGGGATGGAAGCATGTTAAAATGCCCCCTGAATGTCCCTGGGTGGCAGGGTGTGTGGATGAATTTGGGCAAATTCCTAGGACAGTTATCACCTCCTGTAACCTGGGATTTTACATCTGAGCAGATAAAAAAACATGCTTTACTGGCACGCCACCTGATAGAAGTGTGTCTTGCCTACCCCAATGAGGCCCATGAGGTTCAGGCACTATACTGGGGCTTAGCCTCTGCCTACCAAGCCGCACTCAAGTCCTCTCAGAGAACTATGGTTGAAGTAGAAACTCAAACTGTATCTGAGACCACTATGGTTGAGTCAGGGAAATAAACAACAACCACAGTGGTTGCCCTAGTAGTGAAAAAGAAAAAGTGGACAAGGAGATCAAGTCCATATCATCGATTCGTAAGGGCAGAAGAGGAGGAAGAGGAAAGGTTAGAAGAAGCAGCTGGTCCTTCAGTAAGGAGATCAGGAGAAAGACTGAAAGAAATCGAAAAGGAAATGGAAACTACTCGGTCCCTCACCTCATCAGAACTTCTAGATATGGGAAAAGATTATGTTGAGGAATCCACAATCCTGAAAAACTTATCTACACAGGAATGCAGATAAGGAGGCACTTCTGTATTATGCAGTGCTGGCAAAACAGGGGGGATAGCTCCTCCATATGTGCTTCATTGTTAGTAACCATTTTTAAGGTTTTTATATGGCTCAAACAAAAGAATCATGATCCAGAGCCTGCACCATCCCGTCATTCTCAAAATGCCCGCAACTCATGCACAGTTTGTGGTTCCAGAATAGCAAAAATCGCTTCCTTTCCATTTGTCCCCAGCCTCTGTTCTCCTTCTGAAATTTCGAGGCCAAAATATATCACTGTTTGGCTGCTATTTGAGCTTTTTCTTTTGATACCTTGTACCTGTTTAATCCCAAAAAGTTTAAAAGTTCATTGGTTATCTGTATGCAGGCTGACCTTTTCTTTATGGTAATTAGTATGTCATCCACATCTTTGAGAAGCAAATGCTCTGGTCTTGGTGTCACTGTCTTTTCATTAGTCCAAAGTTCCAGTTCTTTTTCTAGATTTCTTCCAAATATAGTCTGGCTATTCTTGAATCCCTACGGTAGCCGTGTCCAAGTTTAACTGTACCTTGCGTCCTGTTTGGGGCTTTCCCACTCAAAAGCAAATAGTTTACTACTTTCCTTTTCCAAAGGGATACAAAAGAAAGCATCTTTTAAATCAAGCACTGTAAACCACTGATAATTCTCTCTCTGAGCTGTGAGTAATGGATTTTCTACAACTGTATGTATATCTTTCACAATCTGATTTATGGGTCTCAAATCCTGAACTAACCTATACTCTCACTCACATTCTTCTAGAATTTGATATTTCAGAAATTTTTCAATTAGTACTTTTAATCCTTATTTTGTGAGAGATTTTATTGGGTATTGTCTCACCCTGACTGTTTTTACTTTTCCTTTTATTTCAGTTTTTACTGTTTGTGCCAATTTAGATTTTCCTGGAATCTCAGTTTCCCACAGTATTTGGATCACTGCATTGTCTACTTCTGGAGGTAATTCTAGCACCTTTGTTTTTTCTTTTATCATCAATATTTTTCCTGTCTTTGATTCAGGTATTTTTAGTAACAAGTCCCCGTTTTCAAAGACAATTTGTGCATTTAATTTAGACAACAAGTCTCTCCCCATCAGGGGTATGGGACATTCTGAAACATACAAAAATTCATATGTTATCACTTTATTGCCAAATTGTAAATTTAAGGGTTGCAAAAATGGCCGATTTTCCTCTTTCCCTGTGGCTCCCACAATATTTGCAGTTTTACTTCCTATTGCCCCTCTACATGTGTTTAAAACTGAATACATTACTCCCATGTTTATATTGGTTTCTTCTCTCAGGGTTTGGGTTTTTTGGTTTTGTTTTTTTGCTCTTTCTCACTTTATCTGGGTGCTCCTTATAGGAGTCAGTTGATTTTTTTCTCAGAGAATAAAATCAGAAGGTGAGAAAGCTATTTCCATGTGTACTGGTTCACTGTGTCTAACCCGTTTCCTTAATGGGGCAATTATATGCTTTTTGACTTTGGAATTTGAGATCTTGAAGGTGGTTATTAAATGAGTACAGCAGTGAGTTCTCTTGGACACCAATGAGGAAGGTTCTGTGTTAGAGTCCTCATTTTTCCACGTTACTACTGTCTGGACAGGGCTGGGAGTCCTCCCTTGAACCAGCACTCCAGTATGCATACTTGTCAGGTTTCTGGGTCCCTATTCAGGCTCATATTAGGGAGCGGGTAAGTGAGAGAGGGTGTATATATAGGAACAGCTCTCCCCCCTTAAGGGTGAAATATTTAAGACACATTTTTGCTGCAGTGCATGGGGAGCAAATTTTTGAATCTTTTGTTTTTCTACTGTGAGTGACATTACGCGATTTGTTCATTCAGATTCTTTCTGCCATTCAGATTTTTCTCCTAAATAAAAGAACAGATCTACATATTGGACTTTTTCTCACTTTTCCTTGCTCTTATAAAACAACATTAATTGCAAGATTGTATTATAACTTAGTATTCCATTCAGAGGCCACAATTCCTCATCATCCAGAGCATACATTGGTCACGTATGATTGCAATATTCATGAAACTGCTTTTTACAAAAATTATTATGTATTTCTCTCCAGTGAGCCAAAAGGCAGCCCAAAGGATAGGTTTTTGGCACAGGGCCCTTATTGTTAGAATTTCTTCCCCTAAACAGGTTTGACCATTTAGATGCCATAGCCAAAAATTTTGATCTCCTTCAAACACAGAGACTTAAAGGCACAGTTCAATATTTGTACATGGGATTACAGTACTCTATAAGTTGATCTTTGCAAAAATCACCCTTAAATTCCTTCCATTGTGCTACCAGACACCCAAGAGGTGAATTCTCAGGTACTGTGTTTACGATTTAAAAAATCTTTTAGTTACAAATACTTTCTCAACAATCGCTTCATTCTTTTGCTTCCTTTCTGTTTCTCTCCGGCTGCACCCCTCACAGGATCACAGAACTGCGGATCAAAGCTCCGCACTCGTTTTGTGCTCAATTACATGTCTCAGTCACACACACACAGACAGCTCACAACACAATATACAATAATATGCATATATATACAAAAAGCAATATACAAAGCAATACACAAACCAATGTACAAATCAATGTATCAACCAATAGATACCTTACTATATACTTATGTGGGCCCACTTATACCAATTACCAATACCAATACCAATGTCAACCCTGCAATCACTTTGTCTGACTTACGGGCTCCAATACCAATGCTAACCTGCGATCGCTTTCGCGTTCAAATTACCGGCAGCGTCTAGGCTCCCAATACCAATACCAATACCAATACCAATACCAATACCAATACCAATACCAGGATCCTCTAGCCCAACCAAGTGGAACTTTTGCTCCGTCTTACCGTCAGGCTCCTTTGGGCTTTCTCTGGGCCCAACCAAGCGGGGTGTCCGACACTGCGACTTACAGGATAGTTCACCAGGTTCCGCCCCCAATCAATTAGAAGTGCCTTAGCACTCCAGGCAACGTTGAGAAGAAGCTGTAAGGATACCAGGCGATGGTCCTCCCCGAGTATTCCTCAGTGTCGGCTGGAGTTCAATCAACATCCGATCCCGTCCAGTCTGACTCTCAAGGTCCCATCTGGGTCCCCAAAACTGTTGACGAATCCTCAATCGCGAAAAACTTATCTACACAGGAATGCAGATAATCAGACACTTCTTTATTATGCAGCGCTGGGAAAACAAGGGGGATAGCTCCTCCATACCTGCTTCCTTGTTAGTAACCATTTTCAGGGTTTTTATACAGCTCAGACAAAATAATCACATTTGCCAACATAAGCATGCATAAAATGTCCATCTATCAATTTAGCCCTTCACCTTGATTGGTTCACAAAAAACACAAAATTTCTAAAATCACAGTGATTGGTCAAAAAAAGATATCAGTCCCTTTGTTTTAGTAACAACTAAGGTAACGACCAAGGTAACCTAACAAATACATTTACCAGGATCTTGTAGTTAAGGTAACAGCTAAGGTAACCTAACAAATATATTTACCAGGGTCTCCTAGCTAAGGAAACAGGTCCCTATCAGGTGTGGTATGTAACTCTTGCAGTTTGATCCTTATGTGATTATAATGAATACTTACTTAATCAATAGATGTTTGAGTTATTTGCAAGTGCTTAGCTAATTGACTTAACTATTACTAGCTGGTTAACATGTCCTTAACAAGTGCTTGACTAGTTATTGTTATGATAAGTTTTTAACTAAAATAATTGTGTATCTGCAACAATTACAGTCCCCAGCCAGGTGAAAGAATTGGTGCCTGGCTGCTCTGATTTTGGGATAAAGAGGCTTACAGTCAGCAATTGGAAGGTAGAGAAGCCCAACAGCTAGGATCTCTTGCTAGGGACCAGGGAACTGATAGAGGCATTGGAAAGAGAATCTCAATTTGCAGCCTCTGGAAACAGTTCCTCTCAAGTGTATGGGCAAGATACCCATTCAAGGAAGATCTTGTAAATGCCCGAGGAAAGTGGACTAGAGCAGATGAAGGCATCCAATACCTAAGGGAATAAGCTGTGCTAGAAGTCATCTATGGTGATCTAGATAATGCTGAGGCCTCCACAGATCTAGACGATGTCCAGTAGAAATGGGCCGTGTTGAGAAAAGTGATTCAGAGTGCACCAGCTACGTATTCTAATATTTTGGCAATGGTGTATCACCCAGACATGGATATAGAAACCGTTGAGAGAATATCTTCTTGCTTACAAAACTATGAAGAGAGTCTCGGCACCTCCTCACCAGTGTGGAATGATGGCCTCACTGTCAGAAATGCCCCAAGAATTCGGTCATCTACTGCCCCGACTAGGAGAAAAGGAAGTCCTAGAGGCAGGAATATCCCACGAAATGAACCACTTTTAAGCTGGAAGCGCATGTACATGAACTAAGGGGGAAGACAGCTTTTAGAAAAGGACCACCCAAGAGGGCTGTTAGCATAGTAGCTGACAGAACAAAAGAGGACAATCAGCAATCTCCAAGACATAGAAGAACTGCAACCACTTCCTTCATAGCCAATGAGGAGACTGTAGGTCTAAAATTGCAAGAATCAGATAGCAAAAACTCTGATGAAGAACAGAAATAGAGGGTCCCTCCCTCCAGCCAGGAGGAGGAAAAGGGATGACTGAATCTACTGGACTGTGTGGGGTCGACGGCCTGGCACATCAAACCCACAAAGGTATAAAGCCTTTATAGACACAGGGGCACAGTGTACATTGATGCCATCAAGGTATAGAGGCATAGATTCTGTCTGGATCTCTGGAGTGACAGGGGAGATGTGAAAAGTTATCTGTCTTAGAGGCTGAAGTTAGCTTAACAGGGGACAAATGGGAAAAGCACCCCATTGTGACTGGTCCAGAGGCCCTTTGTATTCTTGGCATAGATTACCTCAGGAGAGGGTACTTCAAAGACCCCAAGGGGTTTCGATGGGCTTTTGGTATAGCCACTGTAGATACAGAGAAAATAAACAACTCTCCAGTTTACCTGGCCTCTCAGAAGACCCTTTTGTTGTGGGATTGCTGCAAGTTCAAGAGCAACACGTACCAATTGCTACCAGGACGGTGCACCGGAGGTAATATCGCATGAACCAAGATTCCCGGGCTCCCATCCGTGAGTTGATTCATTAACTGGAGGTTCAAGGAGTAATTAACAAAACTCATTCCCCATTTAAGAGTCCTATATGGCCTGTGAAAAAATCTGATGGAGGGTGGAGGTCAACAGTAGACTATAGTGACCTGAATGAAGTGACACCACCACTGAGTGCTGCGGTACCACATACGTACCAGGCTGCACAGGGAATTACACAACACTGTAGGTGAGCTATGAGATGCAGTGGAGTAACGTCCACCGGCAGCCTGTATTTTTTCAATTGGAACTGAGCAGGCCAAGTGTGTGGCATTGGAGAAAGCTTGAACAGAAAAGTAGCTGCAAATGTTGCACAGTGCTGGCTGATAGACTACATGGGAACCTACGTACCACTGTAGGTTCGGTCTGCGTGCCTGCTTTCTTGTAGCTCCCAGACGCAGTAGCGTAACTTCTACTGGCAGCCTGCATTTTTTCATTGGGAGCTGAGCAGTCCAAGTGCATGGGACTGGAGATAACTCCCACAGGAAAGCAGCTGCAAAGGTGGCACAGTGCTAGGAGATAGGCTACCCGGTGATATACTTACCACTGTAGGTGGAGTCTTCGTACCTGCTTTCTTGAACCTCCCAGAGACCGTAATGTAACTTCTACCGGCAGCTTGTATTTCAATTGAGAGCTGAGCTGGGAATGTATGCGGGATTGGAGATAGCTTCCACAGGAAAGCAGTTGCAGAGGTGGCATAGTTCTGGGTGACAGATTACACGGTGACCTACTTACCACTGTAGGTGGGATCTGCGTATCTGCTCTCTTCTAGCTCCCAGAAACAGTGACGTAGATTCTACCAGCAGACTGTATTTTTTCAATGGGAGCCGAGGAGGCAACGTGTGCGGGATAGGTGATAGCTCCTACAGGAACGGAGATGCAAAGGTGGCACAGTGCTGACTGATAGACCACACAAGGACCTATGTACCACTGTAGGTGGGATATGCGTACCTGCTTTCTTGTAGATCCCAGACGCACTGGCGTAACTTCCACCGGCAGCCTGTATTTTTAAATATGAGCTTTGCAGGTCAAATGTGTGGGATTCAAGATAGCTCCCAAACAAAAGTAGCTGCAAAGGTGGCATAGTGCGTGCTGATAGACTACACGGGGATCTGCGCACTGCTGTAGGTCCAGTCTGCGTACCTGTTTTCTTGTAGCTCTTAGAGGCAGTGGCGTAACTTCTAATGGCAGACTCTGTTTTTTCAATGGGAACTAAGCAGTCCAAATGTGTGGCATTGCAGATAGTTCCCACAATAACGCAGTTGCTAAGGTAGCAACAAATGTGCAGGATTGTAGATACCTCCCACAGGAAAGCATCTGAGAAGGTGGCACAGTGCTGACTGATAGGCTACACAGGGACCAACGTACCACTGCAGGTGGGATTTGCCTACCTGCTTTCTTAGAGCTCCCAGACACAATGGCGTAACTTCTACCAGCAGCCTGTATTTTCAATGGGAGCTGAACAGGCCAAGTACGCTGGATTGGAGATAGCTCCCACAGGAAAGCAGCTGCAAAGATGGCACAGTGCTGGTTGATAGGCCATATGGGGATCTACCTACCACTGTAGATGGGGTCTGCATACCTGCTTACTTATAGCTCCCAGACGCAGCGGCGTAACTTCTACCAGCCACCTGTATTTCTTCAAAGGTTGCTGAGTAGGTCAAGTTCGTGGGATTTGAGATAGCTCCCAAAGGAAAGCAGCTGCAAAGGTGGAACAGTGCTTGCTGATAGACTAAGCGGCTACCTACATACCACTGTAGGTGGGTTCTGCGTGCCTGCTTTTTTGTAGCTCCCAGACACAGTGACGTAACTTCTACTGACAGCCTGTATTTTCAATGGGAGCTGAGCAGGTCATGTGCGGGATTGGAGATAACTCCCACAGAAAAGCAGTTGCAAAGATGTTATAGTGTTGGTTGAAAAACTTTGAACTAAGGAACTTGGGGGGTGGGGGGGAGAAGCAAAACAGAACAAGCTGTCTCCTCTAGCTGGGAAACATGGCAGGACATAGAACGCACTTATAAGTCACCTTCATCTGCTCTCTGGGCTTAGATACAGAAGGCATCTGACCACCCTGGGAAAGAGCCAAACCGGGAAGGAACCTCCTGCAATTGCCCAGGGGAACCTGTGTTTTTGAGTAAGGCCATGGACTTCCTCTACACCAATGGACACAGCCTGGTGAATAAGCAGGAGGAACTGGAGATGTGGGTTCATATGTGGGACTCCGACCTCAATAAGGTCACAGAGACGTGGTGGGACAGCTGCCATGACTGGAGCACAGCCAAGGAAGATTATGTATTGTTCAGGAAAAACGGACTGACAAGGCATGGAGTTGGAGTGGCTCTCTGTGTGAGAGAGTAATAAATGTGTACTGAACTGTTCCTGGGTGGGATGAGGAGAGAGTAGAGTTCTTCTGGGTAAAAACTAATGGTCAGGGCAAGGCAAGTGATATTGTTGTAGGAGTCCGCTACAGGCCACCTGATCAAGAGGAGGATGTGGATGAGGCCTTCTACAAACAACTGTGCGCTGCCTCACGATCACAGTCCCTGGTCCTCATGGGAGACTTCAACCACCAAATATCAGGGTGGTGGGATAGCCACACAGCCAAGCACATGCAGTCCAGGAGGTTCCTACAGATTGTTGACGACAACTTCCTGTCCCAGATGATGGAGGAACCAACAAGGAGGGGGTGTGCTGCTGGACCTGGTACTGACGAATAGAGAGGGTCTGGTTGGGGATGTGAAGGTTGGAGGCAACCACGGCTGCAGTGACCACAAGATGGTAGAGTTCAAGATCCTGTGTGGAAGGGGCAGAACACAAAGCAGGACCGTGACCCTGGATTTCAGGCGAGCCGACATTGGCCTCTTCAAAGATCTACTTGGACAGATCACATGGGATATGATTCTGGATGGTAGAAGTGCCAATGAGAGCTGGTAAATTTTCAAGCACCACTTCCTTTAAACTCAGGATCAGTGTGTCTCAATGTGCAAGAAAGGAGGAAAAGGAGGTAGGAGGCCTCCATGGATGAGAAAGGATCTGCTGGGACAACTCAGGCAGAAAGCAACCATCTATGAGAGATGGAAACAGGGGCTGGCTTCTTGGGAAGAGTATAGGAACATTGCCAAGGCATGTAGGGTTGCAATTAGGAAGGCTAGAGCCCTTCTAGAATTAAATTTAGCCTGGGATGTTACAGATAGTAATAAGGCATTTTCTCAAGTACATCAGCAGCAGAAGGATGGTGAGGGGTAATGTGGGCCGTCTGCTGAACACAGAGGATGCCTTGGTGTCTGAGGATGCAGAGGAGACTGAAGTATTGGATGTCTTCTTTGCTTAAGTCTTTACGGCCAAGGCTGACCCTCGGGAAGCCCAGTCCAGCAAGGATAACAGGATGGCCAGGACAGCAGAGGACTTGCCCTGGGTGGAAGAGGAAGAGGTTAAAGACTTGTTGGACAAGCTTAAGGCTCATAAGTCAATGGGTTCTCATGGGATGCATCCTAGAGTGCTGAGAGAGCTGGCTGATGTGATTGCTAAGCCTCTTTTCATCATTTTTGAACAATCATGGAAGACAGGTGAGGTGCCTGAGGACTGGAGAAAGACCAATGTCATGTCAGTCTTCAAAAAGGGAAGGAAGGAAGGACGACCCAGAAAACTACAGGCCTGTCAGCCTCACCTCCATCCCTGGAAAAGTGATGGAACAACTCATCCTGAATGTTATCACTGAACATAGGAAGGATAAGATGGTTATCAAGTGGAGTCAACATGGCTTCACCAAGGGGAAATCCTGTTTGACTAACCTGATAGCCTTCTATGAGTGCATAACTGGCTGGCTAGATGAGGGGAGAGCAGCGGATGTCATCTACCTTGACTTCAGTAAGGCTTTTGACACTGTCTCCCACATCCTCATCAGAAAGCTCAGGCAGTGTGTGTTGGATGAGTGGACAGTGAGGTGGATCGAGAGCCGGCTGAATGACAGAGCCCAGAGGGTGGTGATCACTGGAACGGAGTCGAGTTGGAGGCCTGTGGCCAGTGGAGTTCTACAGGGTTCGATTCTGGGGCCAGTCTTGTTCAACATCTTCATCAATGACCTGGATGAGGGGA
Source organism: Colius striatus (assembly GCF_028858725.1). Classification (NCBI taxonomy): domain Eukaryota; kingdom Metazoa; phylum Chordata; class Aves; order Coliiformes; family Coliidae; genus Colius; species Colius striatus. Next base: position 4,214,659 of record NC_084789.1, read on the forward strand.
CAGAATGTACCCTCAGAATGTTCGTTGATGACACCAAACATGGAGAACTGGCTGATTCTCCAGAAGACTGTGCTGCCATTCAGCGGGATCTCGACCGGTTTGAGAGTTGGGCAGAAAGGAACTTCATGAGGTTCAAACAAGGACAAGTGCAGAGTCCTGCATCTGGGAAGGAACAACTCCATGCACCAGTACAGACTGGGGGTCGAACTGCTGAAGAGCAGCTCTGCAGAGAGAGACCTGGGAGTCCTGATTGATAATAAACTAAATATGAACCAGCAATGTGGCCTTGTTGCCAAGAAGGTCAATGGCATCCTGGGATGCATCAAGAAGAGTGTGGCCAGCAGGTCGAGGAAGGTTCTTCTCCCCATCTGCTGTGCCCTGGTGAGACCTCATCTGGAGTACTGTGTCCACTTCTGGGCTCTTCAGCTCAAGAGGGAAAGGGAAGTGCTGGAGAGAGTCCTGCGCAGGGCCACCAAGATGATTAAGGGTACGGAACATCTTTCATACGAGGAGAGGCTGCAGGAAATGGGGCTGTTTAGTCTGGAGAAGGGGAGATTGAGGGGTGGTCTTATTAACATTTATAAAGATCTAAAGGGTGGGTTTCAGGAGGTTGGGATATCCCACTTTTATATAGTAGATAGTAACAGCACAAGGGGTAATGGGATGAAACTGGAACATAAAAAGTTCCATTTAAACATAAGAAAAACTATTTCACCTTGAGAGTGATGGAGCAGTGGAACAGCTTGCCCAGGGGGATTGTGGAGTCTCCTTCCTTGGAGGTCTTTGAGACCCGCGTGGACATGTTTTTATGCGACCTGATCTAGGTGAACCTACTTCTTAAGGGGGGTTGGACTAGACGATCTCTAAAGGTCCCTTCCAACCCTTACCATTCTATGATTCTATGATCGACTACACGAATACCTACTTACTATTTTAGGTGCGGTGTGCGTATCTTCTTTCGTGTACCTCTCAGACGCTGTGCCTTAACTTCTAATGGCAGTCTATATTTTCAAGGGGAGCTGAGCAGGCCTGGTGGGAGGGATTGGACATAGCTCCCACAGGAAAGAAGCAGCAAAGTTGGAACAGTGCTGACTTATAGGCTAGACGGTGAACAGCGTACTGCTGTTGGTGCGGTTTGCATGCCTGCTTTCTTGTAGCTCCCAGATGCATTGGCATAACTTCTACCAGCAGCCTGTATTTTCAATGGGAGACGAGGATGCCAAGTGCACGGGATTGGAATTAACTCCCACAGGAAAGCAGCTGCAAAGTGGTAAAGTGGTGGTTGATACGCTACCTGGGGTCCTACGTATCACTGTAAGTTCAGTCTTCTTACCTGCTTTCTTGTAGCTCCCAGACCAGTGGCGTAACATGTTCCGGCAGCCTGTTTTTTTTCAATGTGAGCTGAGCAGGCCAAATGTGCAGGGTTGATGATAGCTCCTACAGGAAAGTAGTTGCAAAGGTGGCAGGGTTCTGACTGATAGGCTACATGGGGACCTATGTACCACTGTAGGTGGGGTCTGTGTACCTCCTTTCTTGAAGTTTGCAGACGCAGTGACGTAACTTCTACCGACAACCTGTATTTTCAATGGGAGATGAGCAGGTCAAGTGCGTGAAACTGGAGATAGCTCCCAAAGGAAAGCACTTGCGAAAGTGGAACAGTGCTGACTGATAGGATATACAGGGATCTACGTACCACTATAGGTGGGGTCTGCGTACCTGCTTTCTTGTAGCTCCCACACGCAGTGGTATAAGTTATACCGACAGGCTTTACTTTTTCAATTGGAATTGAGCAGGCAAAGTCCGTGGGATTGGAGATAGGTCCCACAGGAAAGCCACTGCAAAGGGGGCACAGTGATGGCTGAGAGGCTACATGGAAATCTACCTACCACTGTAGGTGGGGTCTGTATACCTCCCTTCTTGTAGCTCCCAGACACAGTGGTGTAACTTCAACCGGCAGCCTGTATTTCAAACAGGAACTGAGCAGGCAAAGTGCGCAGGATTGGAGAGAGCTCCCACAGGAAAAAAGCTGTAAAGGTGGCACAGTGCTGGCTGATAGGATACACAGGGACGTATGTACCACTGTAGGTGAGGTCTGCGTACCTGCTTTCATTTAGCTCCCAGACGCCGTGATGTAACTTTTACCAGCAGTCTGTATTTCAAATGGGAACTGAGCAGGCTAAGTGTGCAGAACTGCAGATAGCTCTCACAGGAAAGCATTTGCAAAGGTAACACACTGCTGGCAGATAGGCTACACAAGGACTTACGTACCACTGTAGGTATGCTGTGTCTACATGCTTTCTTTTAGCTCCCAAGCACAGTGGAATAATTTCTACCGTCAGTCTGTATTTCAAATGAGAACTTAGCAGGCCAAGTGTGCGGGATTGGACATAACTCCCACAGGAAAGCAGTTGCAAAAATGACACAGTGCTGGAAGATCGACTACATGGGGATCTATGTACCACTGTATGTGAGATCTGCGTACCTGCTTTTTTTTAACTACCAGAGGCAGTGGCGCAACTTCTACCAGCAGCTTTTTTTTTGAATGGGAGTTGAGCAGGCAAATTGTGTGAGATTGGAGATAGCTCCCACAGAAAAGCAGCTGCAAAAGTAGAACAGTGCTGGCTGATAGGTTACATGGGAATCAACGAACCACTGTAGGTGGGGGCTACATATTTGCCTTCTTGTTGCTTCCAGATGCAGTGGCGTAACTTCTACCAGCTGCTTGTATTTTCAATGGCAGCTCAGCAGGCCAAGTGCACGGGAAAAAGGTAGCTCCCACAGGACATCAGGGGGAAAGGTTGCACAGTGCTGGCTGATAGACTACACGAAGATTTACGTACCCCTGTTGGTGGGGTCTGAATACCGGCTTTCATGTAGCTCCCAGAGGCAGTGGCGTAAATTCTACTGGCAGCCTGGTTTTTTTCAGTGAGACTTGAGCAGGCCAATTTCGCAGGATTAGAGATAGCTCTCACAAGAAAGCACCGACAAAGTTGGTACAGTGCTGACTGATGGACTACACGGGGATCTACGTAACTCTGTAGGTGGGGTCTGAGTACCTGCTTTCTTGTAGCTCCCAGAGGCAGTAGAGTAACTTCTACCGGCAACCTTTATTTTCAATGGGAGCTGAGCAGGCCAAGTGCACTGGATTGGAGATAGCTCAACCAGGAAGGCAGCTGCAAAGGTGGCACAGTTCTGACTGATAGGATACACGGGGACCTATGTACCAATGTAGGTGGGGTCTGCGTACCTGCTTTCTTATAGATCCCAGACACAGTGACGTAACTTGTTCTGGTAGCCTGTATTTTTTCAATGGGACCTGAAGAGGCCAAGTGCGCAGGAAAGATATAGCTCCCCCAGGAAAACAGTTTACAGATGTGTCACAGTGCTGGCTGTTAGGCTACACAGGGATCTACGTACCACTGTAGGTGGGATCTGCTAACCCTCTTTCTTGTAGCTCCCAGTCGCAGTGAAGTAACATCTAACGGCAGTCTTTATTTTCTATGGGAGCTGAGCAGGCAAAGTGCATGGGGTTGGTGATAGCTCACACGGGAAAGAAACTGAAAAGGTAGAAAAGTGCTGGTTGATAAGTTACACGGGGACCTACATACCACTGTAGGTGGAATCTGCGTACCTGCTTACATGTAGCTCTTAGACGCAGTGACGTAACTTCAACCGGTAGCCGGTATTTTTTTAATTTAATTTTAGCTGGCCAAATGTGCAAGAAAGACATAGCTCAACCAGGAAAGCAGCTGTAAAGATTAAACAGTGCTGGCTGATAGGCTACACGGGGACCTACGTTCTACTACCTTCTTTTAGCTCCTAGACGCAGTGCTGTAACTTTTACCGGCAGACTGTATTTTCAAAGGGAGCTGAGCAGGCCAAATGCTCGGTATTGGGGATAGCTCCCTCAGGAAAGCAGTTGCAAAGGTGACACAGTACTGGCTGAAAGACTACATGGGGACCTTAGTACCACTGTAGATAGAGTCTGCATACCTGCTTTCATGTAGCTCCCAGTAGCAGTGGTGTAACATTTACCGACAGCCTGTCTTTTCGATGGGAGATGACCAGACCAAGCACACTCGATTGGAAATGGCTCCCACACAGAAAATTAGCTGCAAAGTTTGCACAGTGCTGGATGATAGGCTTCACGGGGATTTATGTACCACTGAAAGTGGGGTCTGTGTACCTGCTTTCTTGTAGCTCCCAGACGCAGTAGAGTAACATCTACCATTAGTCTATATTTTTAAAGAAAGATGAGCAGGCCAAGTGCACGGGATTGGGGCTAGCTCCCAAAGGAAAGCAGGAGCAGAAATGGCACAGTGCTGACTGATAGGCTACTCAAGGACCTACATACCACTGTAGATGGTGTCTGCGTATCTGCTTTCTTTTAGCTCCCAGAGGCAGTGGTGTAACTTTTACTAGCAGGCTATATTTTCAATGGGAACTGAGCAGGTCAAGTGCGCTAAATTTGAGATATCGCCCACAGGAAAGTAGCTGAAACAGTGACACAGTACTGGGTGATATGCTACATGGGGACCTACATACCACTGAAAGTGCTGTCTGTGTATCTCTTTTCCTGTAGCTCCCAGAAGTAGTGGCGTAAGTTCTACAGGCAGCCTGTATATTCAGGGGAAGCTTAGCAGGTCAAGTGCGCGGGATTGGAGATAGCTCCCACAGAAAAGCAGCTGCAAACGTCGCACAGTGCTGGCTGATAGGCTACACGGGGACCTACGTTCCACTGAAAGTGGTGTCTGCGTATCTGCTTTCTCGTAGCTCGCAGACGCAGTGGCGTAACTTCTACCAGCAGTCTGTAATTTTTCAATGGGAGTTGAGCAGGCCAAGTGCGCGGGATTGGAAGTAGCTCCCACAGGAAAGAAACTGCTAAGGTGACACAGTGCTGACTAATAGACTACATGGGGACCTACGTACCACTGTAGGTTGACTCTTCGTACCTGCTTTGTTTTAGCTCCCAGATGCAGTGGGAGCTACCTACATACAGTATTTTCAAGGGGAGTTGAGCAGGCCAAATGTCCGTGGTTGGAGATAGCTCCCACAGGAAAGCAGTTGCAAAGGTGGCACAGTGCTGGCTGATAGGTTACACGGAGAACTACTTACCACTGTTGGTGATGTCTGCGTACCTTCTTTCTTGTAATTCTCAGATGCAGAGACGCAAAGTCTCTCAGAGTCCCACGTTGGGCGCCATTTGCCGCGTAGTTTTCGGTTCTTGCCCTAAGAAAACCAGCTCGAAGCCTAAAAAATCAGCTCGAAGCCTAAAAAACCAGCTCTAAGCCTACTTCATGCGACTCAGCCTAGGTTCTGATTCTCAACTGGGTGGGAATAAATCCAGTCCTACTCAGTGTGAGTGATAGCAGAAATCCTCACTTTATTAAAAGCAGGCTCTAAATTATATACACTGCAGGCTTCAAGCTAGCTCAGCAACAGCAGCTAATAGATTGCATTTTCATGTTCATCCTACTTGTGGTTTCTGCGATAAGCAAGCTCCCTCACATTTTCACATCTTGTTTTTCCTCAAAGTTGTTTACCACCTTTAGCCAAGAACATTTCAACATTGAGGGAATAGAAAGCGGCCTGCTGTCTATGTGACAGCAACTACTTTAACCATGGCTCTGACTCTGGTCTTGATTGTGCATCAAATCTATATAACTAAAGACCAGGCTGCCTTGTCCCAACAGATCTAGCATTATATCCTGGTATCCATGTCCATACTCATACATTTTTTCCCTACAAAAGGTGAAACATTGCTGGCTTATAGGCTACACGAGGACCTACTTACCACTGTAAGTGGGGTCTGCGTACCTGCATTCTTGTAGCTCCACGACGCAGAGATGTAACTTCTACTGGCAGTCTGTATTTTAAATTGGAGCTGAGCACGTCAATTGTGCAGGATTGGACATAGCTCCAACAGGAAAGTAGCTGCAAAGGGTGCACAGTGCTGGCTGATAGACTACACCGGGACCTACGTACCACTGTAGGTGGGGTCTGCGTTCCTGCTTTCTTGTAGCTCCCAGTGGAAGAGGTGTAACTTCTACCGGCAGTATGTACTTCTTAAATCGGAGCTGAGCAGGCCAAGTGTGCGGGAAAGAGATAGCTCAACTTGGAAAGAAGTTGCAAAGGTGACACAGTGCTGGCTGATAGGCTACACGGGGACCTACGTACCACTGTCAGTGAGCTCTGCGTTTCTTGCTTTCTTGTAGCTTTCAGAGGCAGTGGCGTAACTTCTACTGGTATCCTTTTCTTTAATGGGAGTTGAGCAGGCCATGTGCACTGGATTGGAGATAGTTCCCACAGGAAAGCAGTTGCAAAGGTGGCACAGTGCTGACTGATTGGCTACACGGGGATCTACGTTCCACTGTAGGTGGGGTCTGCGTACCTACTTTCTTGTAGCTCCTAGAAGCAGTGGTGTAACTCCTACTGGCTGACTGTATGTTCAATAGGAGATGAGCAGGCCAGATGCGGAGGACTGGAGATATCTCCCAGAGGAAAAAAGCTGCAAGGGGGGACACAGTGAGGGCTGATAGGCTAAATGGAGACCTGCGTACCACTGAAGGTGGGATCTGCGTACCTGCGTTCTTGTATTTCCAAGGGGCAGTGACGTAACTTCTACCAGCGGCATACATTTTTTCAATGGGAGTTGAGCAAGCCAAGTGCGCGGGAAAGAAATACCTCCCACAGGAAAGTCGCTGCAAAGATGACACAGTGCTGACTGATAGGCTCCATGGGGGCCTTCATGCCACTGTATATGTGGTCTGCTTACCTGCTTTCTTTTAGGTGGCATAACATGTACCATCAGCCTTTATTTTCAATGGGAGATGAGTAAGTCAATGGCGCGGGATTGGAGATCTCTCCAATAGCAAAGTAGCTGCAAAGGTGAAACAGTGTTGGTTGATAAGCTACACAGGGACCTATGTACCACTGTAAGTGGGATCTGCGTATTTGCTTTCTTGTAGCTCCCAGAGGCAGTGACGTAACATCTAACGGCAGCCTTTATTATCAATGGGAGCTGAGCAGGCCAAGTGTGCGGGGTTAGAGATAGCTCACACAGGAAAGCAACTGCAAAGGTGGAAAAGTGCTTGTTTAAAAGTTACACGGGGATCTACGTACCACTGTAGATGGGGTCTGCGTACATGCTTACTTGTAGCTCTTAGACGCAGCGACGTAACTTCTACCGGCAGCCAGTATTTTTTCAATGGAAGTTTAGCAGGCCAACTGTGCAGGAAAGACATAGCTCAACCAGGAAAGCTGCTGCAAAGGTGGCACAGTGCTGGGTGATAGGCTACACGGAAACCTACATATCACTGTAGGTGAGGTCTGCGTACCTCCTTTCTGGTACCTCTCAGATGCAATGGTGTAACTTCTACCACTAGCCTTTAGTTTTTAATGGGAGAAGGCCATGTGCACGAGATGTGAGTTAGCTCCCAGAGGAAAGCAGCTGCAAAGGTGACACAGTGCTGGATGATAAGCTACACTGTGACCTACGTACCACTGCAGGTGGGGTCGGCGTACCTACCTTCTTGTAGCTCTGAGACGCAGAGGCGTAACTTCCATCTACAGCCTGTATTTTCAAAGGGAGATTAGTAGGCCAGGTGCATGGGATTGGAATAAACTACCACAGGAAACCAACTGCAAAGGTAGCACATTGCTGGCTGATAGGCTACATGGGTGTTGCAGATACACAAATAATTTAGTAAACAACTTATCATCACAATGAGTAGTCAAGCACTTGTTAAGTACTTCTTAACCTGTTAGTAATAGTTCAATCAATTAGCTAAGCACTTGCAAATAACTCAAACACCTATTGATTAGGTAAGCATTCCTTTGAATCACATAAGGATCAAACTGCAAGAGTTAAATACCACACCTGATAGGGACCTTTTTCCTTAGCAATGAGATCCTATGAATGTATTTGTTAGGTTACCTTAGCTGTTACCTTAGCCATGAGACCCTGGTAAATGTCTTTGTTAGGTTACCTTTGCTGTTACCTTTACTACAGGACCCTGGTAAATGTATTCCTTAGGTTACCTTATCTGTTACCTTAGTTGTTAGCATTAAAGAAAGGAACTGATATCTTTTTTTGACCAATCACTGTGATTTTGAAAAGTTTGTGTGTGTTGGGAACCAATCAAGGTGAAGGGCTAAATTGATATATGGACATTTTATGCATGCTTGTGTTGGCAAATGTGATTCTTTTGTTTGAGCTGTATAAAAACCCTGAAAATGGTAATTAACAATGAAGCACTTATGGAGGAGCTATCCCCTGTGTTTTCCCAGGGCTGCATAATAAAGAAGTACCTGCTTATCTACATTCCTGTGTAGATAAGCTTTTCGGGATGCGAATCCGTCAACATTTTTTGCGACCCAGTCGATACCACTGTAGTAGGGGTCTGCGTACCTGCTTTCTTGTAGCTCGACGATGCAGAGGTGTAACTTCTACCGGCAGCCTGTATCTTCAATGGGATTTTAGCAGGCCAAGTGCACGGGATTGGAGATAGCTCCCACAGGAAAGCAGCTGCAAAGGTGACACAGTGCTGGCTGATAGACTACAGGGGGACCTACGTACCACTATTGGTAGAGTCTGTGTACATGCTTTCTTGTAGCTCCCAGACACAGTGACGTAATTCTACTCGTAGCCCATATTTTCAATGTGAGCTGAGCAGGCCAAGTGCGTGGTATTGGAGATAGCTACCACAGGAACGCATCTGCTAAGGTGGATCAGAGCTAGCTCATAGACTACACGGGGACCTTACTACAACTGTAGGCTGGCTCTGTATACCTAGTTTCTTGTAGCTACCAGGCACAGTGGCGTAACTTCTACTGACAGCCTGTATTTTCAATGGGAGCTGAGCAGGCAGAGTGCGCGAGACTGGTGATAGCTCCCACATAAAAGTAAGTGCAAAGGTGGCACATTGCTAGCTGATAGATTATATGGGGACAAAAGTACAACTTTCTGTGGGTTCTGCGTACTTGCCTTCTTGTAGCTCCCAGATGCAGAGGCGTAACTTCCATCGACAGCCTATATTTTCAATGGGTGCGGAGCAGGAGAAGTGCACGGGACTGGAGATAGCTCCCATAGGAAAGCAACTGCAAAGGTGGCACAGTGTTGGTTGATAGGCTGTCCAAGTTTTAGCCATGGTAGAATTAATTCTTGTGAGGAACCAGGAAAGGGTACAGCCTGAACAGCTAACCCAGACTTGCCAACAAGTATTCAATACCATCCTAATATCAGGCCCGGTATATAGATTGAGGCTAGCCTGAAGAAGTTCTCTTCCGGGGTCACGAGCTCTCAGTCGTCGGTCCGGAGCTGTCACATAGGTCGGGTCCCGGATGGTGAGCAACTGTATCACTCACAAGTTTTCTAATATACCTTTTTGTTTGTCATAGTTTTTCATCTTCAATTTTCCCCAGTATATTGTTCTTATTGAGGTTACGCGGGCTCTTATACTGTTTTTCTCCCTCTCCGATCCCCTCTGCATTCCGTTGGGAGGGGGAGGGGGAGGAATCGCTGGTTTTTTTTCCCCCTTTGCTCCAGCTGGGTAAAACCACGACATTAATTGGTGCCCAACGTGAGGCCGGTGAGGTTGAAATAGAACAGAGTGGGTTTAAACAAACTCCTTGTGTACACTCCTGACACTAACTGATTGCTGAGCACATTGTTGGTTGATATGCTTGTATGGTAGTATTACATGTCCTCTTATCTACATCATGTATGTCCTGTGATAGTGTTTCTCGTCTGTGGAAAATGTATGAAAATTATCATGCTACTGCACTGGATGGGATTAGCTTATGATATGATTGTCTTACGGGTTATGAAGTTGGGTTGGAATGTGTACATGGCTTTTTTGTCTCTTCCACATTTTCTCCTAGAACTTAATAATGGCACTCAATTTAGGGGAAAAACTGACATGTTTAATTCCTCCCACTATGTCACTTACCCTCATTTCTTCAAGGTGCTTCTAATGGATTCTAACAATAATGGTTGGAATGTTCTAATTACCATGTTTGTATTATTTTCCCATTTTTGCACCTCGGCTTGGATTTGAAAATTCTTTTTGAGAACTGTGTGGAGGAGCATACAGAATATGAGCAGGTGTCCAAGGACCTTTTTACCTGTAAAGATTTTGAAAACACACACAACTCAGCTGTGCCAGAACCAGTTGCTGTTCCAACTCCAGCAGTGGATGTCCCTGTTGATCCACCATGGAGAAAGGCATTCAGTATTTGAGGGAGTTAGCTGTGCTGGAGATTATTTATAATGACTATGTGCCCACAGACCCAGATGAAGTTCAATGCACACGACTTATGTGGCGAAAGTTCCTACGACGTGCACCACCAAACTATGCCAGTTCGTTGGCAACTGTCTCCTGGAAAGAAGATGAGAGGCAAACGGTGGAACAACTAGCTGCTCCACTTCGGTAATATGAAGAAAATGTGTCTTGTCCCCTACAGGCTGTTGTTTCAGCTGTAGAAAAAATGTAATGGAAGATTGACCAATTTGCGTCTTGCTCTCCATCTGCCAGTACTCCAGCTGTTAAGAATAAGTGTCCCCGTGCTCAAGAGCAGGAATGTAAGGAGTATACAGCCCAGGATGTTTCACGGTCCCATCCACAAGACCAAGGAGAGAATATGAGCAAGTGGGATAGGCCACCTACCCCATCTACTCCAAGATCACCCACTCCAAAAGCACAGGCACAGGTGACACACTGCTAGTTGATAGGCTACATGGGGATCTACGTACCACTGTAGTGGTCGCCACGTACCACCTTTCTTGTAGCTCCCAGATGCAGTTGTATAACTTTTACCAGTATTTTCAATGGGAACGGAGCAGACCAAGTGCGTGAGACTGGAGATTGCTGTAGTTCCCAAACGCAGTGAGGTAACTTCTACTGGAAGCCTGTATTTTCAATGGCAGCTGAGCATGCCATGTCTGCTGGAGTGGATATAACTCCCACAGGAATGCCGCTGCAAAGCTGAAACAGTGCTGGCTGATATGCTGCATGGCTACCTACGCACCACTGTAGGTGGGATCTGCGTACCTGCTTTCTTGTAGCTCCCAGATGCAGTTGCGTAACATCTACCGCCAGCCTGTATTTCAAACGGGAGCTTGATACGGCGGGGGATTTGAGATAGCTCCCACAGGAAAGCAGGTGAAAATGTGGCTATACTGGGTCTGGGATGGTAGTGATTTTCCACAAAAGCTCTTTCAGTGCTATGCTTACTGTTGATATCAATATTATGACTACTGCTCACATAGCATTAGGGCTGTCCCTCCAGCATTCGTCCTCCCACCTTCACCAATAGCTGTGGGTGAGCACAATCTTGGGAGGGACCATGGCCAGAAGAGCTGACCCAGGCTGACCAAGGAGATATTCCATACCATATGACGTCAGCTCAGTAAAATAAACTGGGAGCAGAGGAGCAGAAAGGGGAGGCAAGGTTCACTTCTGTCCTTCCAAAAGAAACAGGGGAAAAATGGGAAAAACACCCCATTGTGACTGGTCCAGAGGTCCCTTGTATTCTTGGCATAGATTACCTCAGGAGAGGGTACTTCAAAGACCCCAAGGGATTTTGATGGGCTTTTGGTATAGCCACTGTAGATACAGAGAAAATAAACAACTCTCCAGTTTACCTGGCCTCTCAGAAGACCCTTTTGTTGTGGGATTACTGCAAGTTAAGAGCAACAGGTACCAATTGCTACCAGGACGGTGCACCAGAGGCAATATCGAACGAACCGAGATTCCCTGGCTTCCATCCGTGAGTTGATTCATTAACTGGAGGCTCAAAGAGTAATTAGCAAAACTATTTCCCCATTTAATAGTCCCATTGGCAGCAGAGTTCAGGCCACAATTTGCCTTCACATGGAGAGGTGTCCAATATACCTGGAATCGATTGCCCCAACGGTGGAAACATTGTCCTACTATTTGTCATGGTGTAATCCAAACTGTACTGGAAATGGGTGATGCCCCTGAACATTTACAGTACATTGATGACATAATTGTATGGGGCAACAAGGCAGAAGAAGTGTTTGAGAAAGGGAAAAGAATAATTCAGATTCTCCTAAAAGCTAGTTTTGCTGTAAAAAGAAACAAAGAAATGGATCTGCAGGAGAGATCCAGTTTTTGGGTATAAAATAGCAAGATGGGCGTCGGCATGTGCCTCTGGATGTTGTGAACAAAATAGAGACTATGTCTCAACCAACTAATAAGAAAGAAACACAAGCTTTCCTGGGCTATGTGGGATTCTGGAGAATGAATATCCCAGGTTATAGTGAGCTTGTGTGCTCTCTTTTTAGAGTAACCAGAAAGAAGAACTGTTTTGAGTGAGACCTTGTGCAACAACAAGCTTTTCAACAAATTAAACAGGAAATAGCTCGTACTTTCGCTGTTGGGCCCATCTGTACAGGACCAGATGTGCAGAATATCCTCTACACTGCCGCTGGAGAGCACGGTCTCACCTGGAGCCTCTAGCAGAAAACTTCTGGAGAACTCCAACGTCAAACATTAGGGTTTTGGAGCCGAGGATATCGAGGATCAGAAGCCCACTACACCCCAAATGAAAAAGAAACACTAGCAGCATATGAGGAACTTCGAGCTGCTTCTGAAGTCATTGGCAAAGAAACTTACCTCCTCTTGGCACCACGTCTGCCTGTGCTACACTGGATGTTCATAGGGAAAACCTCTTCTATGCATCATGTAACCAGCGCTACATGGAGTAAGTGGATGACGTTTATTACACAATTATCTCGGCTGGGGAAATCTAATTGCCCAGGAATCCTGGAAGAAATCATGGACTGGCCAGAAGGCAGATATTTTGGAGCATGGCCTGAGGAAGTAGCTCGTGCCCAAGAGGCACCACCATATAATGAACTATCAGAAGATGAGAGGCATTATGCTTTGTTTACTGATGGATCCTGCCAAGTGGTAGGAAATCATCACAAGTGGAAAGCTGCTTTGTTGAGTCCCACACAACGAGTTGTTGAGGTCACTGAAGGAGAAGGTGAGTCGAGTCAGTTTGTTGAAGTGAAAGCCATCCAACTAGCTCTAAAGATTGCAGAATGAGAGAAGTGGACAGTACTCTGTCTTTATACTGACTCCTGGATGGTGGCTAATGCTCTATGGGGATGACTACAGCAATGGAAGAAGACCAACTGGCAGCGCAAGGGTAAACCCATCTGGGCTGCTGCATTATGGCAAGACATTGTTGCTCGGGTGGAAAACATGACTCTGAAAGTACGTCATGCAGATGCTCACATGCCCAAAAGCCGTGCCACTGAAGAACAATGGAACAACCAACAGGTAGACAAAGCTGCAAAATTGAAGTAGCTCAGGTAGACCTAGACTGGGAGCGTAAAGGTGAGCAATTTATAGCTTGATGGGCCCGTGAAACATCAGGACATCTGGGAAGAGATGTAACATATAAATGGGCTTGTGATCGAGGGGTGGACTTGACCATGGAAGCCATTACACAGGTCACACAGGGAAATGACTGGGGAAGGCAGCATGGGTTGCACTTCGCATGGGAAAGGGCAAACACATTTGTGATATTGTCTTTGCTCAAGGGCCTGGGTGTACTTGGTGGGTGATCAGGAAGGATGGGGAAACTTGTTGTATGTCTCAAGGAGACTTAACCTTGGGGGTAAAATAACCTGTGATGTGAGTTATCTGTTGTAGACAATGAGGTATGAACTTCGCAAGAAAACCGGATAAGTGGACAAACCATGTTGGTGCTGATGTCCAACACTGAACACACTGTTTCCTCTGGCCTGGATATCCATCTTGATGGATGAGACATAAGTTATGTCCTGCTCCAGTGAACATTTACAGAGGATGAAAGATAGAAGAATGTTGTTTGTTTGTTTGATGCAAGATGCATGACATAAATGGTATGGAATAATGGATGGAGACTGTATTGGGTCTGGGATGGAAGTGAATTTCCACAGCAGCTCTTGCAGTGCTGTGCTTACTGTTGATATCAATATTATGACTACAGCTCGCATAGCATCAGGGCTGTCCCTCCAGCATTCCTTCCCCGACCTTCACCAATAGCTGTGGCTGAGCACAATCTTGGGAGGGACCACGGTCAGAACAGCTGACCCAGGCTAACCAAGGAGATGTTCCATACCATATGACATCAGCTCAGTAATATAAAATGGGGGAGAGGAGCAGGAAAGGGAGGCAAGATTCATTTCTGGCCTTCCAAAAGTAAGCACTACGTGTACCCAAGCCCTGCTTCTCGGGAGGTGGCCGGACATCGCTGCAGATGGGAAGTAGAGAGTAACAGCTTTATCTCCTTTTGCTTTGCTTCCCGCACGCGTGGCTTTGCTGTTTCTTTATTAAACTGCTTTTATCTCAACCTACAAGTCTCCCATCTTATTTTCTCTCCTTCCCTGATTTCCTGGGTAGGGTAGGAAGATAGACCGGTGTGGTGGGTACCTGGCACCCAGCCAGGGTCAAACTACCACAGTGGCAAAATGTTGTTTCACATACACATTTTAGTTAACAGCTTATCATCGCAATAAGTAGTCAAGCACTGGTTAAGCACTTGTTAACCACCAAGTAATAGTTCAGTCAATTGTGGAATTGTTCAGTCAATAGTTCAGTCAATGAGGAATTGTGCCCCCTGAATGGAATACTAAGTTACAATACTATCTTGCAATTAATGTTGTTTTTTTATAAGAGCGAGGAAAAGTGAGATAAAGTCCCATATGTAGATCTGTTTTTTTATTAAAGAGAAAAATCTGTATGGGAGAAAGAATATGAATGAACAAATTGTGTAATGTCACTCAGCAGAAAAACAAAAGGTTCAAAACTATTGCTCCCCATGCACTGCAGTAAAAATGTGTCTTCAACATTTGACCCTTAAGGGGGGAGAGCTGTTCCTGTATATACACCCTCTCTCACTTACCCGCTTCCCAACATGAACCTGAACAGGGACCCAGCAACCTGACAAGGATACATTCTGGAGGGTTGGTTCAAGGGAGGGCTCCCAGCCCTATCCAGATAGTAGTAAAGTGGAAAAATGAGGACTCTGAAACAGAACGTTCCTCATTGGTGTCCAAGAGAATTCAACGCTGTACTCATTTAATAACCACCTTAAAGATCCCCTTAAATTATAAAGTCAAACAGCATATAATTGCCCCATGAAGGCAAGGGGTTGGGCAGAGTGAACCAGTACACATGAAAGTGCCTTTCTCATCTTCTGATTTAATTCTCTGAGAAAAAAAAAAAAAATCAACTGACTCATATAAAGAGCACCCAGATAAAGTAAGAAAGATAAAAAAAAAAAGAAAATAGGGGAAAAAAAAAAAACCTACCCCAAAAAAACCCCCAGAGACTAGAACTCAGTATAAACATTGGAGTACTATATTCAGTTTTAAATACATGTAGAGGAACAATAGGAACTAAAACTGCCAGTATTGTGGGAGCCACAGGGAAAGAGGAAAATCGGCCATTTTTGCAACATTGACTTGTTACTAAAAATACCTGAATCAAAGACAGGACAAATATTGAAATAAAAAAAAAAATTAAAATCGGTCAGGGTGAGACAATACCCAATAAAACCTGAGGCAAAACAAGGATTAAAAGTACTAATTGACAAATTTCTGAAATATCAAATTCTAGAAGAATGTGAGTGAGAGTATAGGTTAGTTCAGGACTTAAGACCCATAAATCAGATTGTGAAAGATATACATACAGTTGTAGCAAATCCTTATACCTCACTCACAGTCCTGAGAGAAAATTATCAGTGTTTACAGTGCTTGATTTAAAAGATGCTTTGTCTTGTATCCCTTTGGAAACGGAAAGTCGTAAACTATTGGCTTTTGAGTGGGAAAGCCCCAAACAGGACGTAAGGTACAGTTAACATGGACATGGCTACCCCAAGGATTCAAGAACAGCCCGACTATCACTGGAAGACAACTCGCAAAATAACTGGAACTTTGGACTAATGAAAAGACAGAGACACCAAGACCAGAGCATTTGCTTCTCAAAGATGTGGATGACATCCTAATTGCCACAACAAAAAGGTCAGTCTGCATACAGGTAACCACTGAACTTTTAAACTTTTTGGGGATTAAACAGGTACAGGGTATCAAAAGAAGAAGCTCAAATAGTAGCCAAACAGTGATCTATTTTCAGTGGTAGCTGAGCAGGCCAAGAGCGTGGGATTTGAGATAGCTCCAACAGGAAAGTAGCTGCAAAGGTGGCACAGTGCTGGCTCATAGGCTACACGGGGATCAACGTACCACTGTTGGTGGAGTCTGAGTATCTGCTTTCTTGTAGCTCCCAGACGTCATGATGTAACTTCTACTGGCAGCCTCTATTTTTAATGAGAGCTGAGCAGGCAGAGTGCGCAGGATTGGCAATACCTCCCACGGGAAAACAGCTGCAATGGTGGCACAGTGCTGGCTGATAGGCTACATGGGGACCAATGTACCACGTTAGGTGGGGTCTGTGATCCCCGTGTAGCCTATGAGCCAGCACTGTGCCACCTTTGCAGCTACTTTCCTGTTGGAGCTATCTCAAATCCCACTATCTTGGCCTGCTCAGCTACCACTGAAAATACAAGCTGCTGGTAGAACTTTCACCACTACCTCTGGGAGCTACAAGAAAGCAGGTAAGCAGATCCCACTTACAGTGGTATGTAGGTCCCCATGTAGTCTATCAGCCAGCACTGTGTCACATTTGCAGCTGCTTTCCTGTGGGAACTATCTCCAATCCCGTGCACTTTGCCTGCTCAGGTCCTATTGAATATACTGGTTTCTGGTAGAAGTTACGTCAATGCTTGTGGGAGGTAAACGAAAGCAGGTATGCAGACCCCACCTAAAGTGGTACATAGGTCCCCGTGTAGCCTAACAGTCGGCACTGTGTCACCTTTGCAGCTGCTTTCCTGTAGGAGCTTTTTCCTGCGCACTTGTCTTGCTCAGGTCTTATTTAAAAAATACAGGCTGCAGATAATAGCTATGCCACTGCATCTGGGAGCCAAAAGAAAGCAGGTACGCAGGTCACACCTACAGTGGTACTTAGGTCCCCGTGAAGTCTATAGTCCAGCACTGGGAAAACTTTGCAGCTGCTTTCCTGTGAGAGCCATCTCCAATCCCCCACACTTGGCCTACTCAACTCCCATTGAAAATACAGGCTGCCGGTAGAAGTTATGCCACTGCGTCTGTCAGCTACAAGAAAACAGGTAGACAGAGTCAACCTACAGTGGAACGTAAATCCCTGTGTTGTCTATCAGCAAGCGCTGTGCCACCTTTGCAGGTGTTTCCTGTGGGAGCTATTTCCAAACCAGCGCACTTGGCCTGCTCATCTCCCATTGAAAATACAGGCTGTTGGAAGAAGTTATGCCACTGTTTCTGGGATATACAAGAAAGCTGGTACGCAGAGCCCACCTACAGTGGTACGTAGGTCCCGGTGTATCCTAATAGCAAGCACTTTTTCACCTTTTCAGCTGCCTTCCTGTGGGAGCTATCTCCAATCAAACAGCACAGTAGCCAGAATTTTGCCACTGTGATATTTTGACCCTGGCTGGATGCCAGGTGTCCACCACCCTGCTCTATCTCACATCTCTTCAGCAAGCCAGGAAAGGGGAGAAAATAAGATGGGAGTTTCGTGGGTTGAGATAAAAGCAGTTTAATAAAAAAACAGCAAAGCCGCACACGCTGGAAGAAAAGCAAATGCAGATGAAGCTGTTACTGTCTACTTCCCATCTGCAGCAATGTCCGGCCACCTCCCGAGAAGCAGGGCTTCGGTACGCGTAGTTGTTGCTTTTGGAAGGCCAGAAATGAATCTTGCCTCCCCTTTCTGCTCCTCTCCCCCAGTTTATATTACTGAGCTGACGTCATATGGTATGAAATATCTCCTTGGTCTGCCTGGGTCGGCTGTTCTGACCGTGGTCCCTCCCAAGATTTTGCTCACCCACAGCTTATTGGTGAAGATGGGGGAAGGAATGCTGGAGGGACAGTCCTGATTCGGTGCGAGCAGTGGTCATAATATTGATATCAACAGGTTGCCGGTAGAAGTTACGCCACTGCGTGTGGAGGTTACAAGTAAGCAGGTACTCAGACCCCACCGACAGTGCTATGTTGATCCCTATGTAGCCTATTAGCCAGCACTGTTTAACCTTTTCAGGCGCTTTCCTGTGGGAGCTATCTCCACTCCCGCGCACTTGACCTGTTCACCTCCAATTTAAAATACAGTCTGCTGGTAGAAGTTATGCTACTGCCTGAGAGCTACAAGAAAGCAAGTACGCAGATCCCACCTATAGGGGTATGAAGGTCCCCGTGTAAGCTATCAGTCAGCACTGTGCCACCTTTATAGATGCTTTCCTGTGGGAGCTATCTAAAATCCCCGGTGTTGGGGATCCCCAGTCACAAAAACTTCTCTACACAGGAATGCAGATAAACAGGCACTTCTTTATTATGCAGAGCTGATTAAACAATGGGGATAGCTCTTCCATATGTGCTTCCTTGCTACTTACCATTTTAAGGGGTTTTATACAGCTCAAACAAAAGAATCACATTTGCCAATACAAACATGCAAAAAATATGCATTTATCAAATTAGCCCTTCAGCTTGATTGGTTCCCAACAAACACAAAATTTCAAAAAAAAAAAAAATCAGCCTCTTTGTTAGCCAAGTAATAGCCAAGGTAACCTAAGGAATACATTAACCAGGGTCTCCTGGCTGAGGTAACAGGTCCCCATGAGGTGTGGTATGTAACTCTTTCAGTTTGATCCTTATGTGATTCAAATGAATACTTACTTAATCAATAGATGTTTGAGTTATTTGCAAGTGCTTAGCTAATTGATTGAACTATTACTAGGTGATTAGAAAGTGCTTAACAAGTGCTTGACTACTTATTGTGATGATAAGTTGTTAACTAAATTAATTCTGTATCTGCAACATTTCCCCCCTTTGAAAATATTGATAATCACATTCCAATACTTTCACTCTATTCTTTCTGTTTTCTCCATAAAAAAAAACATGATTGTCATATGGTGGTGGATTACTTTTGAACCGATCATTGTCTTTTGACAATGCTGTCAAGATTCTATTGCTTCATGGTGTTCTTTGAATTACGTCTCTTTTGATGCAACGATATGCAAAATAGTTTGCCAGAAACATTATAATCAAGAGCAGAAGTGCTTCAGTCAGTGACTTTATACAGGATTTAACGTCCAGGCAAAGACTCTCAAAAACTTTATCTATCCAAGGTGTTTTCATGTCTTACCAAATTTCCTGGTATTGGAATTACCTATTCCGAGTCAATTTTTGTTTGAACTGGAGTCTGGGCCTGAACATTCATTACAAATTGATTTGACCATCCAATTTTGATCCATGTTTCCACCACCATAGACTGAAAAAACAACAAAACCAAAAACTTAGTTATTTTTCAGAGTTAACTTCAATATCTCAAG
The DNA here is from genome assembly GCF_028858725.1 of Colius striatus. Classification (NCBI taxonomy): domain Eukaryota; kingdom Metazoa; phylum Chordata; class Aves; order Coliiformes; family Coliidae; genus Colius; species Colius striatus. Next base: position 4,234,090 of record NC_084789.1, read on the forward strand.
ATTTTTTACAACTCTCCCACTTCCATGGGCTTGATGGTGTCTTCTTCATACAAGTGTAGTGTATCCAGGCATCTGATTCAGCAATCTTGATTGCAGTGAAGGTGGTCAGCAACACCTGGTATGGTCCCTTCCACCTTTCTTGCACCTTTCTTGCAGAGGTTCTTCGTTCCACCTCTTTATGTAGGCAATCTCTAGGCAGTATGTTGTATAGTGGATTGTTCCAAAGTAAGAGCTTGATTCTACACTACTGCGTTTCAGAGCCTTTTCAGGGCTTTTCCAAGAGGAAGCAAATAGTTATACACATCTTGTTTTCCCATCACATGCATGTTTGGATTTGGTTTAGGAACCTCATAGGGATTTCCATACATTATCTCATAAGGACTTACTGACATTCCACTTTGAGGTTTCACTCTTATTTTGTAGCAATGCGAGTGGAAGTGCCTGAGGCCATTTAAATGTAGCCTCCTGACAAATATTTCTAATTTGTCTTTTTAGGGTCTGATCAATTCTTTCTACTTTTCCACCTGATTGCTGTCTCCAAGGGACATGTAAATCCCAGGGAATTCCTAGGACTTTGCTTACCTCTTGTACCACATTGACCACGAAATGTGATCCTCTGTCTGAAGATATTCCAAATGGAACTCCAAACCTTGGAATAATTTATTGCAGGAGCCATTTAACTGTTTCCTTAGCCTGATTGGTGCGACAGGGAAAGGCTTCTGGTCATCCTGAAAAGGTGTCAACCCAAACCAATACATATTTATATCCATTGCATTTAGGTAATTCTGTAAAATCACTTTGCCAATAATCTCCTCTTCCCACTCGTTTTTATTTTGCCCATCTGTACCCTTTTTTACAATTGAATTATTCATCAAACACATTTCACATTTCGCCGTTACTGATTTGGCCATTTCCAACATCTGTATTGATATTACACTTCTTTTCAGAAGCTGAGTCATAGCTTCTGCACCCCAGAGACGCTCCCTATGCTTTGTTTGCAAAATCTCTCTCATGATTAAGGGAGGCAATACTACCTGACCTGTATTTGTCGTCCACCACCCTTCTAAATTTTTCTCTGCATTTGGTAACTTAGCCAATTTCTCATCCTCCCCTGAATATTTCAGTGACTCCATAGGGAGCGCTACTGTTCTAATGGGGATGGTTGCCATTTGTGAGACTGTGTGTTGTGCTATTTTCCTAGCAGTCTGATCTGCTTATCTATTTCCATCAATTATCTTTGAGTTCCCTGTCTGATGTGCTTTACAGTGCATGATTGCCACTTGAACTGGTTCCTGCACTGCCACTAGCAGTTGCAAAATTTCCTTTTGATGCTTAATGTTTGTTCCCTTGGAGGATAGTAGTCCTATTTCTTTCCACAGGGTGCCATGGACATGGACTACGCCAAAAGAATATTTTGAATCAGTCCAAATACTAACTTGTTTTCCTTTACCTAATTTCAAAGCACATGTCAATGCAATTAGTTCTGTCTTCTATACAACGCATTTACTTCTATTACCATGTTTTCAGTTTTTACCGCATGTTGCGTGTGGCAAGTTCCATTCACGATGAAGCTGCTGCCATCTGTGAACAGTTCCCATTCAGGGTTTTCAAGAGGATCATCCTTCAGTTCCTCTCTGCTGGAATATGTATGTTCAGTGGTTCCAACACAGTTGTGTTCCAGTTGTTGCTCTCCCTGTGAAGTACTCAGAAACACTGCAGGATTTAGAAGGTTACTTGTTTTCAACACTACAAAATCCTGCTCAGTGAGAATGATTTGGTAATTCATCATTCAGCTCGGGGATGAACAATGTCCCCCCTTTTGCTCTAAGACTGCGGTTATCATATGTGGGACATAGGCTGTAGTAGTCCTTCCCAAGGTCAGCTTTCTTGCTTCTTGGATCAGTGTGACAGTTGCAGTTACTACTCGCAGGCAAGAAGACCATCCCTTGCTCACCAGGTCCAGTTGTTTGGAAAAATATCCCACTGGTCTCTTCCAGCTTCCTACCTTCTACGTCAGAACTCGTAGAGCCAAATGCTGTTTTTCATGGACAAATAACTGGTTAAATCTGGCAAGCCTAAGGCTGAGGCTGTCATCAGAGTTATTTTATGCTTCCGAAAAGCTCCTTGCTTATCTTTGTCCCATGTAAAAGGGGTAGATTTTTGGGCTTCCTATAATAGTTTGACTATAAGACCATAATCCATGATCCAGAGCCTGCACCATCCCATCATTCCCCAAAATGCCCACAACTCATGCCCAGTGCATAGTTCCAGAATAGCACAAATTGCTTCCTTTCCATTTGTCCCCAGCCTCCGTTCTCCTTTTGAAATTTCGAGGCCCAAATAGATCACTGTTTGACTGCTATTTGATCTTTTTCTTTTGATACCTTGTACCCGTTTAATCCCAAAAAGTTTAAAAGTTCAGTGGTTACATGTATGGAGGCTGATCTTTCCGTTGTGGCAGTTAGGATGTCATCCACATCTTGGAGAAGCAGATGCTCTGGTCTTGGTGTCACTGTCTTTTCATTAGTCCAAAGTTCCAGTTATTTTGCGAGTTGTCTTCCAAAGATAGTCGGGCTGTTCTTGAATCCTTGGAGTAGCCGTGTCCATGTTAACTGTACCTTGCGTCCTGTTTGGGGCTTTCCCACTCAAAAGCAAATAGTTTATGACTTTCCTTTTTCAAAGGGATACAAAAGAAAGCATCTTTTAAATCAAGCACTGTAAACACTGATAATTTTCTCTCAGAGCTGTGGGTAAGGTATAAGGATTTGCTACAACTGCATGTATATCGTTCACAATCTGATTTATGGGTCTTAAGTCCTGAACTAACCTATACTCTATATTTAATTTCCGTACTGGTTAAATATGTGTGTGATACTCTGACTCACATTCTTCTAGAATTTGATATTTCCGAAGTTTATCAATTATTACTTTTAATCCTTGTGTTTCCTCAGGTTTTGTTTGGTATTGTCTCATCCTGACCGATTGTACTTTTTCTTTTATTTCGATTTTTACTGGTTGTGCCAATTTTGATTTTCCTGGCATCAACACAATTGGGATCGCTGCATTCTCCACTTCTGGAGGTAATTCTTGCACCTTTGGTTTTTCTTTTATCATCAATATTTTTCCTGTCTTTGATTCAGGTATTTTTACTTATAAGTCTCCACTTTCAAAGACAATTTGTGCATTTAATTTAGACAACAAGTCCCTCCCCATCAGGGGTATGGGACATTCTGAAACATACAAAAATTCATATGTTATCACTTTATTGCCAAATTGTAAATTTAAGGGTTGCAAAAATGGCCGATTTTCCTCTTTCCCTGTGGCTCCCTCAATATTTGGAGTTTTAGTTCCTATTGCTCCTCTACGTGTATTTAAAACTGAATATATTACTCCTATCCTCTACCAACATACTACATTTTTTCAATGGAAGCTGAAATGTCCAAGTGCGCGGGATTGGAGATAGCTCCAAGAATAAAGCAGCAGCAAAGGTGGCACAGTGCTGGCTGATAGACTACCCTGGGACCTAAGTACCACTATAGTTCGGGTCTGAGTAGATGCTTTCTTGTAGCTCCCAGAGGCAACAGAGAAACTTTTACAAGCAACTTGTATTTTCATTGGGAGCTGAGCAGGTCAAGAGTACGGGATTGGAGATAGCCCCCACAGGAAATCTCCTGCAAAAGTGGAACAGTTCTGGCTGATAGGCTACAAGGGGACCTACTTAGTACTTTAGGTGGGGTATGCATTCCTGCTTTCTTGTAGCTCCCAGAAGCAGTGGTGTAACTTCTAATGGCAGCCAGTATTTTTTCAATGGGAACTGAGCATGCCAAGTGCATAGGATTAGAGATAGCTCCCACAGGAAAGCAGCTAAGAGTGGCACAGTGCTGGCAGATAGGATACACGGGGTCCTACGTACCACTGTAAGTGGACTCTGCATACTTTGTTTCTTGTAGCTACCAGACGCAGTGGAGTAACATGTTCCGGCAAACTTTTTTTGCAATGTGAGTTGAGCACGACAATGACGCATGATTGGAGATAGCTCCCACAGAAAAGCAGCTGCAAAGTAAGTACAGTGCTGTCTGATTAGCTACACTGGGACCTATGTACCACTGTAGATGGGGTCTGCGTACCTGTTTCTTGTAGCTCCCAGACACAGTGGCGTAACTTCGAAAAGTAGCCTTTATTTTCACTGGGAGCTGAGCAGGCCAAGTGCGCGGTATTTGAGATAGTTCAACCAGGAATGCAGCTGCAAATGTGACACAGTGCTAGCTGATAGGCTATACAGGGGGCCTACGTACCACTGTAGGTGGGTTCGGCGCACCTGCTTTCTTGTGGCTCAGAGATGCAGAGGCGTAACTTACATCGACAACATTGTATTTTCAATGGGAGCTTAGTAGGCCAAGTGGCTGGAATTGGAAATAACTACCACAGGAAACCACCTGCAAATGTAGCACAGTGCTGACTGGCTACAGGGGTGTTGCAGATACAGAACTATTTTAGTTAACAACCTATCATCACAATAAGTAGTCAAGCACTTGTTAAGCACTTGTTAATCACTTAGTCATAATTCAATCAATTAGCTAAGCACTTGCAAATAACTCAAACACCTACTGATTAAGTAAGTATTCATTTGAATCACATAAGGATCAAATTCCAAGAGTTAGATACCACACCTGATGGGGACCTTTTACCTTAGCCAGGAGACCCTGGTGAATGTATTTGTTAGGTTACCTTGACTTTTACCTTAGTTGTTACTAAAACAAAGGGACTGATATCTTTTTTTCACCAATCACTGTGATTTTGGAAATTTTGTGTTTGTTGGGAACCAATCAAAGTGAAGGGCTAAATTGACAAATGGACATTTTATGCATGCTTGTGTTGGTAAATGTGATTCTTTTGTTTGAGCTGTATAAAACCCCTGAAAATTGTAACTAAAAAGGAAGCACATCTGGAAGAGCTATCACCCATGTTTTCCCAGCGCTGCATAATAAAGAAGTGCCTGCTTATCTTCATTCCTGTGTAGATAAATTTTTCATGATTGCGGATCCGTCAACAGTATTGGCGATGCAGATGGTACCACTGTAAGTGGTGTCTGCATACCTGATTTCTTGAAGCTCAAAGACGAGGAGGTGTAACTTCTACCGGCAACCTGTATTTTCAAAGGGAGCTGAGCAGATCAAGTGCACAGGATTGGAGATAGCAGCCACAGGAAAGCAGCTGCAAAGGTTGCACAGTGCTGGTTGATAGGCTACATGGGGACCAACATTACCTCTGTAAGCCAGGTCTGCCTACCTGCTTTCTTGTCGCTCCCAGAGGCAGTGACACAACTTCTACTGGCAGCCTGTAGTTTTTAATGAGAGTTGAGCAGGCCAAGTGTGCAGGATTGGAGATAGCTCCCACAGGAAAGCAGCTGCAGAGGTGGCACAGTGCTGGCTGATAGGTTACACGGGGACCTACCTACCATCTTAGACGTGGTCTGCATTTCATACTTTTTTGTACCTCCACGACGAACAGGTGTAAATTCTACTTGCAGCCTGTATTTCAAATGGGAGCTGAGCAGTCCAAGCGCGCGCTTGGAGATAGCTCCCATTGGAAAGCAGCTGCAAAGATGGAACAGTGCTGGTTGATAGGTCTATATGGTAACCTAGGTATTGTTTAAGGTGGGGTCTGCATTCCTGTTTTTTGCAGCTCCCAGAGGCAGTAGCATAACATGTACCGACAGCCTGTATTTCAAATGGAAGCTGAGCCGGCCAGGGGCGGGGGATTGGAGAGAGCTCCCAAAAGAAAGAAGCAGAAAACGTTGCACAGTGCTGGCTGATAGTTGCACAGTGCTGGCTGATAGACTGCATAGGGATCTACGTACTACTGTAGGTGGGCCCTGCATACCTGCTTTCTTGTAGCTCCCAGAGGCAGTGGCATAACTTCTATGGATAGCTTGCATTCTTTCAATGGGAGCTGAGAAGACCAAGTGAGCAGGACTTGACATGACTGTCAAAGGGAAACAGTTGAAAAGGTGGCACAGTGCTAGCTGATAGGCTATACAGGGACCTACGTACCACTGTAGGTGGGCTCTGCGTACCTGCCTTCTTGTAGTTCTCAGAGGCAGTGCTGTAACTTTTACGGGCAGCTTGTATTTTCAGTGCGAGCTGAGCAGACCAAGAGTGCGGGATTGGAGATAGCTCCAAAAGGAAAGCAGCAGCAAACTGGGCGTAGTGCTGGCTGATAGACTACATGGGGACAAAAGTTCCAGTTTAGGTTTAGGTCTGAGTTCCTACTTTCTTGTAGCTCCCAGAGACAACTGCGTAACTTATACCAACAGCTTGTATTTTTAAATGGGAGCTGAATAGGCCAAGTGCGCAGGAAAGAGATAGCTAAACCAGGAAAGCAGCTGCAAAGGATTCTAGCTGATAGGCTACGTACCACTGTAGGTGGGGTCGGCGTACCTGCTTTCTTGTATCTCCTAGTGGCAGTGGCGTAACTTCTACCGGCAGTCTGTATTTCAAACGGGAGCTGAGCAGGCCAAGTGTGTGAGATTGAAGGCAGGTCCGACAGGAAAGTTGTTGTGTTGTGGTTTTACCCAAAGGGAGCAAAAGGGGAAAAAAAAACCCACGACTCCTCCTCCTCCCCCGGCGAAACGCGGAGTTGATTGTAGAGGAAAAATAAAAAGGTAAAAGAGCCCACGTTAGTCTAAATAAGAACAATTTTCTAGGGAAAATTGAAGAGGAACAACTATAAGAAATACAAGGGGATATTACAAAGAAAACTGGTGAGTGATGCAGTTACTCACCACCCAGAACCCGACCTAAGCAACCGCTGCGGACCGGTGACCGAGAGCCTGCGACCCCGGAAGAGAGTTTCTTCCGGCTAGTCTCCACGTATATACTGGGCATGACGCTGGGATGATATGGAATACATGCTGACGAGCCTGGGTCAGCTCTTCAGGCTGTACCCTTACCTGGTTCCTCACGGGACTTAACCCTATCCTAGCTCAAACCAGGACATTCCACTCCTTTTTCTATACCATCTACACGTCATGTCTAGGTTTACACATCATAATCATCTACACATGCATAACATAGAGCAACTATAGGAATAATGACCTTCAACAGCTCTCATTATACAATTTAATTCACGGGTTATTCTCACCCAGAATCAAATTCCCTTCTTTGTCCCCTTCTACAATATGTAAGGGTTCTTATTTGACAGGGTCAGCTCGATTGACAGATCCTCTGGAGTTGACTAACCAGGTGACCTTTTCCAAGTGTGTATCCCAATGCTTGAAAGTTCCACCTCCCATTGCTTTCAGTGTGGTTTCAATAACCCATTGTGTCTCTCAACTTTTCCTGAGGCTGGTGCATGATAGGGAGGGAATATGATAAACTCATTCCATGCCATGCTCTTGCGCCCAGGCATCTATGAGGTTATTTCTGAAGTGTATCCCATTGTCTGACTCAATTCTTTCTGGGGTGTCACGTTGCCAGAGGACTTTCCTTTTAAGGCCCTGAATAGTGTTCCGGGGCGGTGGCATGAGCCACAGAATATGTTTCCAACCATCCTATGTGCCATGGTTTTTCCCAGCTAGCACAGCAGCACCACGACAGTCTCTCGCTCGGTGCCCCCATTCACCCTTATCCTTGTTAGGATGGCAGAGGTCTTAGTGAAATGGGAGTAAAAAGATAAGCAAGATTTTGTGGATTGAGACAAGGGCAGGGAGGGCTCACTGCCAGTTATGATTCTGGGCAAAACAGATTCCAGTACTCAACTTAGAGAGGAAAGTAGGAAAGTTTATTCTAGAAGAAACAGAATGGAATAAAAGCAAAAAGGGAGTAGGATGATGAGAAAATTACAACCAGCACTTTAAGATCTCCCTCCCCCATCCCTCCTTTCTTCCCGGGCCCAGCTCACTGCTCCTGATATCTCTACCTCCTCCCCCCTAAATAGCTCAGGGGGGCAGGAAATAAGGAATGTGGTCAGTCTCCCACAGATGGGCTCTGCTGCTTTTGTCTTCTCAGATGAGGACGACTGCTCCAACACGGGGTTCCTCCCCTGGGACACAGTACTTAACAAGCTTTTCTGGTGTGGATTGTTCCCAATAGTTGTGGCTTCTGCTGATACAGGGTCCCTCACACAGGACACAGTCCTTGGTGAATATCTCTGGTGTGGATACCTTTCCACGGTTGCAGTTTCTGCTCTGAGGACGAGGTCTCTTCTGGGCATAAGTTTAATGAGCTGCTTTGTTGTGGGTTTCTCCCCATAGTTACAGCTGTGGATATTGGGTCCCTTCTTCAGGACACGGCCTACTCCGGCCATAGTCACTGTCCCTGGCTTGGGGCCTTTAATGAAGTGAATCGCTGCCCCTGGTCTGGGGCGAGCTTTAGCAAAATGAATCTCTGCCCCTGATACAGACTCATTATCAAAATGAGTCTCTACCGCTGATGTGGAGTCTTTATAGAAATGAAAATAAATCTCAGCTTCACCAGTTCTCCCCATAGAATGCAGGGGAGTCTCTGCTCCAGCACACCTCCTTCTCTCTTTCATCACTGACCTTGGAGTATGCGTCGTTGTTTCTCTCACTGTTCCTACTCTTTGCACCACCACCAGCCAGAAGAAGAAAGGGCAGAAGAAAGAAGAAGATGGAGGAAGAAACCTTCTATTCCGGCTTCTTGATAAAAAGTGATCGTGGAGGCGACTAATTGGCTCAGCCCCAGAAGTGGGTCTGGCTCAGAGCTGGGGAGTGTTGCGAGCAACTTCTTACAGGAGCCATCTTTACAGCCCCTTCCCCCTTACCAGAAAAGGCTATCATGTCAAACCATGTCACTATGGTTGCCTCCACCATTGAGAGCACACGGCGTTTGCCTTGGCGAGTCTGTGGCAGTGTGATGTAAACAAACTGCAAGGCCTCTCTGTATTTATATTTCTGCCATCGTCCTCCATACCATATGGGCTTCAACCGTTTTGATTGTAGCACACGTCTCACACTCATGGATAACCTGTGCAATAGTGTCCAAAGTTAAGTCTACCCCTCGATCATGAGCCCATTTATAGGTAGCATCTCTGCCTTGATGACCTGAGGTATCATGGGCCCATCGAGCTAAAAATAACTCCACCTTTGTAGTGGGTCTGGGATGGTAGTGATTTTCCACAGCAGCTCCTGCAGTGCTGTGCTTACTGTTGATATCAGTATTATGACTACCGCTCACACAGCATCAGGGCTGTCCCTCCAGCATTCCTTCCCCCACCTTCACCAATAGCTGTGGATGGGCATAATCTTGGGAGGGACTATGGCCAAGACAGCTGACCCAGGCTGACCAAGGAGATATTGCATACCATATGACATCAGCGCAGTAATATAAAATGGGGGAGAGGAGCAGGAAGGGAAGGCAAGATTCATTTCTGGCCTTCAAAAAGCAACCGCTACGCGTACTGAAGTCCCGCTTCTCGGGAGGTGGCCAGACATCGCTGCTGATGGGAAGTAGAGAGTAACAGCTTTATCTGCTTTTGCTTTGCTTCCTGCGCGCGTGGATTTGCTGCTTCTTTATTAAACTGCTTTTAATTCAACCCACCAGACTCCCATTATATTTTCTCCCCTTCCCTGGTTTGCTGGGGAGGTGGGGGATAGAGTGGTGTGGTGGGCACCTGGCATCCAACCAGGGTCAAACTACCACAGTGGCAAAGTGCTGGCTACTGTGCTGGTGGATTGGAGATAGCTCCCACAGGAAAGCAGCTGCAAAGGTGACAAAGTGCTGTCTGTTAGGCTACACGGGGACTTACGTATCAGTGTCAGTGGGGTCTGTGTACCTGCTTTCTTTTAGCTCCCAGACGCAGTGGCGTAACATGTAGGGGCAGCCTTTATTTCAAACAGGAGCTGAGCAGGCTGTAATGGAAAAAGGTCATGTTCATTAATCAAATCATGAAAGAGTAGTTGTGCAAGGAACTGTTTAAATTCGTTATAAAAGTCTTGTAAAAGGTTAACCGTAAAGTTTCTACAATGTGAACAGCTGCAGTTGGCTAAGATGCTTATATAAGGTACAATACCTTGTGCATGAGCTGATAAGAGCCAAGAGAAGAGTTCATGAGCAGGCCACTAGAGGAAGAATACTGACCTCATCCCAGCGACCACCCTACGACCCCCAGGAGGCAGAAGAAGACTCCCTAGTAACAAGAAGGGCACATGCGCAGAGTACACCAGGGAGCGATGCACCCAACTGATAAAGACTGTGTAAAAGGACTGTGATACGGGGGAAGGGGGTGTTGGGCGTCGTTGGTGGAGCAGAGTCTCCCTGCTGCCCAGCGCTGTTTTGCTTGTTTGCCGCTAGCTTAATAAATTTGATCCATGAGTCACTTAAATTGGCCAGTATACTTTATCACAGCAATCTATAACAAGGCCAAATGCGTGGGATTGGAGATAGTTCCCAAAGGAAAGCAGGTGCAAAGGCGGTAGAGTGCTGGCTGATAGACCTATGTACCAGTGTAGGTGGGTCTGCGTACCTGCATCCCACATGCTGCAAGGTAATTTCTACCGGTAGCCTGCATTTTTTCAAATGGATCTTAGCAGGACAAATGTGTGGGATTTGAGATTTCTTCCTTAGGAAAGCAGCTGCAACAGTGGAACAGTGCTGGCTGATAGGCTACACTGGGTTCTACATACCACTGTAGATGGGGTTTGCATACCTGCTTTCTTATAGCTCCCAGAAACAGTTGAGTAGCTTACGCCGGCAGCTAAATGGGAGATGAGCGGGCCAAGTGCGCAAGACTGGAGATAGCTTCCAATGGAAAGAAACTGCAAATGTGGCACAGTGCAGACTGATAGGCTACATGACGACATACAAATCACTGTAGGTGGGGTGTGCATATCTGCTTTCCTTAGATCCCAGACACAGTACTGTAGTATGTTCCGGTAGCCTGTATTTTTTCAATGGGAAGTGAGCAGGACAATGACGCGGGATTGCAGGTAGCTCCAACAGGAAAGCAGCGGCAAAGGTGGTACAGTGCTGGCTGATAGGCTACACAGTGACCTACGTACCACTGTAGATGGAATCTGCGTACAGTCTTTCTTGTAGCTCCCAGACCGAATGTCATAACTTCTACCAATAACCTGTATTTCCAATTGGAGCTGAGCAGGCCAAGTGCACTGGATTGAAAGTAGCTCTTACAGGAAAGCAGTTGCAAAGGTTGCACAGTGCTGGCTGATAGACTACACGGGTACATAAATAGTACTGTAGATGGGGTCTGCGTACCTGCTTTTTGTAGCTCCTAGACGAATTTGCATAACATGTTCTGGCAGCCTGTATTTTTTCAATGGGAAGTGAGCAGGACAATGACGCGGGATTGGAGGTAGCTCCCACAGGAAAGCAGCTGCAAAGGTGACACAGTGCTGGCTGTTAGGCTAAAAGGGGATGTACTTACCACTGTAGGTGGCCTCTGCATACCTACTTTCTTGTAGCTCCCAGAGGCAGTGGCGTAACTTCTACTGGCAGCCTTTATTTTCAATGGGAGCTGAGCAGACTAAGTGAATGGAGAAAGCTCCCACAGGAAAGTAGCTGCAATGGTGGCACAGTGCTGGCTGTTAGGTTACACAGCGATCTACGTAGAATGTAGTTTGGGTCTTAGTACCTGCTTTCTAGTAGCTTCCAGACACAGTAGCATAACTTCTACTGTCAGTCTTTATTTTCAATGGGAGCTGAGCAGGCAAGATGCGCGAGATTGGACATAGCTCCCACAGGAAAGCAGTTGCAAAGGTGGAACAGTGCTGGACTACACGGGGACCTAAGCACCAGTGTCAATGGAGTCTGCGTACCTGGTTTCTTTTAGCTCCCAGACACAGTGACGTATGTTCTACAAGCAGCCTGTATTTTTTCAGTGGAAGCTGAGTAGACCCCGTACGCAGTATTCGAGATACTTGCCACAGAAAAGCATCTGCAAAGGTGTCACAGTACTGGCTGATAGGTTACATAGAGACATACGTACCACTGTAGGTGCTGTCTACGTATCTTCTTTCTTGTTGCTCCCAGAAACAGTAACGTAACTGTATTTTAATGGGACCTGAGCAGGTCAAGTGCCTGGGGTTTGAGATAGCGCCCACCGGAAAGTAGCTATAAAAGTGACACAGTACTGACTGATAGACTATACAGGGACCTACGTACCACTGTAGGTGGACTTTATGTACCTGCTTTGTTGTAGCTTACAGAGGCAGTGACGTAACTTCTACCGGCAGACTGTAGATTCATAGGTTGCACCGTGCTGGCTGATAGAATACATGGGAATATACGTACCACTGTAGGTGGGGTCTGCGTACCTGCTTTCTTGTAGCTCCCAGACGCAGTGGCGTAACTTCTACTGATAGCCTGAATTTTCAAAGGGGGCTGAGACAGCCAAGTGCACAGGATTGGATATAGGTCCAACAGAAAAGAAGTGCAAAGGTGGCAAAGTTCTGACTGATAGACTACAAAAGGACGTACGTACCAATGTAGGTTGGGTCTGCGTACCCTCTTCTTTTTAGTTCCCAGATGCTGTGGCGTAACTTGTACCGGCAGCCTGTATTTTTTCAATGGGAGTTGAGTAGGCAAGATGCGCGAGATTGGAGATAGCTCCCACAGGAAAGCAGCTGCATAGGTGACACAGTGCTAGCTGATATGCTACACAGAGAGGTACGTACCACTGTAGATGGCTCTGCGTACCAAGTTTCTTGTAGCTCCCAAACGCAGTGGTGTAACATTTATCGACAGATCATATTTCAAATGGGATCTGAGAAGGCCAAGTGCACGGGATTGGATATAGGTCCCACAGAAAAGAAGTGCAAAGGTGACACAGTTCTGACTGATAGACTACAAAAGGATCTACGTACAACTGTAGGTTGGGTCTGCGTACCCTCTTCTTTTTAGCTCCCAGATGCAGTGGTGTGACATACCAGCAGGCTGTATTTTCGATGAGAACTGAGCAAGCCAAGTGCGCGGGATTGGAGACACTGTAGGTGGGCTCTGCGTGTCTGCTTTCTTGTAGCTCCCAGACGCAGTGGCGTAACTTCTACTGTCAGACTGTATTTTCAAAGTGAGCTGATAAGAACAAGTGCGTGTGATTGGAGATAGCTGCCACAAGAAAGCAGCTGCAAAGGTGGCACAGTGCTAGCTGATAGGCTACACGGAGACCCACGTACCGCAGTAGGTGGGGTCTGCATACCTGCCTTCTTGTAGCTCCCTGACGCAGTGTCGTAACATGTATTGTCAGACTGTATTTCAAAAGGGAGCTGAGCAGGCCAAGTGCATGGGATTGGAGACATCTGCCACACAAAAGCAACTGCAAACGTGGCACATTGCTGACTAATACGCTACACAGGGACCTACGTACCACTCTAGGTGGTGTTAGCATTCCTGCTTTCTTGTAGCTCCCAGAGGAACTGGTGTAACTTCTAACGTCAGTCTGTATTTTTAATGGAAGCATAGCAGGTCAAGTACACGGGATTAGAGATAGCTCTCACAGGAAAGCAGCTGCAATGGTGGCACAGTGCTGGTTTATAGGCTACATGGGGACCTACGTACCACTGTAGGTGGGGTCTACGTACCTGCTTTCTTGTAGCTCCCTGACGTAGTGGCATAACTTCTACAGGCAGCCTGTTTTTTTTTTTTTTAATGGGTGCTTAGCCAGTCAAGTGTGCGGAATTGGAGATAGCTCCCACAGGAATGCAGCTGCAAAGATGGCACACTGCCAACTGTCAACCCTGTTATTCGAACATCCGGGCCGCCAGGCACCAATCCGCTCACCTGGCTTGTGACTGTAATTGTTACAGATATGCAATTATTTTAGTTAAAAACTTATCATCACAATAAGTACTCAAGCACTTGTTAAGCACTTGTTAATCACTTAGTCATAATTCAGTCAATTAGATAAGCACTTGCAAATAACTCAAACACCTATTGATTAAGTAAGTATTCATTTGAATCACATAAGGATCAAACTGAAAGAGTTACATACCACACCTGATAGGGACCTGTTACCTTAGCCAGGAGACCCTGGTGAATGTATTTGTTAGATGACCTTTGTTGTTACCTTAGCCATGAGACCCTGGTAAATGTATTTGTTAGGTTACCTTAGCTGTTACCTTAACTGCAAGAACCTGGTAAATGTACTCCTTAGGTTACCTTCGTTATTACCTTAGTTTTTACTAAAACAAAGGGACTGATATCTTTTTTTGACCAAACACTGTGATTTTGGAAATTTTGTGTTTGTTGGGAACCAATCAAGGAGAAGTGCTAAATTGTTAGATGGACATTTTATGCATGCTTGTGTTGGCAAATGTGATTCTTTTGTTTGAGCCCTATAAAAACCCTGAAAATGGTAACTAACAATGAAGCACCTATGGAGGAGCTATCCCCCTTGTTTTCCAAGCACTGCATAATAAAGAAGTGCCTGCTTATCTACATTCCTGTGTAGATAAGTTTTTCGCGATTGCGGATCTGTCAACAGTTTTGGCGACCCAGGTGGGACCTTGCGAGTGAGACTGGACTGGAACATATGTTGATCGAACTCCAGCCGACACCAAGGAATTCTCTGGGAGGACCATCGCCTGCGACCCTTACAGCTCCTCGCAACGTTCCCTGGAGTGGTAAGGCACTTCTAATTGGTTGGGGGTGGAATCTGGTGAACTAGCCTGTAAGTCGCAGTGTCGGAGACCCCGCTTGGTTCAGCCCAGGGAAAGCCCAAAGCAGCCTGCCAGTAAGTAAGAGCGAAAGTTTAACTTAGTTGGGCTAGAGGATCCTATTGGTATTGGTATTGGTATTGGTATTGGTATTGGTATTGGTATTGGGAGCCTAGACGTTGCCCGTAATTTGAACGTGAAAGCGATCGCAGGGTTGGCATTGGTAATTGGCAATTGGTAATTGGTATTATTGGGCCCACATAAGTATATGGTAAGGTACCTCTTGGTTTTGGTTTGTACATTGATTTGTACATTGGTTTGTATATTGCTTTGTGTATATATATGCATATTATTGTATATTGTGTTGTAAGCTGTCTGTGTGTGTGTGACTGAGACGTGCAATTGTGCACAAAGTGAGTGTGGGGCTTTGATCCACAGTTCTGTGATCCCGCAAGGGGTGCAGCCGGAGGGAAGCGAAGCAAAAGAACGAAATGATTGTTGAGAAAGTATTTGTAACTAAAAGGATTTTTAAATGGCAAAGTACCTTAGAATTCACCTCCTGGGTGTCTGTTGACAGGAAGGAATTTAAGGGTGATTTTCATAAAGATCAACTTATAGAGTACTGTAATCATGTGTACAAATATTGAACTGTGCCTTTAAGTCTCTGTGTTTGAAGGACACCATAATTTTTTCCTATGGCATCTAAGCGATCAAACCTTTTTAGGGGAAGAAATTCTAACAATAAGGGCCCTGTGCCATAAACCTCGCCTTTGGGCTGCCTTTTGGCTCACTGGAGAGAAATACATAATGATTTGTGTAAAAAGCAGCTTATTGAATGTTGCAATCATACGTGGCCAATGTATGCTCTGGATGATGAGGAATTGTGGCCTCTGAATGGAATACTAGGTTATAATACTATCTTGTAATTAATGTTTTATAAGAGCGAAGAAAAGTGAGATACAGTCCCATATGTAGATCTGTTCTTTTATTTAAGAGAAAAATCTGAATGGCAGAAAGAATCTGAATGAACAAATCGCGTAATGTCACTCACAGTAGAAAAACAAAAGGTTCAAAACTATTGCTCCCCATGCACTGGCAGCAAAAACGTGTCTTAAACATTTGACCCTTAAAGAGGGGAGAGTTGTTCCTATATATACACGCACTCTCACCCGCTTCCCAACATGAACCTGAACAGGAACCCGACAACCTGACCAGGATACATCCCGGAGTTCTGGTTCAAGGGAGGGCTCCCAGCTCTGTCCAGATAGTAGTAAAGTGGAAAAATGAGGACTCTGACACAGAACCTTTATCATTGGTGTCCAAGAGAACTCAATGCTGTATTCATTTAATAACCACCTTAAAGATACCCAAAAAATATAAAGTCAAACAGCATATAATTGCCCCATGAAGGCAAGGGGTTGGGCAGAGTGAACCAGTACACATGAAAGTGCATTTCTCACATTCTGATTTAATAAGGAGCACCAAGATAAAGTGAGGAAGCAAAAAAAAAAAAAAAAAAAAAAGAAAGAAAAGAAAAGAAAAAAACCAGAGAATAGAAACCAATATAAACATGGGAGTAATGTATTCAGTTTTAAATACATTTAGAGGAGCAATAGGAACTCAAACTGCAAATATTGTGGGAGTCACAGTTAAAAAGAAAAATCGGCCATTTTTGCAACACTTAAATTTACAATTTGGATAAAGTAATAACATATGAATTTTTGTATGTTTCAGAATGTCCCATACCCCTGATGGGGAGGGACTTGTTGTCTAAATTAAATGCACAAATTGTCTTTGAAAACGGGGACTTGTAACTAAAAATACCTGAATCAAACAAAGGACAAATATTGATGATAAAAAACAAAGGTGCTAGAATCACCTCCAGAAGTGGAGAGTGCAATGATCCCAATAGTGTGGGAAACTGAGATTCCAGGAAAATCAAAATTGGCACAACCAGTACAAATTGAAAGAAAAGAAAAAGCAAAAACAATCAGGGTGAGACAATACCCAATAAAACCTGAAGAAAAGCAAGGATTAAAAGCACTAATTGACAAATTTCTGAAATATCAAATTCTAAAAGAATTTGATCCAGAGTATAGGTTAGTTCAGGATTTAAGACAAATAAATCAAATTGTGAACGATATACATCTAGTTGTAGCTAATCCATATACCTTAATCACAGCTCTGAGAGAAAATTGTCAGTCGTTTACAGTGCTTGATTTAAAAGATGCATTCTTTTGTATCCCTTTGGAAAAAGAAAGTCGTAAACTATTTGCTTTTGAGTGGGAAAGTACCCAAACAGGATGCAAGGTACAGTTAACATGGATATGGCTACTCCATGGATTCAAGAACAGCCCGACTGTCTTTGGAAGACAACTAGCAAAAGAACTGGAACTTTGGACTAATGAAAAGACAGTGACACCAAGACCAGAGCATCTGCTTCTCCAAGATGTGAATGACATCCTAACTGCCACAAAGGGAAGATCAGCCTGCATACAGATAACCATTGAACTTTTAAACTTTTTGGAATTATACAGGTACGAGGTATCAAAAGAAAAAGCTCAAATAGCAGCCAAACAGTGATATATTTGGGCCTCAAAATTTCAAAAGGAGAACGGAGGCTGCGGACAAGTGGAAAATAAAGCGATTTTTGCTATTCTGGAACCACGCACTGGGCATGAGTTGCAGGCATTTTTGGGAATGATGGACTGATGCAGACTCTGAATCATGGATTATGCTCTTAGAGCCAAACCATTATATTAAGCCCAAAATCTACCCCTTTTACATGGGACAAAGAAGAGCAGGAAGCTTTCTGAAAGCTTAAAATTGCTTTGATGACAGCCTCAGCCTTAGGCTTGCCAGATTTAACCAAAGACTTTCAGTTATTTGATCATGAACAACAGCATTTGGCTCTACGAGTTCTGACGCAGAAACTAGGAAGCTGGAAGAGACCAGTGGGATATTCTTCCAAACAACTGGACCTGGTGAGCAAGGAATGACCTTCTTGCCTGCAAGCAGTAGCTGCAACTGTCACACAGATGAAAGAAGCAAGAAAGCTGATCTTGGGAAGGACTACTACAGCCTATGTCCCACATATGGTAACCACAGTCTTGGAGCAAAACAGGCGACATTGGTTATCCCCAAGCCGAATGATGAAATACCAGGTAATGCTCACTGAGCAGGATGATGTCGTGTTGAAAACAACTAACCTTCTAAATACTGCAGTGTTTCTGAGTACTTCACAGGGAGAGCAACAACTGGAAAACGACTGTGTTGCAACCACTGAACATACATATTCCAGCAGAGAGGAACTGAAGAATGATCCTCTTGAAAACCCTGAATGGGAACTGTTCACAGATGGCAGTAGCTTCATCGTGAATGGAACTTGCCACACGGGACATGCGGTAAAAACTGAAAACATGGTAATAGAAGTAAGTGCGTTGCAAAAAATATAGAACTGATTGCATTGACATGTGCTTTGAAATTAAGTAAAGGAAAACAAGTTAGTATTTGGACTGATTCAAAATATTCTTTTGGAGTAGTCAAGGTCCACGACACCCTGTGGAAAGAAAGAGGACTTCTGTCCTCCAAGGGAACAAACATTAAGCATCAAAAGGAAATCTTGCAACTGCTAGTGGCAGTGCAGGAACCAGTTCAAGTGGCAATCATGCACTGTAAAGCACATCAGACAGGGAACTCAAAGATAATTGATGGAAACAGATTAGCAGATATGACTGCTAGAAAAATAGCACACATTCTCACAAATGTCAACCATCCCCACCAGAACAGTAGCGCTCCCTAAGGAGCCACAAAAATATTCAGGGGAGGATGAGAAATTGGCTAACTTACTAAATGCAGAGAAAAATTCAGAAAGATGGTGGACAACAAATACAGGTCAGGTAGTATTGCCTGCCTTAATCATTAGAAAGATTTTGCAAACAAAGCATAGGGAGTGTCACTGGGGTGCAGAAGCTATGACTCAGCTTCTGAAAAGAAGTGTAATATCAATACAGATGTTGGAAATGGCCAAATCAGTAACAGCGAAATGTGAAATGTGTTTAAAGAATAATCCAATAGTACAAAAACGAGTACAGATGGGCAAAATAAAAACTGGAGTGGAAGAAGAAGATTATTGGCAAAATTGATTTTACTGAATTACCTAAATGCAATGGATATAAATATGTGTTAGTTGGGGTTGACACCTTTTCAGGATGGCCAGGACCCTTTCCCTGTCGCACCAATCAGACTAAGGAAACAGTCAAATGGCTCCTGCAAGAAATTGTTCCAAGGTTTGGGTTTCCATTTGGAATATCTTCAGACAGAGGACCACATTTCGTGGTCAATGTGGTACAAGAGGTAAGCAAAGTCCTAGGAATTTCCTGGGATTCACACGCCCCTTGGAGACCGCAATCAAGTAGAAAAGTGGAAAGAATGAATCAGACCCTAAAAAGACAAATTAGAAAAAATTTGTCAGGAGGCTAAATTAAAATGGTCTAAGGCACTTCCACTTGCATTGCTACAAAATAAGAGTGAACCCTTGAAGTGGAATGTCAGTAAGTCCTTATGAGATAATGTATGGAAAATCTTATGAGGTTCCTAACCAAATCCGAACATGCATGTGACATGAAAACAATATGTATAAAACTATTTGCTTTCTCTTGGAAAAACTCTAAACAGGCTCCGAAGTGCAGTAGTGTCGAATCGACCTCTGACTTTGGAAAATCCAGTACACAACATCCTGTCTGGAGATTACGCCTACATAAAGACCTGGAACGAAGATCCTCTGCAAGGAAGGTGGAAGGGACCATACCAGGTGTTGCTGACCACCTTTACTGCAATCAAGATTGCCAAAAAAGATGCCTGGATCCACTACATTCGGGTGAAGAAGGCACCGTCAAGTCCATGAAAGTGGGAGAGTGATGGGAAATCTTGGGATATTGAAGTTAACTCTGAAACATAACTAAGTTTGTGTTTTTGTTGGTTTTTCAGTCTATGGTGGTGGAAACATGGATCAAAATTGGAAGATCAAATAGATTTGTATTGAATGTTCAGGTTCAGACTCCAATTCAAAAAGAAATAGACTCGGAACAGGTAATTCCAATACCAGGAAAAACTCAGGAGGAAAATCTGATGATAGGCTTGATTAAGGAATTCGCACATCTGCAAAATGTCTCCCAAATTACTGCTTGCCTACCTATACCACTGGCAGTGGGAGAGTCCAGTCTTGGGGAATCTTTAACATGAATTTGACCACTGTTAAGAAAAATGGGACTGCACACTGTAAACAAAAAAAGCAGTGATAAGTTGGGAAGAGAGAGTAGATTACATTAGAAAGCAATGGACAACCACCGGTAATAGAGTGGACTGTTATAAGTTGCTAAATTTTCAATTTACCACCATAGGAAGATTTGGAGATGTTGGATGGTGCAGATATGATGAACCAAAAACAAGGAATGTGTCCCGAATGACTATGAAATGGGAATGTGAACAGTTTAAAAGAACAGCAAACAAGGAGGAGGAATGGAATTCAGTTTGGGGTGTTAGTGTAAACTTACAATTCAGATACAGGGCTAAGACATCTTGCTGTTTTGAATGGGATGGACTTGAATTCACAGTAAGCATGTTAGTATTAGACAGAAGTACTTTGACAAGAGAAAAGGCAAAACAAATAAGTTTGGGATTGCCTACATTATGACCAATTTGGAAAAAATCTCCCATTAAGTACAGTTTAGAAAATTGGCTGTGCGCTGGAATCTCTCTTAAATCCTATAGCATCCTACCCAAATAGAGAGTGACTGTATAGATTGACTGGGCAGGTTGAACGGTTGGCAAATGTGACAAGAAAGGGATTTAAACAACTGAATTTACAATTACAGGCTACCTCTAGAATGGCATTGCAAAATAGAATGACATGCTGTTTCTGAAGGAACATGGTGTGTGTGGTCTCCTAAAAGACAGAGTGGACTATTGTTGCATGCACGTTCCAAATGTCACCACAGATGTAGAACACGATTTAGATCGATTAGATTGACCTGTTACCTTAGCTACGAGACTCTGGTGAATGTTTTTGTTTGGTTACCTTAGCTATTACCTTAGCCACGAGACCCTGGTAAATGTATTTGTTAAGTTTCCTTGACTATTACCTTAGTTGTTACTAAAAATAAGGGACTGATATCATTTTTGACCAATCACTGTGATTTTGGAAATTTTGTACTTGTTGGGAACCAATCAAGGTGAAGGACTAAATCGATAGATGGACATTTTATGCATGCTTGTGTTGACAAATGTGATTCTTTTGTTTGAGCTGTATAAAAACCGTGTAAATGATAACTAACAACAAAGCACATCTGGAGGAGTTATCCCCCGTGTTTTCCCACCGCTGCATAATAAAGATTTGCCTGGTTTATCTGCAGCCAGGTAACAGTCAAGGTAACCTAACGAATACATTGAGGATCCCTCAACACCCCTGTAGCCTAGCAGTCAACTTGGCAGGTTTTTTCCTGTGCAAGCTATCTCCAATCCCTCGCATTTAGCCTGCCGAGATCCCATTTGAAATAAAGGCTGCCGGTAGAAATTACATCACGCCATCTGGGAGCTAAAAGAAAGCAGGTACGTAGATCCCACCTACAGTTGTACGTAATTCGTCGTGTAGCCTAACAGCCAGCACTGTTCCACCTTTGCAGCTACTTTCCTGTGGGAGCTATGTTCAATCCCGCACATTTGACTTGCAAACTTACATTAAAAAAATACAGGCTGCCTATGGAAGTTACGCAACTGCCTCTGGGAGCTACAAGAATGCAGATACCCACACCTCACCTACAGTGATCTGTAGGTCCCCTGTGTAGTCTATCAGTCAAACTTGTGACACCTTTGCAGCTACATTCCTCTGGGAGCTATCTCCAATCCCGTGCACATTTCCACCTCAGTTGCCATTGGATAAAATATAGGCTGTCTGTGGAAGTTACTCCACAGTGTCTGGGAGCTACAAGAAAGCAGGTACGCAGACCCCACCTACAATGGTACGTCGGCCCACATGTAGCCTATCAGACAGCACTGTGATACCTTTGCAGCTGCTTTCCTGTTGGAGCTATGTCCAATCCTGTGCCCTTGGCCTTCTCAGCTCCCATTGAAAATGTAGGCTGAGAAAACATAGAGCAACTATAGGAATAATGACATTCAATAGCTATCATTATACAATTCTATAGGAATAATGACAGTCAACAGCTATCATTATACAATTTAATTCACGGGTTATTCTCACCCAGAATCAAATTCCCTTGAGGCACACATTGGGTCTTCCCATCCTTGCACATCACCCACCAAGTACACCCAAGTCCCTGAGCAAAAATAATCCCATGGATGGGTTGGCCTTTACCTGAGGAAGGACACACCCAGACTGCCTTCCCTAACATGTCTTTTATATGTACCACAGGGTCTTTGTCCCCTTCTACAATATGGAAGGGTTCTGATTGGGCAAGGCCAGCTCGATTGACAGATCCTCTGGAGTTCACTAGTCAGGTGGCCTTTTCTAAGTGTGTATCCCAATGCTTGAAAGTTCCACCTCCCATTGCTTTCAGTGTGATTTTCAATAACCCATTGGGTCTCTCAACTTTTCCTGAGGCTGGTGCATGATAGGGAATATGATAAACCCTCTCACACCCCTCTCACACTCATGGATAACCTGTGCAATAGTGTCCAAGGTTAAGTCTATCCCTCGATCACGAGCCCATTTATAAGTAGCATCTCTGCCTTGATGACCTGAGATATCATGGGCACATCAAGCTAAAAATAACTCCCCCTTATGTTGCCAATCCAGATCTATCTGAGAAATCTGAGCAGCCTTCTGAACTTGAGCGTTATGCAGAGATTCTTCCGTGCCTGCTTTCTGGGTACGTGAGCATCTACATGGTGCACCTTCACAGCTAGTTTCTCCATTCGAGCAGCAATGTCCTGCCATAGTGGAGCAGCACAGACGAGTTTGCCCCATCATTGCCAGTTGTTCTGTCTCCATTGCTGTACTCATCCTCACAGAGCGTTTGTCACCATCCACGAATCAGTGGAGAGGTTGATCCTTGGCCTTTTTTCCCGTTCAGCATTGTCTAAAGCCAACTGGATGGCTTTTACCTCTGCAAACTGACTGGATTCACCCTCTCCTTCTGCAGCTTCTGGAATTTTGTGTAGGGGACTCCATACAGCTGCCTTCCATCTCCAATGCCTTCCCACAAGACAGCAGGACCCATCTCTAAACAGGGCATACTGCTTCTCATCTTCTGGCAGTTCATCATTCAATGGGGCCTCGTCACCATGTGTCACCTTCTCTGGTGATATTTCACCATCTTCGCACTCTGGCCAGTTGGTGATCACCTCCAGAATCCCAGGGCAGCTAGGCTTCCCTATGCTACCTCGTTGTGTGATCAGTGCGATCAACTTACTCCACGTCGCATCAGTTGCATGATGCGTAGGGAATGTCTTCCCCTTGAACATCCAGCCCAGCACTGGCAGTTGAGACGCTAAGAAGAGTTGTGTTTCTGTGCCAATCACTTCTGACACAGCTTGAACTCCTTCATATGCTGCCAGTATCTCCTTCTCGGTTGGAGCGTATCGGGCCTCGGATCCTCTCTATCCCTGACTCCAGAAACTGAGGGGTTGGCGTCAGCCTTGACCCTCCCCAGGTGCTCTCTGCCAAAGACTCCAAGTAGGGCCATTCTCCCCAGCTGCAGTGTAGAGCACATTTTTAACATCTGGTCCTTTCCGGAATGGTCCAAGCGCAATCGCATGAACAATCTTCAGTTTAATTTGTTAAAAACTTTGTTGCTGCTCAGTACCCCATTCAAAATCATTCTTCTTCCATGTCACATGGTTGAGGGGGCTAACAATCATACTGGAATTTGGAATATGCATTCTCCAAAAACCCACAACACCTAAGAAAACTTGTGTTTCTTTTCATTAGTTGGTGGAGACATGGCTGCAATCTTCTTTATCACCTCTATTGGAATATGACGACGTCCATCCTGCCATTTTACTCCTAAAAACTGGATCTTCCTGTGTTTAATGGCAAAGCCAGCCTTTAGAAAAATTTGAATTATTTTCTTTCCTTTATCAAGGACTTCCACGGCTGAGTCACCCCACACCACAATATCATCAATGTATTGCAGATGTTCTGGGGCCTCACCCTCCTCCAGTGTGGCCTGGATCAGTCCATGGCAAATGGTGGGGCTGTGTTTCCAGCCCTGGGGCAGTCGATTCCAAGTATACTGCACCCCTCTCCAAGTGAAAGCAAACTGAGGTCTGCACTCTTTTTTCTAAAGGGATTGAGAAGAATGCATTGACAATATCAATGGTGGCATACCATTTGGCTGTCTTGGGCTCCAATTCATATTGGAGTTCCAACATGTCTGGCACACCCTCGCTCAGCGGTGGCATGACTTCATTCAGGCCACGACAGCCTACTGTCAGTCTCCACTCTCCAGTAGATTTTTGTACTGGCCATATAGGGCTGTTAAAGAGTGAGTGAGTTTTTCTGATCACCCCTTGGCTCTCCAATTGGGAAATCAACTTATGAATGGGAATTACAGAGTCTCTGTTGGTGCAGTATTGCTGACGGTGCACTGTTGTGGTTGCAATTGGTACCTGTTGCTCCTCAACCTTCAGCAACCCCACAACAGAAGGGTCCTCTGAAAGTCTGGGCATGCTGGATAATCTCTTCTGCCTCCACTGCAGCCACACCCAAGGCCCACCTGTATCCTCTTGGGTCCTTAAAATACCCTCTCTTAAGATAATCTATGCCCAAGATGCATGGAGCTTTGGGGCCTATCGCAATGGGATGCTTGTGCCAATTTGTGCCAGTCAGACTCACTTCAGCTTCTAATACAGATAGCTGTTGAGATCCTCCTGTCACTCCAGAAATACAAATGGATTCTGTCCCTTTAAAATTTGATGGCATCAGAGTACATTGTGAACCGGTGTCCACTAAAGCCTTATATTCTTGTGGATCTGATGTGCCAGGCCAACGAGTCCACCCAGTCCAATAAGCCTGATTATCCCTTTCCTCCACCTGGCTGGAGGCAGGGCCCCCCTAATACTGGTCATCATTTCCTGTTTCCCAGGAAACACCAGAGGTCCCCTCGAGGGAATCAAAATTTAAAATCAACCCTCCTATCTTGTCTAGGGGCTTGCTCACTGGAAACTGGAGCGGCATTCCTCCAAGGAGAGTTGCTTATTTTAACCCTTCCTTTCTGCAACTCCTGTGCCTGTGCTTTTAGAGTGGGGGGGGTAGGTGGCCTATCCCACTTGCTCATATTCTCTCCTTGGTCTTGTGGATGGGACCGTGAAACATCCTGGGGTGTATACTCCTTATGTTCCTGCTCTTGAGCACAGGGACGTTTATTCTTAACAACTGGAGTACTGGCAGGTGGAGAGCAACACACAAATTGGTCAGTCTTCCATGACATTTTTTCTACAGTTGAAACAACAGTCGAAGTTGAGCAGCTAGTTGTTCCACCGTTTGCCTCTCATCTTCTTTCCAGGAGACAACTGCCAACAAACTGGCATAGTTTGGTACTTCATAGGAACTTTCGCCACATAACTCATGCATTGAACTTCATCTGGGTCTCTGGGCACATAGTCATTATAAATAATCTCCAGCACAGTTAACTCCCTCAAATATTGAATGCCTTTCTCCATGGTGGTCCACTTGCTTGGGGGCTTGTAATATCTTCCTTGAAGGGGTATCTTTCCTTCACACCCAAAAGAAGTCTTCTCTAGAGGCTGAGGGTTTTTGACGGTCTTCCCATAGCCTTATCAATGCCCCTGTCCCAAGACAAGGAGCCCAATTGCCTGGCTTCCTTGCCCTCTAAGTCCAAACTGTGGGCTCCATTTTCCCAGCATTGGAGCATCCGGGTGATAATGTGCTCACCTGGGCGACGCCTGTAATCTTTCCTCACGTCTCGCATTTCAGTCAGGGACAAGGACCGTCTGATTATCTCTGGCTGAAACTCTTCTTCCCTCTGTGATATCCCTTGTTCATCTTCATCCCTAGTGCTGTGAACTGATACTCTGATTCAGCAGCAATTGTATCAGTTGCCTCAGTTTGAGTATCCATAGATGTAGCAGCAGCAGTCTGAGTTTGAGTGGACACAGCAACAATATCTACCGTCTGGGTATGAGTGTCCACAGTGGTAACAGCAACAGTGTCATCAGTCTGGGTATGAGTGTTCACAGCTGCAACAGGGACATCCACTGCTGGAGTCGGAACAGCAACTG
Source organism: Colius striatus (assembly GCF_028858725.1). Classification (NCBI taxonomy): domain Eukaryota; kingdom Metazoa; phylum Chordata; class Aves; order Coliiformes; family Coliidae; genus Colius; species Colius striatus. The sequence goes on from NC_084789.1 coordinate 4,259,981, forward strand.
GTTCTGGCACAGATGAATTAGGAATGGGTTCATGTGTTCTCCAAATCTTTACAGGTAGAAAGGTCCTTGGACACCTGCCTGTATTCTGTATGCCTCTCCTCACAGTTCTCAAAAAACAATTTTTACAATCCAAGACGAGGTGAAAACAAGGGAAAAAAATACAAACATGGTAATTAGAACATTCCAAGCATTATTGTTAGAATCCATTAGAAACACCTTAGAGAAATGAGGGTGACATAGTGGGAGGAATGAAACATGTCAGCTTTTCCCCTAAATTGAGTGCCATTATTAAGTTCTAGGAGAAAATGTGGAAGAGACAAAAAAGCCATATACACATTCCAACCCAACTTCATAACCTGTGAGACAATCATATCATAAGCCAATCCCATCCAGTGCAGTAGCATGAGAATTTTCATAGATTTTCCACAAAAGAGAAACACTATCACAGGACAAACATGATGCAGATAAGAGGACATGTAATACAACCACACAATCATATCAAGCAACATTGTGCTCAGCAATCAGTTAGTATCAGGAGTGTACACAAGGAGTTTGTTTAAACTTACTCTGTTCTATTTCAACCTCGCAGGTCACACGTTGGGTGTCAATGTCGTGGTTTTCCCCAGCTGGAGCTAAGGGGGAAAAAAAAACGTGACTCCTCCCCCTCCCCTTCCCCTCTCCTGACAGAATGCAGAGGGGATCAGAGAGGGAGAAAAAAAGTAAAAGAATCCTCTTAAGTTGAAATAAGAACAATTTATTAGGGAAAATTGAAGAGGAACAACTATGACAAACACAAGGAAATATTACAAAGAAAACTGGTGAGTGATGCAGTTTCTCACCACCCGGGACCCGACCTAAGTGACCGCTCCGGACCAGCGATCAAGAGTCCATGACCCTGGAAGAGAGCTTCTTCCGACTAGCCTCCACCTATATACCGGGCATGACGTTAGGATGGTATCGAATACCTGCTGCCCAGTCTGGGTTAGTTGTTCAGGCTGTACGCTTTCCTGGTTCCTCACGGGAATTAACTCTATCCTGGCTAAAACTTAGACAGCCTATAAGCTGTATACCACCTTTGCAGCTGCTTTCTTCTGGGAGCTATATACAATCCTGCGCACTTGGCCTGCTAAGCTCCCATTCAAAAAAAAAAGACTCGTTAGAAGTTACAACTCTGCGTTGTGGAGCTACATGACAGCAGGTACGCAGATCCCACCTACAGTGGTACGTTTTTCCCTGTGTAGCCTATCAGGCAGCACTGTGCCACCTTTGCAACTGCTTTCCTGTGGGAGCTATATCCAATCTTGCGCACTTTGCCTTTTTAGCAACCATTCAAATACAGGCTGTCGGTAGAAGTTAAGCACAATCCTCTTGGAGCTACCAGAAACCAGATATGCAGAGCCCACTTACAGTGGTACGTAGGCCCCCGTGTAGCCTATCAACCAACAATGTGAAACCTTTGCAGCTTCTTTGCTGTGGGAACTATCTCCAATCCTTCGCACTTGGCCTGCTCAGTTCCCATTTGAAATACAGACTGTCTGTAGAAGTTACATCACGTCTTATGGGAACTACAAGAAAGCAGGAACGCAGACGCCACCTATAGTTATCCGTAGGTCCCCTTGTAGCCTATCAGTCAAATTTGTGACACCTTTGCAGCTGCTTTCCTGTGAGAGCTATCTCTAATCACTTTCACATGGCCTGCTCAGTTCCCATTTGAAATACAGGCTGCTGTTAGAAGTTATGTCACTGCCTCTGGTACCTAAAAGAAAGCAGATACGTAGACTCCACCTACATTGATATGTACGTCCCCTTGTAGCCTATCAGCTAGCACTGTTCCATTTTTGCAGCTGGTTTCCTGTGAGAGTTATCTCCAATGCTGCGCAACTGACCTGCTCAGCTTCCATCTGAAATACAAGCAGCTGGTAGAAGTTACGTCACTGCGTCTGGGAGCTACAAGAAAGCAGGAACAGGGACCACACCTACAGTAGTACGTTTGTCCTTGTGTAGCCTTACAGCATGTACTGTGTCACTTTTGCAGCTGCTTTCCTGTGGGAGTTATCTCCAATCCCTCGCACTTGGCCTTCTCAGCTCCTATTTGAAATACAGGCTGCCGGTAGAAGTTATATCAAGGCGCCTCAGAGCTACAAGAAAGCAGATATGCAGTGCCCACCTACAGTGTTAAGTAGATCACCATGTAGCCTATCTACCAGCACTGTGCCACCTTTGCAGCTGCTTTCCTGTGATAGCTATCTCCAGTCTTGCGCACTTGGCCTACTCAGCTACCATCGAAAAGAGGCTGCCGGTAGAAATTACGTCACTTCCTCCAGCAGCTACAAGAAAGCAGGTACGCAGTCCCCATCTACAGTATAACATAGGTCTTCCTGTAGCCTATCAGCCATCAGTGTGCCACCTTTAGAGTTGATTCCTGTGAGAGCTATCTCCAATCCCACGCACTATGTCTGTTCAGCTCCCTTGGAATATAAAGGCTGCCGCTCCATGTTATGCCACTGCCTCTAAGAGCTACATGACAGAAGGTACGCAGAGTCCACCAACAGTAGTACGTAGGTCCTCGTGTAGCCTATCAGCCAGAACTGTTGCACCTTTGTAGCTGCTTTTCTGTGGGAGCTATCTCCAATCCCGTGCACTTGACCTGCTCAGATCCCATTGAAAATACAGACCGTCGGTAGAAGTTACGCCACTGGATCTGGGAGCTACAAGAAAGCAGGTACGCAGACCCCACCTACAGTGGTACATAGGTCCACGTGTAGTCTATATGCCAGCACTGTGACACCTTTGCAGCTGCTTTCCGGTAGGAACGATCTCCAATCTCGACCACTTGTCTTGCTCAGGTGCCTCCGAAAATAGAGGCTGCCAGTAAAAGTTACATCACTTATTCTGGGAGCTCCAAGAAACAGGTATGGAGATCCAACCTACAGTGGCACATATGTCCCCTTGCAGCCTATAAGTAAGCACTGTGCCACCTTTGCAGCTACTTTCCTGTGGGAGCTATCTCCCATCCAGCACACTTGGCCTGCTAAGCTCCCATGTAAAAAATACAGACTTCCAGTAGAAGTTAAACCACTGCTTCTGGGAGCTAGGGGAAAGCACGTACACAAACTCAACCTACTGTGGTACGTAGGTCGCTTTGTAAGCTATCAGTCAGCACTGTGCCACCTTTGCAGCTGCTTTCCTGGTTGAGCTATCTCTTTCCCACGCACTTGGCTTGCTCAGCTCCCATTGAAAATACAGACTGCTGGTAGAAATTATACCTCTGCGTTGTGGAGCTACAAGAATATAGGTACGCGTAGCCAACCAAAAGTGGTACATAGGTTCCTGTGTAGCCTCTCAGTCAGCACTGTGCACCCTTTGCATTGCTTTCCAGTTGGAGCTGTCTCCAATCCAGCTCAGTTGATCTACTCAGCTGCCATTGAAAATACAGGCTGCTAGTAGAGGTTATGCCACTGTCTCTGAGAGCTACAAAAAAGCAAGAAATGCAGAGTCACCCGACAATGGTATGTAGGTTCTCGTGTAGCCTATCAGCCAGCACTGTGCCACCTTTGCAGCTGCTTTCCATGTTGAGTTGTCTCTTTCCCGCACACTTGGTCTCCTCAGCTCCCATTGAAGAAATACAGACTGCCGGTAGAAGTTACGCCATTGCGTCTGGGAGCTACAAGAAAGCAGTTACACACACCCCACCTACAATAGTAAGTAGGTATTCGTGTTGTCTATAATAGAATCATAGAATCATAGAATGGTAAGGGTTGGAAGGGACCTTTAGAGATCGTCTATTCCAACCCCCCTGGAGAAGCAGGTTCACCTAGATCAGGTCGCATAGGACTATGTCCAGGCACGTCTTGAAGACCTCCAAGGAAGGAGACGGGATGTTGCGGACAGCAATAAAGGGGACAACGAGGAGACAGAGTGTACCCTCAGCAAGTTCGCTGATGACACCAAACGGGGAGGACTGACTGATTCCCCAGAAGGTTCTGCTGCCATTCTGCGGGATCTTGACCGGTTTGAGAGTTGGGCAGAGATGAAACCTCATGAGGTTCAACAAGGACAAGTGCAGAGTCCTGCATCTGGGAAAGAACAAACCCCATGCACCAGTGCAGGCTGGGGGTCGAACTGCTGAAGAGCAGCTCTGCAGAGAGAGACCTGGGAGCCCTGACTGATAATAAACTAAATATGAGCCAACAATGTGCCCTCGTTGCCAAGAAGGCCAATGGCATTCTGGGATGCATCAAGAAGAGTGTGGCCAGCAGGTCGAGTGAGATTCTTTTCCCTCTCTACTCTTCCCTGGTGATTCCTCATCTGGAGTACTGTGTCCAGTTCTGGGCTCCTCAGCTCAAGGACAGGGAACTGTTGGAGAGAGTCCAGTGCAGGGTCACCAAGATGATCAAGGGTATAGAACATTTTTCATACGAGGAAAGACTGCGGGAACTGGGGCTGGGGCTGGAGATTGAGGGGTGATCTTATTAACATTTATAAATATCTAAAGGGTGATTGTCAGGAGGTTGGGATATCCCTCTTTTCTATAGAAGATATTAAAAGGACAAGGGGTAATAGGATGAAGCTGGAATAAAAAAAAAATCAACTTAAACATAAGAAAAAACTATTTAACCGTGAGAGTGATGGAGCAGTGGAACAGGCTGCCCAGGGGGATTGTGGAGTCTCCTTCCTTGGAGGTCTTCAAGACGGACCTGGACATGATCCTATGCGACCAGATCAAAGTGAACCTTCGCCTGCAGCGGGATTGGACTAGATGATCTCTAAAGGTACTTAAAGGACTAGATGATCTCTAAACTACCTACATACCACTGTAAGTGGGATCTGTGTAACTGCTTTCTTCTAGCTGTCAGACGCAGTGGCGTAACATGCACCCGCAGACTGTATTTCAAATCCTGCCAAGAGTGCGGGATTGGAGATAGCTCCCACAGGAAAGTAGCTGCAAAAGGCTACAGTGCTGGCTGATAGGCTACACGGCGACCTACGTATCACTGTAGAATGACTCAGCGTACCCTCATTCTTGTAGCTCCCAGACACAATGGCATAACTTCTACCTACATCCAGTATTTTCAAAGAAAGCTGAGTAGGCCAAATGCGCATGATTGGAGATAGCTCTGACAGGAAAGCATCTGCAAAGGGTGCACAGTGCTGGATGAGAGGCTACACGGGGACCTACATACCAATGTAGGTGCTCTGCATACTTTCTTGTAGCTCCCAGAGGAAGAGGTGTAACTTCTACAGGTAGTCTGTATTTCTTCAATGAGAGCTGAACAGGCCAAGTGTGCGGGAAAGAGATAGCTAAATGAGGAAAGCAGCTGCAAAGGTAAAACAATGCTCGCTGATAGGCTACATGAGGACCTATGTACCACTGTCGGTGGGCTCTGCGTTTCTTGCTTTCTTTTAGCTCCCAGAGGCAATGGCATAAATTTTACTGGTATCCTATATTTTTTCAAAGAAAGCTGAGCAGGCCAAGTGTGTGGGATTGGATATAGCTCCCACATGAAAGCAGTTGTAAAGGTGGCACAGTTCTTGCTGATAGGCTAAACGAGGACCTACGTACCACTGAAGGTGGGGTCTGCGTACCTGCTTTCTTGTAGCTCGACGACGCAGAGGTGTAACTTCTAACGGCAGCCTGTATTTTCAATGCGAGCTGAGCATGCCAAGTGCGCGGAATTGGAGATATCTCCCACAGGAAAGAAGCTGCAAAGGTGGCACATTGCTGGCTGATAGGATCCATTTATAAATATCTAAACAGTGGGTATAAGGAGGTTGGGACATCCCTCTTTTCTATAGTAGATATTAACAGAACAAGGGGTAATGGGATGAAGCTGGAAAACAAAAAATTCCACTTAAACATAAGGAAAAAACTATTTCACCATGAGGGTGACAGAGCAGTGGAACAACTTGCCCTGGGGAGTTGTGGAATCTCCTTCCTTGGAGGTCTTCAAGACCCGTCTGGACATGGTCCTATGCTACGTGATCTAAGTGAACATGCTTTTGCAAGGGAGTTGGACTAGAGGATCTTTAAAGATCCCTTCCAACCCCTACCATTCTATGATTCTATGATTTGACTAGCAGCCTGTATTTTAACTGGGAGGTGAGCAGGCCCAGAGCGTGGGATTTGGGTTAGCTCCCACAGGAAAGCAGTTTGTGGTAGTTTGACCTGGGCTGGATGTCAGGTGCCTACCACACCGCTCTATCCCCCACTTCCTCAGCAAGCCAGGGAAGGGGAGAAAATGAGAGTCTCATGGGTTGAGATAAAAACAGTTTAATAAAGAAGCGGCAAAGCCACGCATGCGGGAAGCGAAGAAAAAGTAAATAAATTATTACTCTCTACTTCCCATCAGTAGCGATGTCCGGCCACCTCCCAAGAAGAAGGGCTTTGGTACTCGTAGCGGTTGCTATTGAAAGGCCAGAAATGAATCTTGCCTTCCCTCCCTGCTCCTCTCCCCCAGTTTCTATTACTGAGCTGACGTCATGTGGTATGGAATATCTCCTTGGTCAGCCTGGGTCAGCTGTTCTGACCGTGGTCCCTCCAAAGACTGTGCGCATACACAGCTATTGCTGAAGGTGGGGGAAGGAATGCTGGAAGGACAGCCCTGATGCTCTGTGAGCAATAGTCATAATATTGATATCAACAGTAAGCACAGCACTGCAAGAGCTGCTGTGGAAAGTCACTACCATCCCAGACCCACTACAGTCTCCACCCCTTATTCCATACCATTTATGTCATGCTCAGACAAACCATCTCAACAACCCATATACATTCTTATATACTCTCATTAACTTGTACCCCCACTCTTCAACAAGCAAACATCATTCTTGTATTCCCTCTTGCATCTTGCATCAAACAAACAAACAACATTCTTCTATCTTTCATCCTCTGTAGATGTTCACTGGAGCAGGCCATAACTTATGTCTCATCCATCAAGATGGATATCCAGGCCAGGGGAAACAGTGTGTTCAGTGTTGGGCACCAGCACAGACTTGATTTGTCTACTTGTTTGGTTTTCTTGCGAATTTCATACCTCATCGTCTACAACAGATAACTCACATCACAGGTTATTTTTCCCCCAAGGTTAAGTCTCCTTGAGGTACACATCGAGTTTCCCCATCCTTCCTGATCACCCACCAAGTACACTCAGGCCCTTGAGCAAAGACAATCCCACGAATGGGTTTGCCCTTTCCCATGAGAGGTGCAACCCATACTGCCTTCCCCAGCCATTTCCCTGGGTGCACTACAGGGACCTATTCTCTTCCCACAGTATGTAGTGGTTTTGTTTGGGCAGGACCAGGACGGTTAGTTGAACCTCTGCTCTTAACCAGCCAAGTGCCTTCTGCTCAATTTTTATCCCACTGCTTCCATGCCCCATCGCCCAGTGCTCTCTACATGGTCTTTAATAATCCATTATATCTTTCAATCTTTCCAGAGACTTGTGAGTGATCGGGGATATGGTATATCCACTCAATGCCATGTTTTTTGCCCAGGAGTTTATGAGATTTTTTCAAAAATGATTTCTGATTCAATTCTTCTGGAGTACTGTGTCGCCACAAAACGTGCCTTTCAAGACCCAAGACAGTATTTCGGCCACTGGCATGGTTTACAGGGTATGGTTCCAACCAACTGGTAATTGCTTCCACCATGGTGAGTATATAACACTTGCCTTGGTGTGTTCGTGGAAGCAGTCCAACACAGTAAATTTGTCAGGCCTCACCATATTGAAAATCCAGCCATCGGCCTCTGTTCCAGGGAGACTTGATTCGTGTGGCTCACTTGATTGCAGCACACGTTTCACATTCATGGGTGACCTGTGTAATGGCTTCCATGGTCAAACCCACCCCTCGATCACGAGCCCATCTATATGTTGCATCTCTTCCCAGATGTCCTGATGTTTCATGGGCCCATCGAGCTATAAATAGCTCACCTTTACGCTCCCAGTCTAGGTCTACCTGAGCTACTTCAAATTTGGCAGCTTTGTCTACCTGTTGGTTGTTCTATTGTTCTTCAGTGGCACAGCTTTTGGGCACGTGAGCATCTACATGACGTACTTTCAGGGTCATGTTTTCCACCCGAGTGGCAATGTCTTGCCATAATGCAGCAGCCCAGATGGGTTTACCCTTTCGCTGCCAGTTGGTCTTCTTCCATTGCTGTAGCATCCACACAGGGCAGTAGCCACCATCCAGATGTCAGTATAGAGTACTGGCCACTTCTCTCATTCTGCAATCTTTAGAGCTAGTTGGATAGCTTTCACTTCAGCAAACTGACTCAACTCACCTTCTTCAGTGGCCTCAAGAACTCGTCGTGTGGGACTCCACACAGCAGCTTTCCACTTCCGATGATTTCCTACCACGCGGCAGGATCCATCAGTAAACAAAGCATAATGCCTCTCATCTTCTGATAGTTCATTATATGGTGGTGCCTCTTGGGCACGAGCCACTTCCTCAGGCAGTCGTCCAAAATCCCTTTCTTCTGGTCAGTCCATGATCTCTTCCAGGGTTCTTGGGCAATTAGATTTCCCCAGCTGAGATCAAGTAATCAGCGTCATGCACTTACCCCATATAGTGCTGAGTGCATGATGCATAGAAGGGGTTTTCGCTTTGAACATCCAGTGTAGCACAGGCAGATGTGGTGCCAAGAGGAGGTAAGCTTCTGTGACAATGAATTCTGAAGCAGCTCGAAGTCCCTCATATGCTGCTAGTATTTCTTTTTCAGTTGGGGTGTAGTGGGCTTCTGATCCTCGATATCCTTGGCTCCAAAACCCTAATGGTCAACCTCGGGTTTCTCCAGATTTTTTCTGCCAGAGTCTCAACGTGAGACCATGCTCTCCAGTCGCAGTGTACAAGATATTTTGCACATCTGGTCCTGTACGGATAGGCCCAAGGGCAAAATCCAGAGGCACATGTCGACGTCCATCTTGTCATTTTATGCCCAAAAATTGGATCTCTTGTTCAGGTCCCTTTACTTTGTTTTTTTTTTACAGCAAAACCAGCTTTTAGGAGAATCTGAATTATTTTCTCCCTTTCTTAAACACTTCTTCTGCCATCTCGACCCATACAATTATTTCATCACTGTACTGTAAATGTACGGGGGCATCACCCATTTCCAGCACAGTTTGGATTACACCATGACAAATAGTAGGACAATGTTTCCACCGTTGGGGCAATCGATTCCAGGTATATTTGACACCTCTCCATGTGAAGACAAATTGGGGCCTGCACTCTGCTGCCAATGGAATTGAGAAAAATTCATTAGTAATGTCAATCATAGCATACGACTTGGCTGCTTTTGACTCCAGTTCATACTAGAGCTCTGACATGTCTGGTACAGCAGCACTCAGTGGTGGTGTCACTTCATTCAGGCAACGATAGTCTACTGTTAACCTCCACCCTCCATCATATTTTTTCACAGGTCATATGTGACTATTAAATGGAGAATGAGTTTTGCTAATTACTCCTTGAGCCTCCAGTTGATGAATCACCTCACGGATGGGAGCCCGAGAATCTCGGTTTGTGCTATATTGCCTCCGGTGCACCGTTCTGGTAGCAATTGGTACCTGTTGCTCTTAACTTGCAGCCATCCCACAAAAAAAAGGGTCTTCTGAGAGGCCAGGTAAACTGGACAGTTGTTTCATTTTCTCTGTATCTACAGTGACTATACCAAAAGCTCATCGAAATCCCTTGGGGTCTTTGAAGTACCCTCTCCTGTGGTAATCTATGCCAAGAATATAAAGGGCCTCTGGACCAGTCACAATAGGATGCTTTTCCCATTTTTCCCCTATTAAGCTCACTTCAGCCTCTAAGACAGATAACTCCTCACATCCCCCTGTCACTCCAGAGATCCAGACAGAATCTATGCCTCTATACCTTGATGACATCAATGTACACCGTGCCCCTGTGTCTACTAAGGCTTTATACTATTGTGGGTTTGATGTGCCAGGCCATCGACCCCACACAGTCCAGTAGATTCAGTCTTCCCTTTCCTCCTCCTGACTGGAGGCAGGGACCCTCTATTTCTGTTCTTCCTCAAAGTATTTGCTATCTGACCCTTGCAATTTTAGACCTGAAGCCTCTTCATTGGCATTGAAGGAAGTGGTTGCAGTTCTTCTATGTGTTGGAGATTGTTGATTGTCCTCTTTTGTTCTGGCAGCTACTATGCTCACAGTCCTCTTGGGTGTTCCTTTTCTAAAAGCTGTCTTCCCCCTTAGTTCACGTACATGCGCTTCCAACTTAAAAGTTGTTTCACCATCTCATTTCCTCATATCCTCTCCTTGGCAACACAAATTGAAAGAGTTCATTTCGTGGTGTACTCCTGCATCTGGGACTTCATTTTCCGCTGCTAAAGGCAGTGGATGACCAAATTCTGTGGGCAGTTCTGACAGTCAGGCCATCATCCCACACTTTTGATGACGTGCACAGGCTCTCTTCATAGTTTTGTAACCAAGAAGATATTCTCTCTACTGTTGGTATATCCATGTCTGGGTGATACACCATTGCCAAGATATTAGAATACGTAGCTGGGGTACTCTGAATCACTTTTCTCAACATTGCCTGTGTACACTAGACATGGTCTGGATCTGTGGAGGCCTCAGCATTATCTAGATCACCATAGATGTCTTCCAATACAGCTAATTCCCTTAGGTATTGGATGCCTTCATCTACTCTAGTCCACTTTCCTCGGGCATTTACAAGATCTTCCTTGAATGGGTATCTTGCCCTTACACTTGAGAGGAGCCATTTCCAGAGACTGCAAGTTGAGGTCTTCTTTCCAATGCCTCTATCAATTCCCCGGTCCCTAGAAAGAGATCCCAGCTGTTGGACTTCTCTATCCCAACATCTGAGCAGCCAGGCACCAATCCGCTCACGTGGCTGGCGACTGTAATTGTTGCAGATACACAATTATTTTAGTTAAACTTACAATCACAATAAGTAGTCAAGAACTTGTTAAGCACTTGTTAACCAACTTGTAATGGTTCAGTCAATTAGCTAAGCATGCTTGTGTTGGCAAATGTGGTTCTTTTTATTGAGCTGTATAAAAACCCTGAAAATGGTAACTAATAAGGAAGTACATATGAAGGAGCTATCCTCCTTGTTTTCCCAGGGCTGCATAATAAAGAAGTGCCTGCTTATCTGCATTCCCGTGTAGATAAGTTTTTCTCGATTTGGGATTCCTCAACATAATCTTTCCTGTCCTAGGTATTTGCCCAAATAAATCCACACACCCTGCAATCCATGGACTGGCCGCTTCAGGGGGTATTTTAACATGCTTCCTTCCCAAATTTGTCCTCTCTGATACCCAGATGAGTCCAGATTCCACAAAATATGTAATATAACAGCCATATTAAATAGTAATATTAAAATTCTCATGTAAGGGTGACTAAGGACCTGGGAAGGCTGTATAAAAAATTGTCTCCATTATTCTGAGCTGAATGGAAAGAGGTGCTTTGCCTGACGACCTCCATGGATACCTCCCACAGCACAGTACATCCACTAGTAATAGAATGAGACTGACAATTATTATTTGGGCCATCATGTTCCCAGGCCCTTTCATCCTTTTCACAAAATCATACAGCCAAGTTAGCAAAGCTATCAAGGTTAGAGCGCAGCACAGAGTCAGTGTTAGTAGCATTATGTTCCCAAACATTACAAAGTGTAAGATAAGGTGCATTACAGCAGTGACTAGCACAGCAACTTTGCACTCATTGGCTTATTATAATTGCAATGCATTTAATGTAAAACTGCTATTATCTCGCCCCATGTTGGTGCCAAAAAAGTTGAGGTAGTTTGAGCCTGGCTGGATGCCAGGTGCCCACCACACCGCTCTATCCCCCACCTCCTTAGCAAGCCAGGGAATGGAAGAAAATAAGATGGGAATCTCGTGGGTTCAGATAAAAGCAGTTTAATAAAGAAACAGCCAAGTCGCACCCGTGAGAAACAAAGCAAAAGCAGATAAAGCTGTTACTCTCTACTTCCAATCTGCAGCGATGTCTGGCCACCTCCAAAGAAGCAGGACTTCAGTACACGTAGTGGTTGCTTTTGGAAGGCCAGAAATGAATCTTGCCTCCCCTTCCTGTACACCTCCACCATTTTATTTTACTGAGCTGACGTCGTATGGTATGGAATATCTCCTTGGTCAGCCTGGGTCAGCTGTTATGGCCATGGTCCCTCCCAAGATTGTTCTCACCCACAGCTATTGGTGAAGATGGGAGAAGGAATGCAGGAGGGACAGCCCTGGTGCTGTGCGAGGAGTAGTCATAATATTATCAACAGTAAGCACAGCACTGCAAGAGCTACTGTGGAAAATCACAACCATCCCAGACCCAGTACAGTAACATTTTAAGTTGCTTTCTTGTGGGATCTATCTCCAATCCCCCGCCGTCTCAGCTCCCGTTTGAAATAGAGGCTGCCAGTATTTGTTACGCAACTGCATGTGGGAGCTACAAGAAAGTATGTACGCAGATCCCACCTACAGTGGTGCGTAGGTCTCCGTGTAGCCTATCAGCCAGCACTGTGCCACCATTGCAACTGCTTTCCTATAAGAGCTATCTCCAGTTCCGAGCACTTGTCCTACTCAGTTTCCATTGAAAATACAAGCAGTCCGTAAAAGTTACGCCACTGCGTCTGGGAGTTACAAGAAAGCAGGTATGCAGATCTCACCTTCAGTGGTATATAGGTAGCGGTGTATCCTATCAGCCAGCACTGTGTCACCTTTGCAACTGCTTTACTGTGGGAGCTACCTCCAATCCCGCTCACTTGGTCTACACAGCTCCCATTGAAAATACAGGCTGTTGTTAGAAGTTACGCCACTGCGTCTGGGAGCTACAAGAAACAGGTATGCAGACCACACCTTCTGTAGTACGTAGGTCCCCATGTAGCCTATTAGCGGATATTGTGCCACCTTTGCAGCTACTTTCCTGTGGGAGCTATCTGCAATCCTGGGTGTTGATGGATCCTTAATCACAACAAACTTCTCTACACTGGAATGCAGATAAGCAGGCACTTCTTTATTATGCAGCGCTGGGAAAACACGGGGGATAGCTCTTCCATAGGTGCTTCGTTGTTAGTTACCATTTTCAGGGTTTTTATACAGCACAAACAAAAGAATCACATTTGCCAAAACAAGTATGCATAAAACGTTCATATATCAATCTAGCCCTTCACCTTGATTGGTTCCCAACAAACATTTCCCCACTTTGAAAGTATTGATAATCACATTCCAATACTTTCACTCTTGTATTTCTGTTGTCTCCATAACAAAACCATGATATTCATATGGTGGTGGATCACTTTTGAACCGATCATTGTCTCTTTAAAATGCTGTCAAGATTCTATTGCTTCATCATGTACTTTGTATTATTTCTCTTTTGATGCAACGATATGCTAAATAGTTTTCCAGAAACATGACAATCAATAGCAGAAGTTTTTCAATCAGTGACCTTATCCAGGATTTTAGGTCCAGGCCCAGTCTCTCAAAAACTTTTTGTATCCAGGGTGTGTTCATGTCTTATTTAATTTCCTGGTATTGGAATTACCTGTTCCGAGTCTATTTCTGTTTAGACTGGAGTCTGGACCTATACATTCAATACGAATTGATTTGATCATCCAATTTTGATCCATGTTTCCACCACCATAGACTGATTATTTTGTTTGAGCTGTATAAAAACCCTGAAAATGGCAACTAACAACAAAGCACATCTGGAGGAGCTATTCCCCCTTTTTTCCCAGTGCTGCATAATAAAGAAGTGGATGACATCTGCATTCCTGTGTAGATAAGTTTTTCGCCACTGTGGATCCGTCAACAGTGCAACCTTTGCCACTGCTTTCCTGTGGGAGCTATGTCTTTCCCACTCCCTTGGCCTGCTCAGCTCCCATTGAAAATTAAAGGTTGCTGGTAGAAGTTACACCACTACGTCTAGGAGCTATAAGAAAGCAGGTACTCCGACCTCACCTACTATGGTACGTAGATCCCTGTGTACCCTATCAGCCAACACTGTGTCACCTTTGCATCTACTTTCCTGTGGGAGATATATTTACTCATACGCACTTGGCCTTCTCAGCTCCCATTGAAAATATAAAGGATGTTGGTAGAACTTACGCCACTGCCTCTGGGAGCTACAAGAAAGCAGGTACGTAGACCCCATCTACCGTGGTAAGTTGGTCCCCATGTAGTCTTGCAGCCAGCACCGTGCCACATTTGCAGTTGCGTTCCTGGTTGAACTATCTCCAATCCCGTGCACTTGGCCTGCTAAACTCCCATTAAAAATCAAGGCTGCCGGTAGATGTTACGCCACTGCCTCTCAATCTACAAGAAAGCAGATTTGCCGACCCCACCTACAGTGATACGTAGATCCACGTGTACCCTATCAGCCAGGATTGTGCAACCATTGCAGCTGCTTTCCTGTGGGAGCTATCTTCAATCCCGTCACCTTGGCTTGCTCAGTTCCCTTTGAAAAAATACATGCTGCCTTTAGAAGTTACCCCACTGCATCTGGGATCTACAAGAAAGCAGGTACGCACAGAAAACCTACAGTGGAACGTACGTCCCCAAGTAGCATATCACCCAACACTTTTAAACCTTTGCAGCTGCTTTCCTGTGAGAGCTATCTCCAATCCCATGCACTTGGCCTGCTCAGCTCCCATTGAATATACAGGCTGCCTGCAGAAGTTACGCCTTGGCGTCTGGGAGCTATAAGAAAGAAGGTACCCAGACTCCACCTACAGTGGAATGTTGGTCCCCATTTAGTCTATCAACTAGCACTGTGCCACCTTTGCAACTGTTTTTCTGTGAGAGCTATCTCCAATCCTGTTCACTTGGCCTGCTCAGCTCTCTTTGAAAATACAGGTTGCCAGTAGAATTTATACCTCTGTGTCGTCAAGCTACAAAGGATCGGATAAGCAGACCACACCTAAAGTGGTACATTGGTCCCCGTGTAGCATTTCAGTCACCACTGTGTCACCTTTGCAACTACTTTCCTGTGGGTGCTATGTCCAATCCCGCACATTTGGCCTGTTCAACCCCCAATTAAAAAATACAGACTGCCCGTAGAAGTTACCTCACAGCCTCTGGGAGCGCCAAGAAAGTAGGTACGCAGATCCCACCTACAGTGGTTTATAGGTCTCCGTGTAGCCTATCAGCTATCACTGTGCCACCTTTGCAGCTGCTTTCCTGTAGGAGCTATCTCCAATCCCGCACACTTGGCCTGATCCGCTCCCATTGAAAATACAGGCTGCCGGGGGGAGTTACACCACTTCGTCTAGGAGGTACTAGAAAGCGGGTATGAAGACCCCAATAAGTGGTGTACTAATGTCCCCTTGCAGTGTATCAGCCAGCACTGTGCCACGTTTTCAGCTGTTTCCCTGTGGGAGTTATCTCCAATCCCGTGCACTTGACCTTCCCAGCTCTCTTGGAATACACAGGCTGTCAGTAGAATGTACACCTCCGCGTCTGGGAGCTACAAGAAAGCAGGTAAGCAGATCCCACCTACAGTGGTACCATCTGAGTCGCCAAAACTGTTGCCGTATCCCCAATCGTGAAAAACTTCCCAATCGTGAAAAACAAAGGAATGCCGATAAGCAGACACTTCTTTATTATGCAGCGTTGGGAAAACACGGGGAATAGCTCCTTCATATATGCTTCGTTGTTAGTTACAATTTTCAGGGTTTTTATAGGACTAAAACAAAAGAATCACATTTGCCAACAAAAGCATGCATAAAATATCCATCTATCTATTTAGACCTTCACCTTGATTGGTTCCCAACAAAAAATTTCCAAAATCACAGTGATTGGTCAAAAAAAGACATCAGTCCCTTTGTTTTAGTAACAAATAAGGTAACAACCAAGGTAACCTAACGAATACATATACGAGGATCGTGTAGTTAAGGTAACAGCTAAGGTAACCTAAGAAATACATTTACCAGGGTCTTGTAGCTAAGGTAAAAGGTCCCTATCAGGTATGGTATGTAACTCTTGCAGTTTGATCCTTATGTGATTCAGATGAATCAATAGGTGTTTGAGTCATTTCAAAGCGCTTAGCTAATTGATTGAACCATTACGAAGTGATTAACAAGTGCTTAACAAGGGTTTGATTACTTATTGTGATGATAAATTGGTAACTTAAATAATTGTGTATCTCCAACATTTCCCCTCTTTGAAAGTATTGATAATCACATTCCAATAAATTCACTCTTATATTTCAGTTGTCTCCATAACTAAACCATGATTGTCATATGGTGGTGGATTACCTTTGAACTGATCATTGTCTCTTGTCCATGCTGTCAAGATTCTATTGCTCCATTGTGTTCTTTCTATTATTTCTCTTTTGATGCAACAATATGCAAAATAGATTGCCAAAAACATTATAATCAATAACAAAAGTGTTTCAATCAGTGACTTTATCCAGGATTTTAGGTCCAGGCCCAGTCCCTCAAAAACTTTATCCTTCCAGCTTGTGTTCATGTCTTCCCTAATTTCCTCTGTTTCCCTTTCTATGTTGTCTAATTGATCTAAATCGTGTTCTACATCTGTGGTGACATTTGGAATGTGTATGCAACAATGGTCTACTCTGTCTTTTAGGAGGCTACACACCTCATGTTCTTTCAGCAACAGCATGTCCAGAGTCATTCTATTTTGCAATGCCATTCTAGAGGTAGCCTGTAATTGTAAATTCAGTTGTTTAAATCCCTTTCTTGTCACATTTGCCAACCGTTCAACCTGCCCAGGCAATCTATACAGCCACTCTCTATTTCAGTAGGATGCTATATGATTTAAGAGAGATTCCAGCGCCCAGCCAATTTTCTAAACTGCCCTTAATGAGAGATTTTTTCCAAATTGGTCATAATGTAGGCAATCCCAAAGTTATTTGTTTTACTTTCCCATCTACTGGCAGATGAGATGTCCATGTGCCATCACTCATAGCCCAGACCAGATGTCCTGGGCTTGGAATCATATATCTTTGACAGTTAATTCTCCAGAGGATGGTCACGTTTAAGTTGTTCTTCAGTCCTCTGCATAAACAACCAATCTTCAGGGCTATTGCCAATTGGGGTACACGCTGAACTGCTTGGCTCACTGTGCTGCAATTGTATGCTTGTTCACATTCCCACCAAGGAACCTTTTTTCCTTTTCTCTTGTCAGTGTACTTCTATCTAATACTAATCTGCTTACCATGAATTCAAGTCCATCCCATTCAAAACACCAAGATGTCTTAGTCCTGTATCTGAATTGTAAGTTTACACTAACATCCCAAACTGAATTCCATTCCTCCTCCCTGTTTGCTGTTCTGTTAACCTGTTCACATTCCCATTTCATAGTCATTCGGGACACATTCCTTGTTTTTGGTTCATCATATCTGCACCACCCAACATCTCCAAATCTTCCTATGGCGGTAAATTGAAAATTTAGCAACTTATAACAGTCCACTCTATTACCGGTGGTTGTCCATTGCTTTCTAATGTAATCTACTCTCTCTTCCCAACTTATCACTGCTTTTTGTTTACAGTGTGCAGTCCCATTTTTCTTAACAGTGGTCAAATTCATAGTTAAGATTCCCCAAGGACTGGACTCTCCCACTGCCCGTGGTATAGGTAGGCAAGCAGTAATTTGGGAGACATTTTACAGATATGCAAATTCCTTAACCAAGTCTATCATCAGATTTTCCTCCTGAGTTTTTCCTGGTATTGGAATTACCTGTTCCGAGTCTATTTCTTTTTGAACTGGAGTCTGAGCCTGAACATTCAATACAAATTTATTTGACCATCCAATTTTGATCCATGTTTCCACCACCATAGACTGAAGAACCAACAAAAACAAAAACTTAGTTATGTTTTAGAGTTAACTTGAATATCTCAAGATTTCCTACAACTCTCCCACTTCCATGGACTTGACGGTGTCTTCTTCACACAAGTGTAGTGAATCCAGGCATTTGTTTCGGCAATCTTGATTGCAGTGAAGGTGGTCAGCAACACCTGGTATGGTCCCTTCCACCTTCCTTGCAGAGGATCTTCGTTCCGGGTCTTTATGTAGGCGTAATCTCCAGGCAGGATATTGTATACTGGATTTTCCAAAGTCAGAGGTCGATTCCACACTACTGTACTTTGGAGTCTGTTTTTCCAAGAGAAAGCAAATAGTTTTATACATCTTGTTTTCCTGTCACATGCATGTTCGGATTTGGTTCAGGAACCTCATAAGATTTTCCATACATTATCTCATAAGGACTTACTGACGTTCCACTTCAAGAGTTCACTCTTATTGGTAGCAATGCAAGTGGAAGTGCCTGAGGCCATTTCAATTTAGCCTCCTGACAAATTTTGCTAATTTGTCTTTTTATGGTCTGATTCATTCTTTCCACTTTTCCACCTGATTGCGGTCTCCAAGGGGCGTGTGAATCCCAGGAAATTCCTAGGACTTTGCTTGCCTCTTGTACCACATTGGCCACGAAATGTGGTCCTCTGTCTGAAGATATACCAAATGGAACTCTAAATCTTGGAATAATTTCTTGCAGGAGCCATTTAACTGTTTCCTTAGCCAGATTAGTACTACAGGGAAAGGGTCCTGGCCATCCTGAAAAGGTGTCAAACACAACCAACACATATTTATTTAATATCCATTGCATTTAGGTAATTCAGTAAAATCAATTTTGCCAATAACCTCCTCTTCCCACTCGTTTTTATTTTGCCCATCTGTACTCTTTTTTGTACTATTGGATTGTTCTTTAAACACATTTCACATTTCGCCGATACTGATTTGGCCATTTCTAAAATTTATATTGATATTACACTTCTTTTCAGAAGGTGAGTCATAGCTTCTGAATCCCAGTGACTATCCCTATGCTTTGTTTGCAAAATCTCTCTCATGATTAAGGGAGGAAATACTACCTGATCTGTATTTGTCGTTCACTATCCTTCTGAATTTTTCTCTGCATTTAGTAACTTAGCCAATTTCTCATCCTCCCCTGAATATTTCAGTGACTCCATAGGGAGCGCTACTGTTCTGGTAGGGATGATTGCCATTTGTAAGAATGTGTGTTGTGCTATTTTCCTAGCAGTCTGATCTGCTAATCTGTTTCCATCAATTATCTTTGAGTTCCCTGTCTGATGTGCTTTAGAGTGCATGATTGCTGCTTGAACTGGTTCCTGCACTGTCACTAGCAGTTGCAAGATTTCCTTTTGATGCTTAATATTTGTTCCCTGGCAAGACAGTAGTCCTCTTCTTTCCACAGGACGTCATGGACATGGACTACTCCAAAGGCATATTTTGAATCAGTCCAAATATTAGCTCGTTTTCCTTTACTTAATTTCAAAGCACACATCAATGCAATTAGTTCTGTCTTCTGTGCAGAAGTTGACAATGCATTTGCTTCTATTACCGTGTTTTTGGTTGTTACCGCATAAACCGTGTGGCGAGTTCCATTCAAGACGAAGCTGCTGCCATCTGTGAACAGTTCCCATTCAAGGTTTTCAAGAAAATCAAAGAAATTTCGAGGCCTGAATAGATCACTGTTTGGCTGCTATTTGAGCTTTTTCTTTTGATACCTTGTACCTGTTTAATCCCAAAAAGTTTAAAAGTTCAATGGTTACCTGTATGCAGGCCGATCTTCCCGTTGTGGCAATTAGGATGTCATCCACATATTGGACAAGCAAATGCTCTGATCTTGGTGTCACTGTCTTTTCATTAGTCCAAAGTTCCAGTTCTTTTGCTAGTTGTCTTCCAAAGACAGTCGGGCTGTTCTTGAATCCTTGGAGTATCTGTGTCCATGTTAACTGTACCTTGCGTCCTGTTTGGGGGCTTTCCCACTCAAAAGCAAATAGTTTACGACTTTCTTCTTCCAAAGGGATACAAAAGAAAGCATCTTTTAAATCAAGCACTGTAAACCACTGATAATTTTCTCTCAGAACTGTGAGTAGGGTACATGGATTTACTGCAACTGGATGTATATCTTTCACAATCTGATTTATGGGTCTTAAGTCCTGAATTAACCTATACTCTACATTCAATTTCCGTACTGGTAAAATATGTGTGTGATACTCTGACTCACATTCTTCTAGAATTTGATATTTCCAAAATTTATCAATTATTATTTTTAATCCCTATTTTGCCTCATGTTTTGTTTGGTATTGTCTCATCCTGACCGATTTTACTTTTTCTTTTATTTCGGTTTTTACTGCTTGTACCAATTTTGTTTTTCCTGGTATCTAAATTTCCCACACCATTATGATCGCTGCATTCTCCACTTCTGGAGGTAATTCTTGCACCTTTGTTTTTTCTTTTATCATCGATATTTTTCCTGTCTTTGATGCAGGTATTTTTACTTACAAGTCTCCATTTTCAAAGACAATTTGTGCATTTAATTTAGACAACAAATCCCTCCCCATCAGGGGTATGGGACTTTCTGAAACATACAAAAATTCATATGTTATCACTTTATTGCCAAATTGTAAATTTAAGGGTTGCAAAAATGGTTGCAAAAATGGTACCACTGTAGGTGGGTTCGGCGCACCTGCTTTCTTGTGGCTCGGAGATGCAGAGGCGTAACTTACATCGACAGCATTGTATTTTCAATGGGAGCTTAGTAGGCCAAGTGAGTGGAATTGGAAATAACTACCACAGGAAACAATCTGCAAATGTAGCAAAGTGCTGGCTGATAGGCTACAGGGGTGTTGCAGATACAGAACTAATTTAGTTAACAACCTATCATCACAATAAGTAGTCAAGCACTTGTTAAGCACTTGTTAATCACTTAGTCATAATTCAATCAATTAGCTAAGCACTTGCAAATAACTCATAGGAAGCACCCTATAACTCATAGATAGCACCCATAGGAAAGCAACTGCAAAGGTTGCACAGTGCTGGTTGATAGGCTACATGGGGACCAACGACCAACGTTACCTCTGTAAGGCAGGTCTGCCTACCAGCTTTCTTGTCGCTCCCAGAGGCAGTGACACAACTTCTACTGGCAGTCTGTAGTTTTTAATGAGAGTTGAGCAGGCCAAGTGTTTGGGATTGGAGATAGCTCCCACAGGAAAGTAGCTGCAGAGGTGGCACAGTGCTGTCTTATTGGTTTCATGGAGACCTACCTACCATCTTAGACGTGGTCTGCATTTCATACTTTTTTGTACCTCCACGATGAACAGGTGTAAATTCTACTTGCAGCCTGTATTTCAAATGGGAGCTGAGCAGTCCAAGTGTGTGGACTTGGAGATAGCTCCCATTGGAAAGCAGCTGCAAAGATGGAACAGTGCTGGTTGATAGTCTATATAGTAACCTGTTTTCTAACCTTTTCCTTTACTTAATTTCAAAGTACGTGTCAATGCAATCAGTTCTTTATTCTTTGCAACACATTTACTTCTATTACCATGTTTTCGGTTGTTAACGCATGTCCCGTGTGGCAAGTTCCATTCACGACGAAGCTGCTGCCATCTGTAAACAGTTCCCATTCAGGGTTTTCAAGAGGATCATCCTTCAGATCCTCTCTGCTGGAATATGTATGTTCAGTGGTTGCAACACAGTCGTGTTCCAGTTGTTGCTCTTCCTGTGAAGTACTCAGAAACACTGCAGGATTTAATAGATTAGTTGTTTTAAACACTAACAAAATCCTGCTCAGCGAGAATTACCTGTTATTTCATCATTTGACTAAGGGATAACCAATGTCCCCCCTTTTGCTCCAAGACTGTGGTTACCACATGTTGGACATAGACTGTAATAATCCTTCCCAAGGTCAGCTTTCTTGCTTTTTGGATCAGTGTGACAGTTGCAGCTACTGCTCGCAGGCAAGAAGATCATTCCTTGCCCACCAGGTCCAGTTGTTTGGAAGAATATCCCAGTGACCTCTTCCAGCTTCCTAGTTTCTGCGTCAGAACTCGTAGAGCCAAATGCTGTTGTTCATGATCAAATAACTGAAAGTCTTTGATTAAATCTGGCAAGCCTAAGGCTGAGGCTGTCATCAGAGCTATTTTAAGCTTTCGGAAAGCTTCCTGCTGTTCTTTGTCCCATGTAAAAGGGGTAGATTTTGGGCTTCCTATAATGGTTTGGTTCCAAGGTTTCCTTTTTGATTATTTAATACAGAAAAGGTTGAACCTGTATCCACCAAAAATGTAACCTCTTTTTTTCCCAGCTTAATTTTAACCAGAGCCTCAGCTGGATTCACCTCCGGTCCTGGCCAATCCATATATTCTCCGAAGACCATCAATTTAGCATGTTGACCAGCTAATTTAGGGCATTCATTTTTCCAATGTCCTTCTTCCCCACAAAAAGCACATTGATTAGTTCCAAGGGGGGTTCTGCCAACTTGTCCTTTTTCCCTTCCTCTCTTCCCTCCTCTCATAGAGCTTTGTCCCCGTCCCTGATTTGAAAATCCAGGGGTCCTATTCACTACTGCAAGTAATTGTCTTTGTTTTCTTATCTCATTTTCTTTATCTCTATTATTATAAACTTTCCAAACTACTTCCACTAATTTGTCCAAATTTCGTATATCTGTTCCTTCCAACTTTTGGAGTTTCTTTCTAATGTCCTCCTGTGATTGCCCCAGAAATATTAAGATTAGTTGTGCCTTAGTTTCTTTGGCTTCAGGTTGCAAGTTGGTATATTTACGAACTGCTTCCTTCAGCCTTTCTAAGAATGCTGTTGAGGATTCTTTCTTCTCCTGTCTCACATCATATAATTTAGACCAATTTATAGTTTTTGGCATGGCATTTCGGACCCCATATATAATCCACTGTTGGTACCTTTTCAGTCTCTGCATATGATCGTCCTTATTTGGATCCCATTGTGGGTCCCCTGTAGGGAAACTCTGATAGGGTACACCCTACTGTCCGAGTATGGACATCTTCTGCCTGCATTCGAGCAGTTCTCAAAACCATTTGTTTTTCACTAGAGTCCATAAGAGTACCTAAAATCACCTGTATATCCTCCCAATCGGGTTTTTGAGTTTTCATTATAATTCCCATTATTCTCCCCACTTTACCAGGATCCTCTCTATCAGGACCAGCTGATTCTTTCCATATTATTAGATCTGAGGGAGAGAAGGGCACTTCTACATACACTGGTCCATGTTGCCCAACGCCCTGTCTCAAGGGGGCTATCAACTGTCTCCCCTCCCATGTTTTTAGAGGAGTTATCAAATAAATATGCTGTCTCATTCTCCGGTATATAGGTGGAGATGAGTCTGAGTCTGATTCCTCCTCCTCTCTCGATCTACTACTATTTGGGCAGGGACCTAAATCATCAGGTCCCAGTGCGGTTCGCCCAGCTGAGCTATCAGCCTCAGAATCAGATGATGATGGAAGAGGGGGATATAATGGAAAAGGAGCTATGGAGGCAGATGGAGCTATATCCAATTCTGGCTCCATATTATCACGCTCTTTTTCCTTTTGTTTTATAGCCAAATGTTTACAGCAAGTTTTAGTAAAGGTACAGGCAGAACAATTCTCTTTAGCCTTCATCTTTTTTACAGTTAATAGCATTTGGGTACATGCCTGCTTATCTAATTCGCATTTCTTTTGCCAATCTGTTTTTTCTCAAAGGTAAAAGAAAAGATCTACATATGGGACCTCATCCCATTTTCTTTCCCTCTTACAGAATAACATTAACTGCAAGATTGCATTATAATTCAAAGTCCCATTTAAGGGCCACTTTCCCCACTATCCAAATCATACAACAACCACACATGATTACAGTACTCTATAAGTTGGTCTTTGCAAAAATCACCCTTAAATTCCTTCCAGTGTTCCAACAAACACCCAAGGGGTCAATTCTCAGGTACTTTGTTTGCCATTTCAAAATCCTTTTAGTTACAAATACTTTCTCAAAAATCATTTCCTTCTTTTGTTTCGCTTCTCTCTGGCTGCACCCCTCGTGAGATCACAGAACTGCGGATCAAAGCTCCACACTCGTTTCGTGTGCAATTGCACGTCTCAATCACACACACACAGACAGCTCACAAAACAATATACAATAATATGCATATAAATACACAAAGCAATATACAAACCAATGTACAAATCAATATATAAATCAATGTACAAACCAAAATCAAGAGGTACCTTTACCATATACTTATGTGGGCCCAATTATACCAATTGCCAATTGTCAGTTACCAATGTCAGCCCTGCGATCACTTTGTCCAACTTACAGGTTGTAATACCGATGCCAACCTGTGATCACTTTCAGGTTCGCCTTACGGACGGCGTCTAGGCTCCCAATACCAACAAGAGGATCCTCTAGCCCAACCAAGCGGAACTTTCGCTCCGTCTTACTGGCAGGCTCATTTGGGCTTTCCCTGGGCCCAACTAAGTGAGTTCTCCGACACCGCGACTTACAGGCTAGTTCACCAGGTTCCGCCCCCAAACAATTAGAAGTGCCTTACCACTCCAGGGAACTTTGCGAGGAGCTGTAAGGGTCGCAGGTCCTCCCCGAGAATTCCTCGGTGTCGGTTGGAGTTCGATCAGCATCCGATCCTGTCCAGTCTCACTCGCAAGGTCCCATCTGGGTCACCAAAACTGTTGATGGATCCGCAATCCTGAAAAACTTATCTACACAGAAACGCAGATAAGCAGGCACTTCTTTATTATGCAGTGCTGGGAAGACAAGGGGGATAGCTCCTCCAGAGGTGCTTCGTTGTTAGTTACCATTTTCAGGGTTTTTATAGGGCTCAAACAAAAGAATCACATTTGCCAACACAAGCATGCATAAAATGTCCATCTAATAGCCAAGATAACCTAACGAATACCTATACCAGGGTCTTCTAGTTAAGGTAACAGCTAAGGTAACCTAACAAATACATTCACCAGGGTCTCCTAGCTAAGGAAACAGGTCCCTATCAGGTATGATATGTAACTCTTGCAGTTTGATCCTTATGTGATTCAAATGAATACTAACTTAGTCAATAGGTGTTTGAGTCATTTGCTAATTGATTGAACTATTACGAGGTGATTAACAAGTGCTTAGCAAGTGTTTGTGTAGTGGGTCTGGGACGGTAGTGATTTTCCACAGCAGCTCCTGCAGTGCTGTGCTTACTGTTGATATCAATATTATGACTACCGCTCGCACAACATCGGGGCTGTCCCTCCAGCATTCCTTCCCCCACCTTCACCAATAGCTGTGAGTGGGCATGATCTTGGGAGGGACTATGGCCAGGACAGCTGACCCAGGCTGACCAAGGAGATATTCCATACCATATGACGTCAGCTCAGTAATATAAACTGGGGGAAAGGAGCAGGAAGGGGAGGCGAGATTCATTTCTGGCCTTCCCAAAGCAACCGCTACGCGTACTGAAGCCCTGCTTCTCGGGAGGTGGCCGGACATCGCTGCTGATGGGAAGTAGAGAGTAACAGCTTATCTGCTTCTGCTTTGCTTCCCGCGCGCGCGGCTTTGCTGCTTATTTATTAAACTGCTTTTATCTCAACCCACGAGATTCCCATCTTATTTTCTCCCCTTCCCTGGCTTGCTGAGGAGGTGGGGGGTAAAGCGGTGTGGTGGGCACCTGGCATCCAGCCAGGCTCAAACTACCACAGTTTGATTATTTATTGTGATGATAAGTTGTTAACTAAAATAATTGTGTATCTGCAACAGCATACTGCTGGATGATAGGCTACACAAAGACGTACATACCACTGTAGGTGGGGTCTGTGTACCAGCTTTCTTGTAACTCCCAGAGGCAGTGGCGTAATATGAACCGGCAGCCTGTATTTCAAATAGGAACTGAGCAGGCCAAGTTCACAGGACTGGAGATAGCTCCCACAGCAAAGCAGCTGCAAAGGTGACACAGTGCTGGCTGATAGACTACAGGGACCTATGTAGCACTGTAGGTGAGATCTGCATACCTGCTTTATTGTAGCTCCCGGAGGCAGTGGCGTAACTTTTACCGGCATCCTGTATTTCAAACGGGAACTGAGATGGCGGGGAATTAGAGATAGCTCCCACAGGAAAGCAGCTGAAAAGGTGGCTGTACTGGATCTCTGATGGTATTGATTTTCCACAGCTGCTCTTACAGTGCTGTGCTACCTGTTGATATCAATATTATATCTCCCGAAACGGCTCCTCTCAAGTGTAAAAGCAAGATACCTATTCAAGGCAGATCTTGTAAATGCCCGAGGAAAGTGGACTAGAGCAGATGAAAGCATCCAATACCTAAAGGAATTAGCTGTGCTGGAAGTCATCTATGGTGATCTAGATAATGCTGAGGCCTCCACAGATCTACACGATGTCTAGTGTACATGGGTCAGTGGAGAATAGTGATTCAAAGTGCCCCAGCTACGTGTGCTAATGTCTTGGCAATGGTGTATCACCCAGACATGGATATACCAACAGTGGAGAGAATATCTTCTTGGTTACAAAACTATGAAGAGAGTCTGTGCACGTCCTCACCAGTGTGGCCTGACTGTCAGAACGGCCCCAAGAATTCGGTCATCCACTGTCCCGACCAGGGGAAAATGAAGTCCCAGATGCAGGAGTACACCACGAAATGAACTCTTACACTTTTTGTGTTGCCAAGGAGAGGATATGAGGAAATGAGATGGTGAACCCACTTTTAAGCTGGAAGCGTATGTACGTGAACTAAGGGGGAAGACAGCTTTTAGAAAAGGACCACCCAAGAGGGCTGTGAGCATAGTAGCTGCCAGAACGAAAGAGGACAATCAGCAATCTCCAAGACACAGAAGAACTGCAACCACTTCCTTTGATGGCAATGAGGAGACTTCAGGTCTACAATTGCAAGGATCAGATACAAAACACTCTGATGAAGAACAGAAAGAGAGGGTCCCTGCCTCCAGCTAGAAGGAGGAAAGGGATGACCGAATCTACTGGACTGTGTGGGGGCGATGGCCTGGCACATCAAACCCACAAAGATATAAAGCCTTAGTAGACAGGGGCACGGTGTACATTGATGCCATCAACGTATAGAGGCACAGAATCCGTCTGGATCTCTGGAGTGACAGGGGGATGTGAAGAGTTATCTGTCTTAGAGGCTGAAGTGAGCTTAACAGGGGAAAAATGGGAAAAACACCCCATTGTGACTGGTCCAGAGGCCCCTTGTATTCTAGGCATAGATTACCTCAGGAGAGGGTACTTCAAAGACCCCAAGGGGTTTCGATGGGCTATTGGTATAGCCACTGTAGATACAGAGAAAATCAAACAGCACTCTAGTTTATCTGACCTCTCAGAAGACCTGTTTATTGCTGCAAGTTCAAGAGCAACAGGTGCACCGGAGGCAATTTTGAAAGAACCAAGATTCCCTGGCTCCCATGTGTGAGTTGATTCATCTGATGGAGGGTGGAGGTTAACAGTAGACTATCGTGGCCTGAATGAAGTGAGACCACCACTGAATGCTGCTGTACCAGAGTTGTTAGAGCTCCAGTATGAACTGGAGTCAAAAGCAGCCAAGTGGTATGCTATGACTGACATTGCTAATGCATTTTTCTCAATTTAGCTGGCAGCAGAGTGCAGGCCACAATTTTCCTTCCCATGGAGAGGTGTCCAATATACCTGGATTCGATTTCCCCAGGGGTGGAAACATAGTCCTATTATTTGTCATGGTGTAATCCAAACTGTGCTGGAAATGGGTGATGCCCCCGAACATTTACAGTACATTGATGACATAATTGCATGGGGAAACGAGGCAGAAGGAGTTTTTGAGAAAGGGAAAAGAATAATTCAGATTCTCCTAACAGCTGGTTTTGCTGTAAAAAGAAACAAAATAAAGGCACCTGCACAGGTTTTGGGCATAAAATGGCAAGATGGGCATCAGCATGTGCCTCTGGATGTTGTAAACAAAATAGCGACTATGTCTCAACCAACTAATAAAAAAGAAACACAAGCTTTCCTGGGCCTTGTGGGATTCTGGAGGATGCATATCCCAGGTTATAGTCAGCTTGCGAGCCCTGTTTTTAGAGTAACCAGAAAGAAGAACTGTTTTGAGTGGAGCCTTGAGCAACAACAAGCTTTTAAACAAATTAAAAAGGAAAAAGCTCGTGCAGTCATCCCTGGGCCCTTCCATACAGGACCAGATGTGCAGAATAACCTCTACACTGCCACTGGAGAGCATGGTCTCACCTGGAGCCTCTGGTAGAAAACATCTGGAGAAACCCGAGGTCAACCATTAGGATTTTGGAGCCAAGGATATCGAGGATCAGAAGCCCACTACACCCAAACTGAAAAAGAAATACTAGCAGCATATGAGGGACTTTGAGCTGCTTCAGAAGTCATTGGCACAGAAACTCATCTCCTCTTGGCACCACGTCTGCCTGTGTTACACTGGATGTTCAAAGGGAAAACCCCTTCTATACATCATGCAACCTGCGCTACATGGAGTAAGTGGATGGCGCTGATTACACAACTATCTCGGCTGGGGAAATCTAATCGCCCAGGAATCCTGGAAGAGATCATGGACTGGCCAGAAGGCAGGGATTTTGGACCACTGCCTAAGGAAGTAGCTCGTTCCCAAGAGGCCCCACCATATAATGAACTATCAGAAGATGAGGCATTATGCTTTGTTTACTGATGGATCCTGCCGCGTGGTAGGAAATCATCGTAAGTGGAAAGCTGCTGTGTGGAGTCCTACACAACGAGTTGTTGAGGCCACTGAAGGAGAAGGTGAGTCAAGTGAGTTTTCTGAAGTGAAAGCCATCCAACTAACTCCAAAGTTTGCAGAACGAGAGATGTGGCCAGTATTCTATCTTTATACTGACTCCTGGATGGTGACTAATGCCCTATGGGGATGGCTACAGCAATGACAGAAGACCAACTGGCAGCGCAAGGGGAAACCCATCTGGGCTGCTGCATTATGGCAAAACATTGCCGCTCGGGTGG
The DNA here is from genome assembly GCF_028858725.1 of Colius striatus. NCBI lineage: Eukaryota > Metazoa > Chordata > Aves > Coliiformes > Coliidae > Colius > Colius striatus. Next base: position 4,288,779 of record NC_084789.1, read on the forward strand.
AAAACATGACTCTGAAAGTACGTCAAGGAGATGCTCACGTGCCCAAAAGCCAACAGGTGGACAAAGTTGCTAAAATTGAAGTAGCTCAGGTAGACCTAGACTGGGAGCATAAATGTGAGCTATTTATAGCTCGATGGGCCCATGAAACATCAGGACATCTGGGAAGAGATGCAACATATAGATGGGCTCGTGATCGAGGGATGGACTTGACCATGGAAGCCATTACACAGGTCACCCACAAATGTGAAACGTGCTGATATCAAGAGAGCCACACGAATCAAGTCTCCCTGGAACAGAGACCAATGGCTGGGTTTTCAATATGGTGAGGTCTGGCAAATTGACTATGTTGGACCGCTTCCACGAACACACCAAGGCAAGCGTTATATACTCACCATGGTGGAAGTAACTACCAGTTGGTTTGAAACATACCCTGTAAACCATGCCACTGCCTGAAACACTGTCTTGGGTCTTGAAAGGCACGTTTTATGGCGACACAGTACTCCAGAAAGAATTGAATCACACTTTGCTAAAGGGCCTGGGTGTTCTTTGTGGGTAATGAGAAAGGATGGGGAAACTCGATGTATGTCTCAAGGAGACTTAACCTTGGGGGAAAAATAACCTGTGATGTGAGTTATCTGTTGTATACGATGAGATATGAACTTCGCAAGAAAACCGGAGAAGTGGACAATCGAAGTTGGTGCTGGTGCCCAACACTAAACACACTGCTTCCCCTGGCCTGGATATCCATCTTGATGGATGAGACAGAAGTTATGGCCTACTCCAGTGAACATCTGCAAAGGATGAAAGATAGAAGAATGTTGTTTCTTTGTTTGATACAAATGCAAGTGGGAATACAAGAATGATGTTTGTCTGTTGAAGAGTAGGGGTACTGGTTAATGAGAGTATATAAGAATGTATATGGGTTTGTGAGATGGTTTGTCTGAGCATGACATAAATGGTATGGAATAAGGGGCTAAGACTGTAGTGGGTCTGGGATGGTAGTGACTTTCCACGGCAGCTCTTGCAGTGCTGTGCTTACTGTTGATATCAATATTATGACTACTGCTCGCACAGCATGAGGGCTGTCCCTCCAGCATTTCTTCCCTCATCTTCACCAATAGCTGGGTGAGCACAACCTTGGGAGAGACCAAGGCCAAAATAGCTGAACCAGGTTTACCAAGGAGATATTCCATACCATATGACGTCAGCTCAGGAATATAAACTGGGGGAGAGGAGCAGGAAGAGAAGGCAAGATTCATTTCTGGCCTTCCAAAAGCAACCGCTATGCGTACCGAAGCCCTGCTTCTTGGGAGGTGGCCGGACATCACTGCAGATGGGAAGGAGAGAGTAACAGCTTTATCTGCATTTGCTTCCCTTCCCGTTCTCATGGTTTTGCTGTTTCTTTATTAAACTCATTTATCTCAACCCACCAGACTCCCATCGTATTTTCTCCCCTTCCCTGGTTTGCTGGTGAGGTGGAGGATAGAGCAGTTTGGTGGGCCCCTGGCATCCAGCCAGGGTCAAACTACCACAGTTGAAAAGTGCTGGTTTCTGTTCTGGTTGATTGGAGATAGCTCCCACAGGAAAGCAGCTGAAAAGGTGACAAAGTGTTGACTGTTAGGCTACACGGGGACCTACGTACCAATGTCGGTGGGTACTGCGTACCTTGTTTCTTGTAGCTCCCAGATGCAGTGGCGTAACTTCTACCGGCAGCTTGTATTTTAAGTTGGAACTGAGTAGGCCAAGTGCATAGGACTGGAGACAGCTCCTACAGGAAAGCAGCTGAAAAGGTGACTGTAGTGGGTCTGGGATGGTAGTGATTTCCCACAGCAGCTCTTGCAGTGCTGTGCTTACTGTTGATATCAATATCAGGAGCACTGCTCGCACAGAATCAGGGCTGTTCCTCCCGCATTCCTTCCTTCACCTTCACCAATAGCTTTGGTTTAGCACAATCTTGGGAGGGACCACGGCCACAACAGTTGTCACAGGCTGACCAAGGACATATTCCATACCATATGACATCAGCTCAGTAAAATAAACTGGGGGAGAGGAGCAGGAAGGGGAGACAAGATTCATTTCTGGCCTTCCAAAAGCAACTGCTACGCGTACCGAAGTCCTGCTTCTCATGAGGTGGCTTGACATCGCTGCAAATGGGAAGTAGGGAGAAACAGCTTTACCTGCTTTTGCTTTACTTCCAGCGTGCGTGACTCAGAAGGGTCCGTGTAGCTCTCAGAGGCAGTGGTGTTACTTCTAACAGCAGCCTGTATTTTCAGTGGGAGTTGAGCAGGCTAGGTGTGCGGAAATGAAGATAGCTCCCACAGGAAAGCAGCTGCAAAGGTGACACAGTGCTGGCTGATAGACTACCCAGGGACCTACGTTCTACTGTAGGTGGGGTCTGCGTACCTGCTTTCTAATAGGTCCCAGTAGCAGTGATGTAACTTCTAACTTGTTATAGATTGCTGTGAAAAAGTTCACTAGCCAATTTAAGTGACTCATGGATCAAATTTATTAAGCAAGCGGCAAATAAGCAACATACCACTTGGTGGCCGGGAGACTCTGCTCTGCCAATGGCTCGGGACCCCCCCCCCCCCCCCCCCCATATCACAGTCCTTTTATACAGTCCTTATCGATCGGGTGCATCGCTCCCTGGTGTTCTCTGCGCATGCACCCATCTTGCTACTAGGGGGTCTTCTTCTGCCTCCTGGTGGTCGTAGGGTGGTTGCTGGGATGAACTAAGTAGTCTTCCTCTAGTGGCCTGCTCATGAACTCTTCTCTTGGATCTTTTCAGCTCATGCGCAACCTATTGTACCTCCTATACGCATCTCAGCCAACTGCACCTGTTCACATTGAAGAAACTTTACGGTTAAAGTTTTACAAGACTTGTAAAATGAGTTTAAATGGTTCCTTGCACAACTATTCTTTCATGATTTGATTAACAAACATGACCTTTTCCATTATAATCCCCCCTTTTTTTTCCCTCATTTCGTTCATCAAATCTCCTAATAACATCTTTAGCCATTTCTAAAATAGATGTTTTAATTATTCCATCCTCTTTGTTGGCTAACTGCTTGTATTGCTTCCTTACCAGCATTAAGTGGGCTGGTTCTAGTCTGGTTTTTACAATCTCAATTACCCTATTGAATACACAAGGCCCAATCATCAGTGCTAATACCAGTAGAACGACGGGCCCAGCTATAGTTGACAATAACGTCTCGTGAGCCAAGGTGAATAGCTGAACCATGACTCATACCAGGCTTGTTGCTGTTCCCTTTCTCGTTTTCGTTTCTCCAAGTCCTCCCGTAATTTTGTCATCGTGTCTCACTATACCAGTATGATCTACATAAAAACAGCATTCTTCCCCTAGGGCTGCACACAGTCCCCCCTTGTTGTAAAAACAGCAGATCCAACCCCCGGCAATTTTGTAAAGCTATTTTGAAAGCTTAGAATTTGTGGTTCTGCTGCATTAGAGATGTAATCCCGGTCCCTGCTCCCGCTGCCCCAATTGTCAAGGTAGCTATAGTTAGGACTGTGAAAGGCTCCCGCTTATGCCGGATCGTCCCGTTATTCCAATGATTATAGACAAACTCTTCAGGGTGATATAAAATGCATGGAACAATGGTTACCTGAATACAGTATTCATTGCTGGCATTAAATACCTTTAAGGAGAGGCATGGGGTTACACCGATATTTAAACAAACCTAGTTGGAGTCGTTCACTCTGATTGCATCATAAAATGAGAGGTTCATGCTATAACATAGCCAGCAACGCTCCATAACATTTGGATTAGGATAGTTAAATACTCCATCAGCCAGATAACAACATACCATCCCTGGATAATGGGTGAGGCCTTTATCAAATAAAATTATACTTTTTTTTTTAGTTTTTCACCCCACATTCTTTTAGGTAGGCTTGGGATCTTAGGATTCCCAATTTGAGGCTCTGAGAGACTCTATACCCCACTCCCAGTACGCCTCTGCCTCCTTCACCTACTCTTGCTTAGAGCAGTGAGGTTTATGATCTTCTCAGCAGCAGTCGTAATCTTCAGGGGTATTCTCTGTCTCCTTATAGGCCTCTTTCTTTTTGCCTTTTCCTCCAGCACCCACGGGATGCCTGAACCACTGGCTTTCACATCCAGGTCTCGGTTCTACGGGCCTTCTGCATATAAAGCACCCTTTTATAAACTTAAATTACAACCCCCACTCAACTCAGATTGTTTTATTCTTCTAAGCTATTTCTATTCCACGATCTGTTACTTTAAAATAGGTATTACAGCCCCACCGATTATCTTACACCTTTCTGATGATCACAATTTAAACATTAAACTCTAATATTTTACAAAAAGGAAATCACTCCACTCCGCTCCTCAGTCAACATGTCACTTTTTACACAGCTTAAGCTTCAGTTCTCCTGGGACCTCTGCAGCTTCCCACTGATCCTGGGAAATTGGTCCTTAAATAAGACAAGAAAAGGACCCTCCCATCGGGGGGATTAAAGATGATTCTTTCCAGATTTTTATCAAGACTTTGTCCCCAGGATTAATCGTGTGGATAGCAATATCTAAGGGTGGTCTCTGTACCACCATTCCCTTTTCCTTAATTCATTCCGTCTTTTCAACATTTCAATAATATATTCCTGCAAATATCCTTCTTCTATGCTAGGATGTTCCTGAGGGATCTCTAAATCATAAGGCATCCCATACAACATTTCAAACGGAGAAGCCCCTGTGTCTGTCCTTGGTTGCGTCCTTATGTTTAACAAAGCTAAGGGTCCAGGACATTTTTGTTTCTAACACTTTTTTTTTTAGCGGTTTCTTAATATCTCCATTCATTCTCGCCACTCTTCCGGAACTTTGGGGATGCCACGGGTTATGGTATTCCCATTTGATTCCCATCAGAGCCAATGCCTCAGGGTATCATTTGGTTCCCCATACTGGTGTTTCTATTTCTCATTTCAGAGAGTGGATTAATATACCTTCATATTTTAAGAGTCTAGCATCAGTTATCCATTTTTCTGCGTTTGTTGTAATACCTCCCCCGAATGTTATGGGGAGAAAACACCTTTAACTCCCCTCCAAAGGTAACAAATAAAAGGTTTTCTAACATCAGGCAGGCTAAGCACAGGAGAATTAATCAAATCCACTTTTAAATTCTCAAAGTCTCTTTCATCTTCTTCGATCCATTTAACTAATCCATCTCGAGGTAACTTCTGATACAATGATTTTACTTTCTTACTAAAATTTTCAATCCATTGTCTGCAATATCCCAACAGACCTAAAAGCTGTCTAATACGTCTCTTACTCTTTGGAGCTTGTAGGGACAGTATCCCATTTACTCGATCTGGATCAAGTTTCTTACTTCCCTTTATAAACCAGTGTCCCAAATATTTTACCTTTTCTTCAGCAAACAGTAATTTAGATTTAGACACTTTCAACCCTTGTAAACTTAGGAAATTAGGCAATGTAATACTTTCCTGTCTAACAGCTTCTTCGTCTCTCCCTGCTAATAATAAATCGTCCACATATTGAACTAAAATAACTTCTTTGCCTAACTCATAATTTCTGAAGATCTGTTCTAGTGCTTGTCCAAAAAGATTGGGGGACTCTGTAAATCCCTGTGGTAATACAGTCCATCTCAACTGTTGTTTTCTATGGGTGTCAGGATCTTCCCATTCAAGAGCAAAATAATTCCTGCACTCCCCTTTCAGGGGACATGCCCAAAAGGCATCCTTAAGGTCTATCACACTATACCACTGATACTCTGGACTCAATTGATTCAACAAGGTGTGTGGGTTAGCTACCACAGGGAACCTAGTAATAGTTCTCTCGTTTATCTCCTGGAGGTCATGTACTAATCTTTAAATCCCATCAGATTTCTTTACTGGCAATATGGGAGTATTGTAAGGGGACATACAGGGCTCAAGTAGTCCCTTAGATATTAGTCTTTCTATTTCTGGTTTTAAGCCTTGTCTACCTTCTTGTGACAAGGGGTACTGCTTTACCCTTATCGACAGCCCAGGGTTTTTCCTAAGTCTATAATTAAGTCTCTCCCTAATAAATTATAATCAGCCTCCGGAACTAACAAAAAGGATCCTACAGCATATTTTTGCTGCTTCAGATTCTATCAGTACCTCCTTCACAAGAGGTACTTTAAATGGTTCCCCTTTTGCCCCTACTACTTGTATTTTCTCTGAAGATATCTTACACCCCTGGGGCAATCGCTGGATTGTAGATCTATCAGCCCCAGAGTTCATTAAAAGTTCTACTTCCTGACGCTGAGGACCTAACTTCAGTTTTATCAAGGGCACAGTTACTCTTGTGGTCCTCAGCAAATAGAGCCCCTGACCCCCCTATTCTTCCTTAAACATCTGTTCATCCTGGAATCTCCTTCGACAATTCCTTTTTAGGTGTCCCTTCTGTTTACAATAAAAACATTCCATCGTCCTTTGATTCCTTTTTTCTGATGAATGCACCTGTCTCCCAGGCTTTTGTTTCCCTTTCTCATTGCCTTGGACTACTGCCAGAGTCCCTTTCTGTCGCTCCCGAACGGCCACCACTAAAAGTCTAGTTTGCTTTCTCTCGGCTTCCTCCTCTCTCCTCACATATACTTTTTGTGTCTCCCTCAGTAATTCATCTAGCCCTTTTTCTTTCCAATCTTCTAATTTTTCTAGTTTCTTTCGTTTATCTACCCATGATTTTGCCACAAACTGGGTCTTTAATAATGCCTGTCCCACTGGAGCTGCTGGATCTACTCCAGAGTACAGTTGGAGGCTTTTACGTAATCTCTCAAGCCAATCAGTCGGGGTTTCGTCTTTTCTCTGTCTCTCATTGAATGCTTTGTTGCACATGTGCCCGTCTTGTTACTAGGGGGTCTTCTTCTGCCTCCTGGTGGTCGTAGGGTGGTGGCTGGGGTGAAGTCAGTAGTCTTCCTCTAGTGGCTCCCTCATGAACTCTGCTCTTGGCTCTTATCAGCTCATGCGCAACCTATTCTACCTCCTGTAAGCATCTCAGCCAACTGCACCTGTTCACATTTGTTGTAGTCACTGGCAACACCACCAGGCTGCCCTCACGGATTACTCAGCCCCCCCCGCTGAGGGGACAAGGATCACCACACACTCAGCATTGATGATACTTTATTCCCCCCCTTTGTTTACACCATGTGCTTATATCTGCTACCACCAACACCTCCTCTCACTCCACTCCTTGCCCACCTCTTCTGTACCTTCCACCTCTTACGTTACAACCCGAGATCTTCCGGACGCCTACCACATCTCCCCCTCCTTATGCTCAATGACTCCAGTGTCCTGTGGCATGGATTGATACATAACGTGTCTGCCCAGCACATGTGCTAGCTGAGCCAATTGCGGGAAGATATGAACAGGTGCTGGTCGTGTTCAACTTCACTGTTCAATCTCGCCAATAGTTGAGTGACTCCATCTTGATCTGCGTCATGACGAGCACTCCGAGAAACACGTCAATCTGCAAGAGAGACTCAGTAGTCCATTATACTCATATCTTCTATGCCCCATGCTCTCCCCCTCCCTAAGACGGTTGATCTGTAATTTTAAAGTAGTGTGAGTGCATTCAATGATCGCCTGTCCCTGGCTAGTGTGAGGGATACCGTGGCTCAGTGCATGGGGATAGCTGGTATGTCCATGATCACTCCGGGCAGTCTACTCCATTGGTTTTTTTTTTTTTTTATAACTCAAGATTTACTAACAAGCATCAGACTTTTATAATCAGCAGCAAAGCTAGCATGTTTATACTACTTCTAATTGGTCCTTTCTCTAAAAGCCAGCTGTAGTTTTCTACGATAAGCCTTGCAGTTTCACACGTTGCCTTAGCCTCCTCCTTGCTCGAAGTTGTTATCTCGTAGTTATTTTTGCTTCTTTGTTTCTCACAGTGGAGAGCAGCTCAAGGACAATCTGCACATTAGTTTAGCAACTCATGTCTGGTAAACTTCTTCTTATCCACTGAAAAAAAGCACAGCTGACAAACAAAGTTATTATACTTGTGCTAAAAGTAAAATCTCTAGCAGGTCTATGTTGCAAAGTTGTATGGCTAATACTACTTACATTACTAACCAAGTCTAAAATACAAACCACTTTTTATAAATTATCTTCACTTTTTTTTTTTTTTTTACTCCGCGTACCCACACCATCCCCCATCTCCACACCAGACTCTGTCTTCCAGCTCTCATTTCTGCCACTCCTCCACGTAGATCACTCATCTTCGGTGGCCAATGAGGCGGCTGACTTTTCCCCTTTGTCCCCCCTCCATTTCCGTCAGGCGCCAACTTTGGGGGATCGTGGGGTGGCTGACGTTTCTCGGTATCACCCGCCTCAGCGCCGCTCCCAGCGCTACTCTTCTTCTGCCTCCTGGTGGTCGTAGGGTGGTGGCTGGGATGAAGTCAGTAGTCTTCCTCTAGTGGTTCCCTCATGAACTCTGCTCTTAGCTCTTATCAGCTCATGCGCAGCCTATTCTACCTCCTATAAGCATCTCAGTCAACTGCATCTGTTCACATTTGTTGCCTCCAGTGGCAACACTACCAGGCTGCCCTCACGGATTACTCAGCACCCCTGCTGAGGGGACAAGGATCACCACACACTCAGTATTGATAATACTTTATTCCCTCCCCTTTGTTTACACCATGTGCTTATATCTGCTACCACCAGCACCTCCTCTCACTCCACCCCGTGCCCACCTCTTCTGTACCTTCCACCTCTCAAGTTACAACCCAAGATCTTCCGGACGCCTACCACACACATTGAAGAAACTTTACGGTTAAAGCTTTACAAGACTTTTAAAATTACTTTAAATGGTTCCTTGCAATACTATTCTTTCCTGACTTAATTAAAGAAAACAACCTTTTCCGTTACATAACAGCAGCCTTTATTTTCAATGGGAGCTGAGCAGGCCAAGTGTACCAGATTGGAGATACCTCCTAATGGAAAGCAGCTGCAAAGGTGGCACAGTGATGGCTGATAGGCTACATGGGGACCTACATACCACTGTAGATGGGGTCTGTGTATCTGCTTTCTTGTAGCTCCCAGACGCAGTGGCGTAACTTCTACTAACAGCTTGTATTTTCAGTGGGAACTGAGTAAGCTAAGTGCACGGGACTGGAGATAGCTTTTATAGGAAAGCAGCTGCAAAAGTTGCACAGTGCTGACTGATAGGCTACACGGGGACATATGTACCACTGTAAATGGGATCTGCGTACCTGCTTTTTATTGTAGCTCCCAGACGCAGTGGCGTAACATCTACAGGCAGGCTGTATTTCAAACGGGAGCTGAAACGAAGAGGGATTGGAGATATCAATATTATGACAACTGCTCACACAACATCAGGGCTATCTCTCCAGCATTCCTTCCCTCATCTTCACCAATAGTTGTGAGTGAGCACAATCTTGGGAGGGACCCTGGCCAGAACAGCTGACCCAGACTGACCAAGGAGGTATTCCATACCATATGAAATCAACTCAGTAAAATAAACTGGGGGAGACGACCAAGAAGGGGAGGCAAGATTAATTTCTGGCCTTCCAAAAGCAACCGTTAGGTGTACCGAAGCCTTGTTTCTCATGAGGTGGCCGGACATCGTTGCAGATGGGAAGTAGAGAGTAACAGCTTTATCTGCTTTTGATTTGCTTCCTGCTCACGTGGCTTTGCTGTTTTTTTATTAAACTGCTTTTATCTCAACCCACGAGACTCCCATCTCGTTTTCTCCCCTTTTCTGGCTTGCTGGGCACCTGGCATTTAGCCAGGGCCAAACTACCTAAGACTTTTTGGTGCCCAACGTGGGGCAAGATAATAGCAGTTTTACATTAAATGCATTGTAATTACAGTAAGCCAATGAGTGCAAAGTTCCTGTGCTAGTCACGGAGCCTTGCTGTAATGCAGCTTATCTTACACTTTGTAGTGTTTGGGAACATGATGCTACTAACACTGACTCTGTGCTGCCCTCTAACCTTGATAGCTTTGCTAAGTTGGCTGTATGATTTTGTGAAAAGGATGAAAGGGCCTGGGAACATAATGGCCCAAATAATAATTGTGGGTCTCATTCTGTTACTGATGGATTTATTGTGCTGTGGGAGCTATCTTGTGGAGGTCATGGAGCAAAGCATCTCTTTCCCTTTAACTCGGACTGATGTAGACAATTTTGTTATACAGACTTCCCAGGTCCTTAGTCACCCTTATATGAGACTTTTAATATTACTAATTCATATGCGTGCTATATTACATATTTTGTGGAATCTGGACTCAGCTAAGACAAATTTGGGATGGAAACATGTTAAAATGCCCCCCGAAGTGGCCAGTCCCGGGGTGGCAGGGTGTGTGGATGAATTTGGGCAAATTCCTAGAACGGTTATAACCTCCTGTAACCTGGGATTTTACAGCTGAACAGATAAAATACCCTGCTTTACTGGAATGCCACCTGATAGAAGGGTGTCTTGCCTACCCCAATGAGGCCCATGAGGTTCAGGCACTATACTGGAGCCTAGTCTCTGCCTACTGAGCCGCACTCTAGTCCTCTCAGAGAACTATAGTTGAAGTGGAAACTCAAATTGTATCTGAGACCACCATGGTTGAGTCAGTCGCAGTCCAGTCCTCTCAGAGAACTATGGCCGAGCTGAAAATTGAAACTGTATCTGAGACCACCATGGCTGAGTCAGAGAATCAAACAACAACCACAGTAGTTGTCCCAGTAGTGAAAAAGAAGCAGTGGATAAGGAGGTCAAGTCCATATCATCGATTAGTAAGGGCAGAAGAGGAGGAAGAGGAAAGGTTAGAAGAAGAAGCGGGTCCTTCAGTAAGGAGATCAGGAGAAGGAGTGAAAGAAATCAAAAAGGAAATGGAAACTACTCGTTCCCTCACCTCATGAGAACTTCGAGATATGTGAAAAGATTATGTTGAGGGATCCCAAATAGCAGTAAACTTATGTACGCAGGAATGCAGATAAGCAAGCACTTCTTTATTATGCAGGGCTGGGAAAACATGGGGTATAGCTCCTCCATACCTGCTTCTTTGTTAGTTACCATTTTCAGGGTTTTTATACAACTCAAACAAAAGAATCACATTTTCCAACACAAGGATCCATAAAATGTCCATCTATTGATTTAGCTCTTCACCTTGATTGGTTCCCAAAAAAAACAAAATTTCCAAAATCACGGTGATTGGTCAAAAAAAGAAATCAGTCCCTTTGTTTTCGTAACAACTAAGGTAATAGTCAAGGTAACCTAACAAATACATTTACCAGGGTCTGGGAGCTAAGGTAAAAGGTCCCTATCAGGTATGGTATTTAACTCTAGCAGTTTGATCCTTATGTGATTCAAATGAATACTTAGTTAATAAGTGTTTGATTTATTTGCAAGTGCTTTGGTAATTGACTGGACTAGGTGGTTAACAAGTGCTTAACAAGTCCTTGACTACTTATTGTGACGATAAGTTGTTAACTAAAATAATTTTGTATCTGCAACAATTAGAGTCACCAGCCAGGTGAGCGGATTGGTGCCTGGCTGCTCAGATGGTTGGATAGAGAAGCCCAACAGCTGGGATCTCTTTCTAGGGACCCAGGAATTGATAGAGACATCGGAAAGAAGACCTCAATATGCAGTCTCTGGAAATGGCTCCTCTCAAGTTTAAGGGCAAGATACCCATTCAAGGAAGATCTTGTAAATGCCCGAGGAAAGTGGACTAGAGCAGATGAAGGCATCCAATACCTAAGGGAATTAGCTGTGTTGGAAGACATCTATGGTGATCTAGATAATGCTGATGCCTTCACAAATCCAGACGATGTCCAGTGTACACGGGCCATGTTGAGAAAAGTGATTCAGAGTACCCCAGTTACGTATTCTAATATCTTGGCAATGGTGTATCACCCAGACATGGATATACTAACAGTGGAGAGGGTATCTTCTTGGTTACAAAACTATGAAGAGAGCCTGTGCACATCCTCACAAGTGTGGGATGATGGTCTGACTGTCAGAACTGCCCCATGAATTCAGTCATCCACTGTCCCGAAGAGGGGAAAAGGAAGTCCTAAATGCAGGAGTACACAACAAATACAACTCTGGCTATTTTTCTGTGGGCAAGGAGAGGATACGAGGAAATAGGATGGTGAATCCACTTTTAAGTTGGAAGCACATGTACATGAACTAAGGGGGAAGACAGCTGTTAGAAAAGAACAATCCAAGAGGGGTCTAAGTGTAGTAGCTGCCAGAACAGAAAAAGAGGACAATCAGCAATCTCAAAGACATAGAAGAACTGCAGCCACTTCCTTCGATGCCAATGAGGAGACTTCAGATCTGCACTTGCAACGATCAGATAGAGAATATTCTGATGAACAGAAATAGAGGGTCCCTGCCTCCAGCCACGAGGAGGAAAGGGATGACCGAATCTACTGGACTATGTGGATTTGATGACCTGGCACATCAAACCCACAAAGGTATAAAGCTTTAGTAGACACAGGGGCACAGTGTACATTGATGCCATCAAGGTATAGAGGCACAGATTCTGTCTGGATCTCTGGAGTGACAGGGGGATTTGAAGAGCTATCTGTCTTAGAGGCTGAAGTGAGCTTAACAGGGGACAAATGGGAAAAACACCCCATTGTGACTGGTCCAGAGGCCCCTTGTATTCTTGGCATAGACTACCTCAGGAAAGGGTACTTCAAAGACCCCAAGGGGTTTCGATGGGCTTTTGGTATAGTCACTGTAGATACAGAGAAAATCATACAACTCTCTAGTTTACCTGGCCTATCAGAAGACTCTTTTGATGTGGGATTGCTGCAAGTTCAAGAGCAACAGGTACCAATCGCTACCAGGACGGTGCACCGGAGGCAATATCGCACAAACCGAGATTCCCTGACTCCCATCCGTGAGTTGATTCATCAACTGGAGGCTCAAGGAGTCATTAGCAAAACTCATATCCCATTTAATAGTCCCATATGGCCTGTGAAAAAATCTGATGGAGGGTGGAGTTTAACAGTAGACTATCTTGACCTGAATGAAGTGTCACCACCACTGAGTGCTGCTGTACCAGACATGTTAGAGCTCCAGTATGAACCAGAGTCAAAAGCAGCCAAGTGGTATGCTACAATTTACATCGCTAATGCATCTTTCTCAATTCCATTCGCAGCAGAGTGCAGACCACAATTTGCTTTCACATGGAGAGGTGTCCAATATACCTGGAATCGATTGCCCCAGGGCTGGAAACATAGTCCTACTATTTGTCATGGTCTAATCCAAACTGTGCTGGAAATGGGTGATGCCCTCGAACATTTACAGTACATTGATGACATAATTGTGTGGGGCAACAAGGCAGAAGAAGTGTTTGAGAAAGGGAAAAGAATAATTCAGATTCTCCTAAACGCTCGTTTTGCTGTAAAAAGAAACAAAGTAAAGGGACCTGCACAAGACATCCAGTTTTTGGGCATAAAATGGCAAGATGGGCGTCGGCATGTGCCTCTGGATGTTGTGAACAAAAGTGCGACTATGTCTCAACCAACTAATAAGAAAGAAACACAAGATTTTCTGGGCCTTGTGGGATTCTGGAGGATGCATATCCCAGGTTATAGTCAACTTGTGAGCACTCTATAAAGAGTAACCAGAAAGAAGAACTGTTTTGAGTGGGACCTTGAGCAACAACAAGCTTTTAAAGAAATTAAACAGGAAATAGCTCGCGCAGTCGCCCTTGGACCCATCCACAGAGGATCAGATGTGCAGAATATCCTCTACACTGCCGTTGGAGAGCATGATCTCACCTGGAGCCTCTGGCAGAAAACATCTGGAGAAACCCGAGGTCGACCATTAGGATTTTGGACCCGAGGATATCGAGGGTCAGAAGTCCACTTCACCCCAACTAAAAAAGAAATACTAGCAGCATATGAGGGACTTCGAGCTGCTTCAGAAGTCATTGGCTCAGAAGGTCATCTCCCATTGACACCACGTCTGCCTGTGTTACACTGGATGTTCAAAGGAAAAACCCCTTCTATACATCATGCAACCAGCGCTACATGGAGTAAGTGGATGGCGTTGATTACACAACTATCTTGGCTGGGGAAATCTAATCGCCCAGGAATCTTGGAAGAAATCATGGACTGGCCAGAAGGCAGAGATTTTGGAGCGTTGCCAGAGGAAGTAGCTCGTGCCCAAGAGGCACCACCATATAATGAAGTATCAGAAGATGAGAGGCATTATGCTTTGTTTACTGATGGAACCTGCCACATGGTAGGAAATCATCATAAGTGGAAAGCTGCTGTGTGGAATCCCACACGACGAGCTGTTGAGGCCACTGAAGGAGAAGGTGAGTCAAGTCAGTTTGCTGAAGTGAAAGCCATCCAACTAGATCTAAAGATTGCAGAACGAGAGAAGTGGCCAGTACTCTATACTCACTCCTGGATGGTGGCTAATGCCCTATGGGGATGGCTACAGCAATGGCAGAAGACCAACTGGCAGCACAAGGTTAAACCCATCTGGGCTGCTGCATTATGGCAAGACATTGCTGCCCGGGTGGAAAATATGACGTCATGGAGATGCTCACGTGCCAAAAAGTCGTGCCAATGAAGAACAATGGAAGAACCAACAGGTAGATAAAGTTGCCAAAATTGAAATAGCTCCGGTAGACCTAGACTGGGAGCATAAATGTGAGCTATTTATAGCTTGATGGGCCCATGAAACATCAGGACATCTGGGAAGAGATGCAACATATAGATGGACTGGTGATCGAGGGGTGGACTTGACCATGGAAGCTATTACACAGGTCACCCACGAATGTGAAACGTGTGCTGCAATCAAGCGAGCCACAAAAATCAAGTGTCCCTGGAACAGAGGCCAATGGCTGGGTTTTCAATATGGTGAGGCCTGGCAAATTGACTATGTTGGACCACTACCACGAACGTACCAAGGCAAGCGGTATATACTCACCATGGTGGAAGCAACTACCGGTTGGTTGGAAACATACCCTGTAAACCATGCTACTGCCCAAAATACTGTCTTGGATCTTGAAAGGCAAGTTTTGTGGCGACACGGCACTCCAGAAAGAATTGAATCAGATAATGGAACTCATTTTTGAAATAATCTCATAAACTCCTGGGCAAAGAAACATGACATTGAGTGGATATATCACATCCCCTAACACCCACAAGCCTCTGGAAAGATTGAGAGATATAACAGATTACTAAAGACCATGTTGAGAGCACTGGACAATGGGACATGGAAGCAGTGGGATAAAAATTTAGTAGAAGCCACTTGGCTGGTTAACAGCAGAGGTTCAACTAACTGTCCTGGTCCTGCCCAAACAAAACCACTACATACTGTGGGAGGAGATAAGGTCCCTTTAGTGCACCCAGGGAAATGGCTGGGGAAGGTAGTATGGGTTGCACCTCTCATGGGAAAGGGCAAACCCATTCGTGGGATTGTCTTTGCTCAAGGGTCTGGGTGTACTTGGTGGGTGATGAGAAAGGATGGGGAAACTCGATGTGTACCTCAAGGAGACTTAACATTGGGGGAAAAATAATCTGTTATGTGAGTTATCTCTTGTAGATGAACTTTGCAAGAAAAAAAGGACAAGTGGACAAACCAAGCCGGTGCTGGTGCCCAACACTGAACATACTGTTTCCCCTGGCCTGGATATCCATCTTGATGGATGAGACATAAGTTATGGCCTGCTCCAGTGAACATCTACAGAGGATGAAAGATATAAGAATGTTGTTTGTTTGTTTGATGCAAGATGCAAGAGGGAATACAAGAATGATGTTTGTCTGTTGAAGAGTGGGGGTACTGGTTAATGAGAGTATATAAGAACGTATATGGGTTGTTAAGATGATTTGTCTGAGCATGACATAAACGGTATGGAATAAGGGGTGGAGACTGTAGTGGGTCTGGGATGGTAGTGATTTTCCACAGCAGCTCCTGCAGTGCTGTGCTTACTGTTGATATCAATATTATGACTACTGCTCACACAGCATGAGGGCTGTCCCTCCAGCATTCCTTCCCTCAGCTTCACCAATAGCTGTGGGTGGGCATTATCTACGGAGGGACCATGGCCAGGACAGCTGACCCAGGCTGACCAAGGAGATATTCCATACCATATGACGTCAGCTCAGGAATATAAACTGGGGGAGAGGAGCAGGAAGGGTAGGCAAGATTCATTTCTGGTCTTCCAAAAGCAACCGCTACGCGTACTGCAGCCCTGCTTCTTGGGAGGTGGCCAGACATCACTGCTGATGGGAAGTAGAGAGTAACAGCTTTATCTGCTTTTGCTTTGTTTCCCGCATGCATGGCTTTGCTGCTTCTTTATTAAACTGTTTTTATCTCAACCCACGAGACTCCCATCTTATTTTCTCCCCTTCCCTGGCTTGATCAGTAAGTGGGGGATAGAGCAGTGTGGTGGGCACCTGGCATCCAGCCAGGATCAAACTACCACAGAGGTCTTCAAGACACGCCTGGATATGGTCCTATGCAATCTGATCTAGGTGACCCTGATTCTGCAGGGAGGTTGGGCTAGCTGATCTCTAAAGGTCCCTTCCAACCCATACCATTCTATGATTCTACCGGCAACCTGTATTTTAACTTGGAGGTGAGCAGGCCCAGAGCTTCAGATTGAAGATAGCTCCCACAGGAAAGTAGATACAAAGTTGGCACAGTGCTGGCTGATAGACTACATAGGGACCCGCGTACCACTGTAATTAAGGTCTGCATACCTGCTTTCTTGTATTTCCCGGACGTGTGCGGGATTGGAGATAGCTCCAACTGGAAAGCAGTTGCAAAGGTGACACAGTGTTAGGCTAAACGGGGACCTATGTATAACTGTAACTGTGGTCTGCGTACCCGCTTTCTTGTAGCTCCCAGTCACAGTGGCGTAACTTCTACCGACAGCCTGTATTTTTGCAATGGGAGCTGAGCAGCCCAAGTGCACAGGATTGGAAATTGCTCCCATAGAAAAGCAGCTGCAAAGGTGGCACAGTGCTGGCTGATAGGCTACACATAGACCAACGTACCAATGTAAATGGGGTCTGCGTACTTGGTTTCTTGTAGCTCCCAGAGACAGTGACGTGACTTCTAACGGCAGCCTGTATTTCCAATGGGAGCTGAGCAGGCCAAGGGCATGGGATTGGAGATAGCTCCAACATGAAAGCAACGGTAAAGTGCTGGCTGTTAGGCTACGCGAGGATCTACGTACTACTGTAGGTGGGGTCTGACTACCTGCTTTCTTGTAGCTCCCAGAGGCAGTGGTGTAATTTCTACCAACACTCTCTGTTTTCAATGGGAGCTGAGAAATTCAAGTGCTTGGTATTGAAGACAGCTCCCACAGTCAAGCAGCTGCAAAGGTGGCCAGTTCCTGACTGATAAGCTACACCATGACCTACGCACCACTGTAGTTGGGGTCTGCGTACCTGCTTTCTTGTAGCTCCTAGAGGCAATTCAGTAACTTCTACCGGCAGCCTGTATTTCAAACAAGAGCTGAGCAGGCGAATTGAGCAAGACTGAAGATAGCTCCCACAGGAAAGCAGATGCAAATGTGGCACAATGTTGGCTGATAGGCTACACAGGGACCTATGTACCTCTGTAGATGGGCTCTGCATACCTGCTTTCTTGTAGCTCCCAGATGCAGTGGCGTAACCTCTACTGGAAGCCAGTATTTTCAATTGGAGCTGAGGAGGCCAAGTGCTAAGATTGGAAATAGCTCCCACTAGAAAGCAGCTGAAAAGGTGTAAGAGTGCTCTCTGATAGGCTATAAGCGGACTTACATACCTCTTCAGGTGGGGTCTGTGTACCTCCTTTCTTTTAGCTCTCAGATGCAGTGGCAAAATTTATACTGGCAGCCTTTATTTTAAATGGGAGCTGAGAAGACCAAGTGCTCAGAATTGGAGATATCTCCCACAGGAAAGCAGCTGCAAAGGTGGAACAGTGGTGTCTGATAGGCTACATGGGGACCTATGTACCTCTGTAGGTGGGCTCTGCATACCTGCTTTCTTGTAGCTCCCAGATGCAGTGGCGTAACCTCTACTGGCAGCCTTTATTTTAAATGGGAGCTGAGAAGACCAAGTACTCAGAATTGGAGATAGCTCCCATAGGAAAGCAGCTGCTAAGGTGGAACAGTGCTGTCTGATAGGCTACAGGGGGACCTACATACCACTGTAGGTGGGGTCTGCGTACCTACTTTCTTGTAGCTCCCAGTCACAGTGGCGTAACTTCTACCGATAGGCTGTATTTTCAAAGTGAACTGAGCAGGCCAAGTGCGCAGGATTGGACATAGCTCCAACAGGAAAGCAGCCGCAAAGTTGGCACAGTGCTGGCTGATAGGCTACATGGGTTTTGAGGGATCCTCAATGGCGAAAAACTTATCTACACAGGAATGCAGATAAGCAGACACTTCTTTATTATGCAGCGCTGGGAAAACAAGGGGGATAGCTCCTCCATAGGTACTTCGTTGTCAGTTACCATTTTCATGGTTTTTACAAAGCTCAAACAAAAGAATCACATTTGTCAACACCAGCATGCATTAAATGTCCATCTACCAATTTAGCCCTTCACCTTGATTGGTTCCCAACAAACACAAAATTTCCAAAATCACAGTGATTGGTCAAAAAACATATTAGTCCCTTTGTTTTAGCAACAACTAAGGTAACAGCCAAGGAAACTTAACGTATACATTTACCAGGGTCTTGTGATTAAGGTAACAGCTAAGGTAACCTAACGAATACATTCACCAGGGTCTCCTGGCTAGGGTAACAGGTCCCCATCAGATGTAGTATGTAACTCTTGCAGTTTCATCCTTATCTGATTCAAATGAATGCTTACTTAATCAATAGGTGTTTGAGTTATTTGCAAGTGCTTAGGTAATTGAATAAACTATTACTAGGTGATTAACATGTGCTTAACAAGTGCTTGACTATTTATTGTGATGATAAGTTGTTAAATAAAATAATTGTGTATCTGCAACATTTCCCTCCTTTGAAAGTATTAATAATCTCATTCCAATACTTTCACTCTTCTATTTGTTTTGTCTCCATAACAAAACCATGACTGTCATATGGTGGTGGATCGTCTTTGTACCGATCATTGTCTCTTGACAATGCTGTCAAGATTTTATTGCTTCATCATGTTCTTTGTATTATTTCTCTTTTAATGAAAAGATATTCAAAATAGATTACCAGAAAAATTATAATCAATAGCAGAAGTGTTTCAATCAATGACTTTATCCAAGATTTTAGTTCCAGGTTTTTACGTGGACAGTCTCCATGATTTTCCAAAGTCAGAGGTCGATTCTACACTACTGCACTTCACAGGCTATTCTGGCTTTTTCCAAGAGGAAGGAAATAGTTATACACATCTTTTTTTCCCATCACATGCATGTTTGGATTTGTTTCAGGAACCTCATAGGGATTTCCATACATACCTACTGACATTCCACTTCGAGGTTTCACTCATTTTGTAGCAATGTAAGTGGAAGTGCCTGAGACCATTTTAATTTAGCCTCCTCACAAATTTTTCCAATTTGTCTTTCTAGGGTCTGATTCATTCTTTCCACTTTTCCACTTGATTGCTATCTCCAAGGGACATGTAAATCCCAGGAAATTCCTAGATCTTTGCTTACCTCTTGTACCACATTGGCCACGAAATCTGGTCCTCTGTCTGAAGATATTCCAAATGAAAATCCAAACCTTGGAATAATTTCTTGCAGGAGCCATTTTACTGTTTCCTTAGCCTGATTGGTGCGACAGGGAAAGGCTTCTGGTCATCCTGAAAAGGTGTCAATCCCAACCAACACATATTTATATCCATTGCATTTAGGTAATTCTATAAAATCAATTTGCCAATAATCTCCTGGTTCCACTCCATTTTTATTTTGCCCATCTTTATGGTTTTTGGTTTTTTTTGTACTAATTGATTGTTCTTTAAAACAATTTTAACATTTTGCCTTTATCTATTTGGCCATTTCCAACATTTGTATTGATATTACACTTCTTTTCAGAAGCTGAGTCATAGCTTCTGCACCCCAATGACACTCCCTATGCTTTGTTTGCAAAATCTCTCTCATGCTTAAGGGAGGAAATACTACCTGACCTGTATTTGTCGTTCACCATCCTTCTGAATTTTTCTCTGCATTTAGTAACTTAGCCAAATTCACATCCTCCCCTGAATATTTTGGTGGCTCCTTAGGGAGCGCTACTGTTCTGTTGGGGATGGTTGCCATTTGTGAGACTCTGTGTTGTGCTATTTTACTATCTTTGAGTTCCCTGTCTGATGTGCTTTACAGTGCATGATTGCCACTTGAACTGGTTCCTGCAGTGCCACTAGCAGTTGCAAGATTTTTCTTGATGCTTAATGTTTATTCCCTGGGAGGACAGTAGTCCTCTTTCTTTAAACAGGGTGCCATAACGATCCCTTGCTCACCAGGTCCAGTTGTTTGGAAAAATATCCTACTGGTCTATTCCAGCTTCCTAGTTTCCGTGTCAGAACTCCTAGTCCCAAATGCTGTTGTTCATGAACAAATAACTGAAAGTCTTTGGTTAAATCTGGCAAGCCTAAGGCTGGGGCTGTCAGCAGACCTTTTTCAAGCCTCCGGAAACTTACTTGATGTTCTTTGCCCCATGTAAAAGGGGTAGATTTTAGTCTTCAAATAATTGTTTGGCTATAAGACCATAATCCATGATCCAGAGCCTGCACCATCCCATCATTCCCAAAAATGCCCGCCACTTATGCACAGTGCGTGTTCTAGAATAGCACAAATTGCTTCCTTTCCATTTGTCCCCAGCCTCTGTTCTCCTTTTGAAATTTTGAGGCCCAAATAGATCACTGTTTGGCTGCTATTTGAGCTTTTTCTTTTGATACCTTGTACCTGTTTAATCCCAAAAAGTTTAAAAGTTCAATGGTTACCTGTATGCAGGCCGATCTTCCCGTTGTGGCAATTAGGATGTCATCCACATATTGGACAAGCAAATGCTCTGATCTTGGTGTCACTGTCTTTTCATTAGTCCAAAGTTCCAGTTCTTTTGCTAGTTGTCTTCCAAAGACAGTCGGGCTGTTCTTGAATCCTTGGAGTAGCTGTGTCCATGTTAACTGTACCTTGCGTCCTGTTTGGGGGCTTTCCCACTCAAAAGCAAATAGTTTACGACTTTCTTCTTCCAAAGGGATACAAAAGAAAGCATCTTTTAAATCAAGCACTGTAAACCACTGATAATTTTCTCTCAGAACTGTGAGTAAGGTACATGGATTTACTGCAACTGGATGTATATCTTTCACAATCTGATTTATGGGTCTTAAGTCCTGAATTAACCTATACTCTACATTCAGTTTCTGTACTGGTAAAATATGTGTGTGATACTCTGACTCACATTCTTCTAGAATTTGATATTTCAGAAATTTATCAGTTAGTACTTTTAATCCTTATTTTTCCTCAGGTTTTATTGGGTATTGTCTCACCCTGACCGATTTTGCTTTTTCTTTTATTTTAATTTTTACTGTTTGTGCCAATTTTGATTTTCCAGGAATCTCATTTTCTCACACCATTGGGATCGCTTCATTGTCCACTTCTGGAGGTAATTCTAGCAAGGTTGGTTTTTCTTTTATCATCGATATTTGTCCTTTCTTTGATTCAGGTATTTTTAGTAACAAGTCTCCATTTTCAAAGACAATTTGTGCATTTAACTTAGACAACAAGTCCCTCCCCATGAGGGGTACAGGACATTCTGGAACATACAAAAATTCATATGTTATCACTTTATTGCCAAATTGTAAATTTAAGGGTTGCAAACATGGCCGATATTCCTCTTTCCCTGTGGCTCCTACAATATTTGAAGTTTTAGTTCCTATTGCTCCTCTAAATGTATTTAAAACTGAATACATTACTCCCAACCTCTACCGACATCCTGTATTTTTTCAAAGGGAGATGAAAAGTCCAAGTGCTCGGGATTGGAGACAGCTCCCAGACTAAAGCAGCAGAAAACGTTGAACAGTGCAGGCTGATAGACTACCCTGGGACCTACTTACCACTGTAGGTTGGGTCTGTGTACCTTCTTTCTTGTAGCTCCCACAGGCAACAGAGAAACTTATACCGGCAACTTGTATTTCCAGTGGGAGCTAAGCAGGTCAAGAGTGCGGGATTGGAGATAGCTCCCAGAGGAAAGCTACTGCAAAGGTGTCACAGTTCTGGCTGATAGGCTACACGGGGACCTACATACCACTGTAGGTGGGGTCCTCGTGCATGTTTTCTTGTAGCTCCCAGACTCAGTGGCGTGACTTCTACCGGTAGCAATTATTTTTTAATGGGAGCTGAGCAGGCCAAGTGTGTGGGAAAAAGATAGCTCAACCAGGAAAGCAATTTCAAAGGTGACACAGTGCTGGCTGATAGGCTACACGGGGACCTACGTACCACTGTAGGTGGGGTCCTCGTGCATGTTTTCTTGTAGCTCCCAGACTCAGTGGCGTGACTTCTACCGGTAGCAATTATTTTTTAATGGGAGCTGAGCAGGCCAAGTGTGTGGGAAAAAGATAGCTCAACCAGGAAAGCAATTTCAAAGGTGACACAGTGCTGGCTGATAGGCTACACTGGGGACCAACGTACCACTGTGGGTGGGGTCTGCATACCTGCTTTCTTCTATCCCGCAGACGCAGTGGCGTCCACCGGCAGACTGTATTTTCAATGGGAGCTGAGCAGGCTAAGGGCACGGTATAGGAATTAACTACCACAGTAAACCAGCTGCAAATGTAGCACAGTGCTGGCTGATAGACTATGCTGGTGTTACAGATACACAATTATTTTAGTCAACAATTTATAATCACAATAAGTAGTCAAGCACTTTTTAAGCATTTGATAATCACTTAGTAATAGTTCAGTCATTTAGGTAGGCACTTGCAAATAACTCAAACACCTATTGATTAAGTAAGTATTCATTTGAATCAAATAAGGATCAAACTGCAAGAGTTATGTACCATATCTGATAGGGACATGTTA
This sequence comes from Colius striatus, assembly GCF_028858725.1. Classification (NCBI taxonomy): domain Eukaryota; kingdom Metazoa; phylum Chordata; class Aves; order Coliiformes; family Coliidae; genus Colius; species Colius striatus. Next base: position 4,311,732 of record NC_084789.1, read on the forward strand.
CCTTAGCCACCAGACCCTGGTAAATGTATTCGTTAGGTTACCTTGGCTGTTACCTCTGTTGTTACTAAAACAAAGGGACTGTTATCTTTTTTTGACCAATCACTGTGATTTTGGAAATTTTGTGTTTGTTGGGAACGAATCAAAGTGACGGGAAAAATTGACAGATGGACATTTTATGCATGCTTGTATTGACAAATGTGATTCTTTTGTTTGAGCTGTATAAACACCCTGAAAATGGTAACTGACAATGAAGCTATCCCCCATGTTTTTTCATAATAAAGAAGTGCCTGCTTATCTGCATTCCTGTATAGCTATGTTTTTCGCCATTGTGGATCCATCAACAGCCTGGACCTTGTGAGTGAGACTGGACAGGATCAGATGTTGATCAGTCAGCACCGAGGAATTCTCAGGGAGGACTGTCGCTTGCAACCCTTAAAGCTCCTCACAACGTTCCTTGGAGTGGTAATGCACTTCTAATTGGTTTGGGGCAGAACCTGGTGAACTAGCCTGTAAGTCGTGGTGTCAGAGATCTCACTTAGTTGGGCCCAGGGAAAGCCCAAATGAACCTGCCAGTAATATGGAGCGAAAGTTCCTCTTGGTTGGGCTAGAGGATCCTTGTATTGTTATTGGGAGCCTAGGCGCTGCCCGTAAGATGAACGCGGAAGCGATCGCAGGGTAAGCATTGGTATTACAGCCCGTAAGTAGGATGAAGTGATTGCAGGGCTGACATTGGTAATTGGCAATTGGTAATTGGTATAATAGGGCCCAAATAAGTATATGGTAAGGTACCTATTTGTTTTGGTTTGTACATTGATTTGTACATTGGTTTGTATATTGCTTTGTGTTTATATATGTGTATTATTGTGTATGTGACTGAGACCTGCAATTGTGCACGAAACGAGTGCGGAGCTTTGATCCACGGTTCTGTGATCCCGCGAGGGGTGCAGCCGGAGAGAAGCGAAGCGAAAGAACGAAATGACTGCTGAGAAAGTATTTGTAACTAAAAGGATTTTTAAATGGCAAAAAAGTACCTGAGAATTCACCTCTTGTGTGTCTGTTGGCAGGAAGGAATTTAAGGGTGATTTTCATAAAGATCAACTTATAGAGTACTGTAATCATGTGTAGAAATCTTGAACTGTGCCTTTAAGTCTCTCTGTTTGATAGACACCATAATTTTTGGCTATGGCATCTAAATGGTCAAACCTGTTTAGGGCAGGAAATTCTAACAATAAGGGCCCTGTGCCAGAAACCTCTCCTTTGGGTGGCCTTTTGGCTCACTGGAGAGAAATACATAATGATTTGTGTAAAAAGGAATCATATGTGGCCAATGTATGTTCTGGATGCTGAGGAGTTGTTGCCTCTGAATGGAATACTAAGTTACAATACTATCTTGCAATTAATGCTGGTTTATAAGAGAGAGGAAAAGTGAGATAAAGTCTCATATGTAGATCTGTTCTTTTATTTAAGAGAAAAATCTGAATGGCAGAAAGAATTTAAATGAGCAAATCGCGTAATGTCACTCACAGTAGAAAAACAAAATGTTCAAAACCATTGCTCCCCATGCACTGCAGCAAAAATGTGTCTTCAACATTTGACCCTTAAAGGGTAAGAGATATTCCTATATATACACCCTGTCTCACTTACCCGCTACCCAACATGAACCTGAACAGGGACCCAGACACCTCAAAAGGATATATCCCGGAGTGCTGGTTCAAGGGAGGGCTCCCAGCCCTGTCCAGAGAGTAGTAACGTGGAAAAATGAGGACTCTGACACAGAACCTTCCTCATTGGTGTCCAAGAGAACTCAATGCTGTACTCATTTAATAACCACCTTAAAGATCCCCTTAAATTCTAAAGTCAAACAGCATATAATTGCCCCATTAAGGCAAGGGGTTGGGCAGAGTGAACTAGTACACATGAAAGTGCCTTTCTCACCTTCTGATTTAATTCTCTGAAAAAAAAAATCAACTGACTCATATAAGGAGCACCCAGATAAAGTGAGACAGAAAAAAAGCTAGAAAATAGAACCCAATATAAACATGGGAGTAATGTATTCAGTTTTAAATACATGTAGAGGAGCAATAGGAACTAAAACTGCAAATATTATGGGAGCCACAGGGAAAGAGGAAAATCAGCAATTTTTGCAACCCTTAAATTTACAATTTGGCAATAAACTTATTACATGTGAATTTTTGTATGTTTCAGAATGTCCCATACCCCTGATGGGGAGGGACTTGTTGTCTAAATTAATTGCACAAATTGTCTTTGAAAACGGAGACTTTTACTAAAAATACCTGAATCAAAGACAGGATAAATATTGATGAAAAAAAAAAAACCCAAGGTGCTAGAATTACCTCTAGAAGTGGAGAATGCAGCAATCCCAATGGTGTGGGAAACTGATTTTCCAGGAAAATCAAAATTAGCTATGCATTCTTATATACTCTCATTAACCAGTACCCCCACTCTTCAACAAACATTAATTTTCTATTTCCTCTTGCATCTTGCCTCAAACAAACAAACAACATTCTTCTATCTTTCATCCTTTGTAAATGTTCACTGGAGCAGACCATAACTTCTGTCTCATCCATCAAGATGGATATCCAGGCCAGGGAAAACAGTGTGTTCAGTGTTGGGCACCACCAGCGGCTTGGTTTGTCCACTTGTCCGATTTGCTTGCGAAGTTCTTACCTCATCGTCTACAACAGATAACTCACATCACAGGTTATTTTTCCTCCAAGGTTAAGTCTCCTTGAGGCATACATCGAGTTTCCCCATCCTTTCTCATCACCCACCAAGTCCACCCAGACCACTGAGCAAAGACAATCCCACGATTGGGTTTGCCCTTTCCCATGGGAGGTGCAACCCATGCTGCCTTCCCCAGCCATTTCCCTGGGTACGCTACAGGGACCTTATCTCCTCCCACAGTATATAGTGGTTTTGTTTGGGCAGGACCAGGACGGTTAGTTGAACCTCTGCTGTTAACCAGCCAAGTGACTTCTGATAAATTTTTATCCCACTGTTTCCATGTCCCATTGTCCAGTGCTCTCAACATGGTCTTTAGTAATCCATTATATCTCTGTCTTTCCAGAGGCTTGTGGGTGATAGGGGATGTGGTATATCCACTCAATGTCATGTTTCTTTGCCCAGGAGTTTATGAGATTATTTCGAAAATGAGTCCCATTGTCTGATTAAATTCTTTTTTGGAGTACTGTGTGACCCAAGACAGTATTTTGGGCAGTGACATGGTTTACAGGGTATGTTTCCAACCAACCGGTAGTTGCTTCCACCATGGTGAGTATATAACGCTTGCCTTGGTGTGTTAGTGGTAGCGGTTCAGCATAGTAAATTTTCCAGGCCTCATCATATTGAAAACCCAGCCATCGGCCTCTGTTACAGGGAGACTTGATTCGTGTGGCTCGCTTGATTGCAGCACACGTTTCACATTTGTGCGTGACCTGTGTAATGGCTTCCATGGTCAAGTCCACCCCTCAATCAGCAGCCCATCTATATGTTGCATCTCTTCCCAGATGTCCTAATGTTTCATGTTTTCCACCCAAGCGACAATGTCTTGCCATAATGCAGCAGCCCAGATGGGTTTACCCTTGTGCTGCCAGTTGGTCTTCTTCCATTGCTGTAGCCATTCCCATAGGGCATTAGTCACCATCCAGGAGTCAGTATAAAGATAGAGTACTGACCACTTCTCTCGTTCTGCAATCTTTAGAGCTAGTTGGATGACTTTCACTTCAGCAAACTGACTTGACTCACCTTCTCCTTTAGTGGCCTCAACAACCCGTCATGAGGGACTTCACACAGCAGCTTTCCAGTTACAATGATTTCCTACCACGTGACAGGATCCATCAGTAAACAAAGCATAATGTCTCTCATCTTCTGATACTTCATTATATGTTGGGGCCTCTTGGGCACAAGCTACTTCCTCAGGCAGTGGTCCAAAATCCCTGCCTTCTGGTCAGTCCATGATGTCTTCCAGGATTGATGGACGATTAGATTTCCCCAGTCGAGATCGTTGTGTAATCAACGCCATCCACTTACTCCATGTAGCGCTTGTTGCATGATGTATAGAAGTGGTTTTTCCTTTGAACATCCAGTGTAACACAGGCAGACGTGGTGCCAAGAGGAGGTAAGCTTCTGTTCCAATGACTTCTGAAGCAGCTATGAAGTCCCTCATATGCTCCTAGTATTTCTTTTTCAGTTGGGGTGTAGTGGGCTTCTGATCCTCAAAACATACAAGAAAGCAGGTACAAAGACCCCACCTGCAGTGGTACTTAGGTCCCCATGTAGGCTATCAGCCAGCAGTGTGCCACCTTTGCACCTGCTTTCCTATGGGAGCTATCTCCAATCCCGCGCACCTGACCTTCTCAGCTACCATTGAAAAAATACAGGCTGCCAGTAAAATTATACCCCTGTTCCTGGGAGCTACAAGAAAGCAGTTATGCGTGTCCCACCTATAGTGGTAAGTACGTTCCGTCTAGTCGATCAGCCAGCACTGTGCAACCTTTGCAGCTGCTTTACTGTAGGAGCTATGTCCAATCCTTTGCACTTTGTCTGCACAGCTCCCATTGAAAAAATACAGACTGCCAGTAGAATTTACGCCACTTCCTCTGGGAGCTACAAGAAAGCCTGTACGCAGACCCCACCTACAGTGATATGTACATCTTTGTGTAGCCTATAAGCCAGCACTATGCTGTTGCAGATACACAATTATTTTAGTTAACAACTTATCATCACAATAAGAAATCAAACACTTGCTAAGCATTTGTTAATCACTTTGTAATAGTTCAATCAATTAGCTAAGCACTTGCAAATGACTCAAACACCTATTGATTAAGTTAGTAATCATTTGAATCACATGAGGATCATTCTGCAAGAGTTACATATCATACCTGATAGGGAACTGTTAATTTAGAAATGAGACTCTGGTGAATGTATTTGTTAGGTTACCTTAGCTGTTACCTTGACTACAAGACCCTGGTATAAGTATTTGTTAAGTTACCTTGGCTATTAGATGGACATTTTATGCATGCTTGTGTTGGCAAATGTGATTCTTTTGTTTGAGCTGTATAAAAACCCTGAAAATGGTAACTATTAATGAAGCACCTATGGAGTAGCTATCCCCCTTGTTTTCCCAGCACTGCATAACAAAGAAGTGCCTGGCTTATCTGTCTTCCTGTGTAGATAAGTTTTTCAGGATTGCGGATCCATCAACAGTTTTGGTGACCCAGATGGGACCTTGCGAGTGAGACTGGACGGGATCGGATTCTGATCGAACTCCAATCGGCACCGAGGAATTCTCGGGGAGGACCTGCGACCCTTACAGCTCCTCACAACGTTCCCTGGAGTGGTAATGCACTTCTAATTGGTTTGGGGCAGAACCTGGTGAACTAGCCTGTAAGTCGTGGTGTCGGAGATCTCACTTAGTTGGGCCCAGGGAAAGCCCAAATGAGCCTGCCAGTAAGACGGAGCGAAAGTTCAGCTTGGTTGGGCTAGAGGATCATCGTGTTGGTATTGGGAGCCTATGCGTCGCCCGTAAGGTGAACCTGAAAGCGATCACAGGTTGGCATTGGTATTACAGCCCGTAAGTCGGACAAAGTGAGAAAGAATTTGTAACTAAAAGGATTTTTAAATGGCAAACAAAGTACCTAAGAATTCACCCCTTGGGTGTTTGTTGGCACACTGGAAGGGGAAAGTGGCCCTTAAATGGGACTTTGAATTATAATCCAATCTTGCAGTTAATGTTATTCTGTAAGAGGGAAAGAAAATGGGATGAGGTCCCATATGTAGATCTTTTCTTTTACCTTCCAGAAAAAACAGATTGGCAAAAGAAATGCGAATTAGATAAGCAGGCATGTACCCAAATGCCATTAACTGTAAAAAAGATGAAGACTAAAGAGAATTGTTCTGTCTGTACCCTTACTAAAACTTGTTGCAAACATTTGTCTATAAAACAAAAGGAAAAGGAGCATGATAATACGTGGTCGGAATTGGATATAGCTCCATCTGCCTCCATTGCTCCTTTTCCATTATATCTCCCTCTTCCATCATCATCTGATTCTGAGGCTGATCGCCCAGCCGGGCGACCGGCACTGGGACCTGATGATTTAGGTCCCCGCCCAAATAGTAGTAGATCGAGAGAGGAGGAGGAATCAGACTCAGACTCATCTCCACCTATATCCCGGAGAACGAGACAGCGTACTTATTTGATAACTCCTCTAAAAACATGGGAGGGGAGACAGTTGATAGCCCCCTTGAGACAGGGAGTTGGGCAACATGGACCAGTGTATGTAGAAGTGCCCTTCTCTCCCTCAGATCTAATAATATGGAAAGAATCAGCTGGTCCTTATAGAGAGGATCCTGGTAAAGTGGAGAGAATAATGGGAATGATAATGAAAATGCAAAATCCTGATTGGGAGAATATACAGGTGATTTTAGGTACTCTTATGGACTCTAGTGAAAAACAAATGGTTTTAAGAACTGCTCGAATGCGGGCAGAAGAAGATGTCCGTACTCAGACAGTAGGGTGTACCACAGATCAGAATTTCCCTACAGGGGACCCACAATGGCATCCGAATAGGGACGATCATATGCAGAGACTGAAAAGGTACCAACAGTGGATTATATATGGGATCCAAAATGCCATGCCCAAAACTATAAATTGGTCTAAATTATATGATGTGAGACAGGAGAAGAAAGAATCCCCAACAGCATTCTTAGAAAGGCTGAAGGAAGCAGTTCATAAATATACCAACTTGCAACCTGAAGCCGAAGAAACTAAGGCACAGCAAGCCTTAATATTTCTGGGGCAACCACAGGAGGACATTAGAAAGAAACTCCAAAAGTTGGAAGGAAAAGATATATGAAATTTGGACAAATTAGTGGAAGTAGTTTGGAAAGTTTATAATAATAGAGATAAAGAAAATGAGATAAGAAAACAAAAGCAATTACTTGCAGTAGTGAATAAAATCCCTGGATTTTCAAATCAAGGACGGGGACAAAGCTCTAATCAATGTGCTTTTTGCGGGGAAGAAGGACATTGGAAAAATGAATGCCCTAAATTAGCTGGTCAACATGCTAAATTGATGGTCTTGGGAGAATATATGGATTGACCAGGATCGGAGGTGAACCCAGCTGAGCCTCTGCTTACAATTAAGCTGGGAGAAAAACAGGTTACATTTTTGGTGGATACAGGTTCAACCTTTTCTGTATTAAATAGCCAAAAAGGAAACCTTGGAACCAAACCTGCAAATATTGTGGAAGCCACAAGGAAAGCGAAAATCGGCCATTTTTGAAACCCTGAAATTTACAATTTGGCAATAAAATTATAACACATGAATTTTTGTATTTTCCAGAGTGTCCCATATCCCTGATGGGAGGGACTTGTAATCTAAATTAAATGCACAAATTGTTTTGAAAACAGAGACTTGTTACTAAAAATATCTGAACCAAAGACAGGACAAAAATTTATGATAAAAGAAAAACCAAAGGTGCTAGAATTACCTCCAGAATTGGAGAATGCAGTAATCCCAATAGTGTGGGAAACTGATATTCCAGGAAAATAAAAAATGAAATATCAAATTTTAGAAGAATGTAAGTCAGAGTATAACACACCTATTTTACCAGTACAGAAACCGAATGGAGAGTATAGATTAGTTCAGGACTTAAGACCCATAAATCAGATTGTGAAAGATATACATTCAGTGTTAGCAAATCTGTATACCTTACTCACATCTCTGAGAGAAAATTATCAGTGGTTTACAGTGCTTGATTTAAAAGATGCTTTCTTTTGTATCCCTTTGGAAAAGGAAAGTCGTAAACTATTTGCTTTTGAGTGGGAAAGTCCCCAAAAAGGACACAAAGTGCAAAAAAGGACATGGCTACCCCAAGGATTCAAGATCAGTCCGACTATCTTTGGAAGACAACTAGCAAAAGAACTGGAACTCTGGACTAATGAAAAGACAGTGACACCGAGACCACAGCATCTGCTTCTCCAGTATGTGGATGACATCCCGATTGTCACAACGGGAAGGTCAGCCTGCATACAGGTAACCACTGAACTTTAAAAATTTTTGGGATTAAACATATACAAGGTATCAAAAGAAAAAGCTCAAATAGCACGCCAAACAGTGATCTATTTGGGCCTTAAAATTTCAAAAGGAGAACAGAGACTGGGGATAAATGGAAAGGAAGTGATTTGTGCTTTTCTGGCAACAGACACTGTACATGAGTTGCGGCCATTTTTGGGAATGTGCATGCTCTGGATCATGGGTTATGGTCTTATAGCCAAACCATTATAGGAAGCCCAAAAATCTACCCCTTTTACATGGGGCAAGGAACAGCAAGAAGCTTTCCAGAAGCTTAAAATAGCTCTGATTAAACTCCCAGCCTTAGGCTTGCCAGATTTAACCAAAGACTTTCAGTTATTTGTTCATGAATGACAGCATTTGGCTCTAGGAGTCCTGACGCAGAAACTAGGAAGTTGGAAGAGACCAGTGCGATATTTTTCCAAACAACTGGACTTGGTGAGCAAGGGATGGCCTTCTTGCCTGCGAGCAGTAGCTACAACTGTCACACTGATCCAAGCAGCAAGAAAGCTGACCTTGGGAAGGACTATTACAGTCTATGACCCACATATGGTAACCACAGTTTTGGAGCAAAACGGACGACATTGGTTATCCCCGAGCCAAATGATGAAATACCAGGTAATTCTTATTTAGCAGGATGATGTGGTGTTGAAAACAACTAAGCTATTAAATCCTGCAGTGTTTCTGAGTACTTCACAGGAAGAGCAACAACTGGAACACGACTGTGTTGCAACCATCGAACATACATATCCCAGCAGAGAGGACCTGAAGGATGATCCTCTTGAAAACCCTGAATGGGAACTGTTCAGAGTTGGCAGTAGCTTCATCGTGAATGGAACTCGCCACACAGGATATGCGTTAACAACCGAAAACATGGTAATGGAAGCAAATGCATTGCCAAGTACAACTTCTGCACAGAAGGCAGAACTGATTGCATTGGCACGTGCTTTGGAGACAAGTAAAGCAAAACGAGTTAGTATTTGGACTGATTCAAAATATTCTTTTGAAGTAGTCCATGCCCATGGCGCCCTGTGGAAAGAAAGAGGACTACTGTCGTCCAAGGGATCAAACATTAAGCATTAAAAGGAAATCTTGCAACTGCTAGCGGCAGTGCAGGAACCAGTTCAAGTGGCAATCATGCACTGTAAAGCACATCAGATAGGGAACTCAAAGATAGTAAAATAGAACAATATACAGTCTCACAAATGGCAATAATCCCCACCAGAACAGTAGCGCTCCCTAAGGAGCCACCAAAATATTCAGGGGAGGATGAAAAATTGACTAAGTTACTAAATGCAGAGAAAAATTCAGAAGGGTGGTGGACGACAATTAAAGGTCAAGTATTATTGCCTCCCTTAATCATGAGATTTTGCAAACAAAGCATAGGGACTGTCACTGGGGTGCAGAAGCTATGACTCAACTTCTGAAGTGTAATATCAATACAAATGTTGGAGATAGCCAAATCAGTAACGGTGAAATGTGAAATGTGTTTAAAGAACAATCCAATAGTACAAAAAGGGTACAGATAGGAAAAAAAAAAAAAAAAAACTGGAGTGGGACCAGGAGATTATTGGCAAACTGATTTTACAGAATTACCTAAATGCAAAGGATATAAATATGTGTTGGTTGGGGTTGACATCTTTTCAGAATGGCCAGAAGTCTTTCCCTGTCGAACCAATCAGGCTAAGCAAACAGTCAAATGGCTCCTGCAAGAAATTGTTCCAAGGTTTGGAGTTCCATTTGGAATATCTTCAGACAGAGGACCACATTTCGTGGCCAATGTAGTACAAGAGATAAGCAAAGTCCTAGGAATTTCCTGGGATTTACACGCCCCTTGGAGACTGCAATCAAGTGGAAAAGTGGAAAGAATGAATCAGACCCTAAAAAGACAAATTAGAAAAATTTGTCAGGAGGCTAAATTGAAATGGCCTCAGGAACATCCACTTGCATTGCTTCAAATAAGAGTGAAACCTCGAAGTGGAATGTCAGTAAGTTGTTATGAGATAATGTATGGAAAATACTATGAGATTCCTGAACCGAATCCGAACATGTATATGACAGAAAAACAAGATGTGTATAACTCTTTGCTTACTATTGGAAAAACTCTTAACAGGCGCCGAAGTGCAGTAGTGTGGAATTTATCTCTGACTTTGGAAAATCCAGTACACAACATCCTGCCTGGAGATTAAGTCTACATAAAGACCCGGAACGAAGAACCTCTGCAAGGAAGGTGGAAGGGACCATACCAGGTGTTGCTGACCACCTTCACTGCAATCAAGACTGTTGAATCAGATGCCTGGATCAACTACACTCGGGTGAAGAAGGCACCGTCAAGTCCATGAAAGTGGGAGAGTGATGGGAAATCTTGAGAAATTGAAGTTAACTCTGAAACATAACTAAGTTTTTGGTTTTGTTGTTTTTTCAGTCTATGGTGGTGGAAACATGGATCAAAATTGGATGGTCAAATCAATTTGTATTGAATGTTCAGGCCAAGACTCCAGTCAAAACAGAAATAGAGTCGGAACAGGTAATTCCAATACCAGGAAAAACTCAGGAGGAAAATCTGCTGACAGGCTTGGTTAAGGAATTCAAATATCTGCAAAATGTCTCCCAAATTACTGCTTGTCTACCTATACCACGGACAGTGAGAGAGTCCATTCCTTGGGGAATCTTAACCATGAATTTGAACACTTTTAAGAAAAATGGGACTGCACACTATAAACAAAAAACAGCGATAAGTTGGAAGAGAGAGTAGATTACATTAGAAAGCAATGGACAACCACCGGTAATAGAGTGGACTGTTATAAGTTGCTAAATTTGCAATTTACGGCCATAGGAAGATTTGGAGATGTTGGGTGGTGCAGATATGATGAACCAAAAACAAGGAATGTGTCCCGAATGACTATGAAATGGGAATGTGAACAGGTTAACAGAACAGCAAACAGGAACGAGGAATGGAATTCAGTTTGGGGTGTTAGTGTAAACTTACAATTCAGATACAGGACTAAGACATCTTGGTGTTTTGAATGGGATGGACTTGAATTCATGGTAAGCAGATTAGTATTAGATAGAAGTACACTGACAAGAGAAAAGGAAAAAAGGTTCCTTGGTGGGAATGTGAACAAGCATACAATTGCAGCACAGTGAGCCAAGCAGTTCAGCGTGTACCCCAATTGGCAATAGCCCTGAAGATTGGTTGTTTATGCAGAGGACTGAAGAACAACTTAAACGTGACCATCCTCTGGAGAATTAACTGTCAAAGATATATGATTCCAAGCCCAGGACATCTGGTCTGGGCTATGAGTGATGGCACATGGACATCTCATCTGCCAGTAGATGGGAAAGTAAAACAAATAACTTTGGGATTGCCTACATTACGACCAATTTGGAAAAAATCTCTCATTAAGGGCAGTTTAGAAAGTTTGCATTTGACACGAGTGAAAAGATCAAAATTAGACGATGATGATTGGAATGATCCAGGTACTGGAGTAAAAATTGGCTGGGCACTGGAATCTCTCTTAAGTCCTATAGCATCCTACTGAAATAGAGAGTGGCTGTATAAATTGACTGGGCAGGTTGAACCGTTGGCAAATGTGACAAGAAAGGGATTTAAACAACTGAATTTACAATTACAGGCTGCCTCTAGAATGGCATTGCAAAATAGAATGACTCTGGACATGCTGTTGCTGTAGGAACATGGGGTGTATGGCCTCCTAAAAGACAGAGTAGACCATTGTTGCATACACATTCAAAATGTCACCACAGATGTAGAACACGAATTAGACAACATAGAAAGGGAAACACAGGAATTTAGGGAAGACATGAACACAAGTTGGATAGAAAAAGTTTTTGAGGGACTGGGCCTGGACCTAAAATCCTGGATAAAGTCACTGATTGAAACACTTTTGTTATTGATTATAATGTTTTTGGCAATCTATTTTGCATATTGTTGCATCAAAAGAGAAATAATACAAATAACACGATGGAGCCATATAATCTTGAAAGCATTGACAAGAGACAATGATCAGTTCAAAGGTAATCCACCACCATATGACAATCGTGGTTTAGTTATGGAGGCAAATGAAATATAAAAGTGAAAGTATTGGAATGTGATTATCAATATTTTCAAAGAGAGGAAATGTTGCAGATACACAATTATTTTAGTTAACAACTTATCATCACAATAAGTAATCAAGCACTTGTTAAGCACTTGTTAACCAGCTAGTAATAGCTCAATCAATTTGCTAAGCACTTGCAAAAGACTCAAACACCTATTGATTAAGTAAGTATTCATCTGAATCACATAAGGATCAAACTGCAGGAGTGACATACCACACCTGATAGGGACCTGTTACCCTAGCCAGGAGACCCTGCTAAATGTATTTGTTAGGTTACCTTAGCTGTTACCTTAACCACAAGACCCTGGTATATGTATTTGTTAGGTTACCTTGGCTATTACCTTAGTTGTTACCAGAAAAAAAGGGATTGATATCTTTTTTTGACCAATCACTTTGATTTTGGAAATTTTGTGTTTGTTGGGAACCAATCAAGGTGAAGGGCTAAACTGACAAATGGACATTTTATGCATGCTTGTGTTGGCAAATGTGATTCATTTGTTTGAGCTGTATAAAAATCCTGAAAATGGTAACTAAACAACACCTATGGAGGAGTTATTCCCCGTGTTTTCCCAGTGCTGAATAATAAAGAAGTGCCTGGCTTACCTGCATTCCTCTTTTGATAAGTTTTTCACGATTACGGATCCGTCAACAGTGCCACCTTTGCAGCTGCTTTCCTGTGGGAACTATCTCCGTTTCCACACACTTGGACTGCTCAACTCCCATTTGAAATACAGCCTGTCTGTACATGTTACATCACTGCGTCAGAGGTACAAGAGAGTAGGTATGCAGGCCCCACCTACAGTGGTACGCAGGTGCCCGTGTATTCGATTTGCCAGCACTGTTCCACCTTTGCAGCTGCTTTCTTGTGGGAGATATCTCCGATCCCATGCACGTGGCCTGCTCAGCTCCAGTTGAAAATACAGGCTACCGGTAGAAGTTACGCCACTGCGTCTGGGAGCTATAAGAAAGCATGTATGCAGACCCCTCCTACAGTGGTACATTGATCCCCGTATAGCCTATCAGCCAGCACTGTATCACCTTGCAGCTGCTTTCCTATGTCTGCTATGTCAATTCCTGCCAAATTGGCCTGCTCAGCTCCCACTGAAGATACAGACTGCCAGTATAAGTTACTCCACTGCGTCTGGGAGCTACAAGAAAGCATGTACGCAGACCCCACCTACAGTATTACGTAGGTCCCTGTGTAGCCTATCAGCCAGCACTGTGCCACCTTTGCATCTACTTTCCTTTGTGAGATATCTTTATTCATACGCACTTGGCCTTACCAGCTCTCATTGAAAAAATACAGGATGTCAGTAGAACTTAGGCCACTGCCTCTGGGAGCTACAAAAAAGAAGGTACATAGACCCCATCTACTGTGGTACGTTGTCCCCATGTAGTCTAAAAGTCAGCATTGTGTCACCTTTGCAGCTGCTTTCCTGTGGGAGCTATCTCCAATTCCACGCACTTGTCCTGCTCAGCTCCCATTGAATATACAGGCTGCCTGTAGAAGTTACGCCTCGACGTCTGGGAGCTATAAGAAAGAAGGTACCCAGACCCCATCTAAAGTGTAACGTTGGTCCCCATGTAGTCTATCAACCAGCACTGTATTACCTTTGCAGCTGCTTTTCTGTGGGAGCTATCTCCAATCCCGTGCACTTGACCTGCTCAGCTCCATTTGAAAATTCAGGCTGCCAGTAGAATTTACACCTCTGCATCGTGGAGCTACAAAGGAGAGGTTCGCAGACCAAATCTAAAGTGGTACGTTGCTCCCCGTGCAGCATATCAGTCAGCACAGTGCCACCTTTGCAGCTCCTTTCCTCTGGGTCCTATGTCAAATCCCGCGCACTTGTCCTGCTCCGCTCTCATAGAAAATAGAGGCTGCCGATGGAAGTTACACCACTGCGTCTGGGAGATACAAGAAAGCAGGTACGCAGAACCCACCTACAGTGGTACATAGATCCTCGTGTAGCCTATCAGCGAGCACTGTACCTCCTTTGCAGCTGCTTTCCTGGTTGAGCTATCGCAAAACTCGGGCACTTGGCCTTCTCATCTCCCATTTGAAATACAGACTGCCAGTAGAATTTACACCTCTACATCGTGTAGCCATAAAAAAGCAGAAACGCAGACCACATCTACAGTGGTACGTACGTCCCCATGTAATCTATCAGACAACACTGTTAAAAAATTGGATGGTGAAATCGATTCGTATTGAATGTTCAGGCAAAGACTATAGTCCAAAAAGAAATAGACTCGGAATACGTAATTCCAATATGAAGAAATTAGGTACGAAATGAACACACCCTCGATAGATAAAGTTTTTGAGAGACTGGGCCTGGACCTAAAATCCTGAATAAAGTCACTGATTGAAACACTTCTACTATTGATTATAAGGTTTCTGGAAAACTAATTGGAATATCATTGCATAAAAAGAGAAATAATACAAAGAACACGATGAAGCAATAGAATCTTGACAGCACTGTCAAGAGACAACGATCGGTTAAAAAGTGATCCACCACCATATGACAATCATGTTTTTGTTATGGAGATAGCATTAATACAAGTGTGAAAGTATTGGACTGTGATTATCAATCCTTTCAAAGGGGGGAAATGTTGCAGATACACAATTATTTTAGTTAACAACTTATCATCACAATAAGTAGTCAAGCACTTGTTAAGCACTTGTTAACCAGCTAGTAATAGTTCAATCATTTAGCTAAGCACTTGAAAATAACTCAAACATCTATTGATTAAGTAAGTATGCATTTAAATCACATAAGGATCAAACTGCAAGAGTTACATACCACACCTGATAGGGACCTGTTACATTAGGTACCAGACCTAACAATTACAGTCCTCAGCCAGGTGAGCGGGTTGGTGCCTGCCTGCTCCCATCTTGGGATAACGGGGCTGACAGTCAGCAATTGGAAGGTTGCGAAGCCCAACAGCTGGGATCTCAGGGGCACAGTGTACATTGATGCCATCAAGGTATAGAGGCACAGATTCTGTCTGGATCTCTGGAGTGAAAGGGGAATGTGAAGAGTTATATGTATTAGAGGCTGAAGTGAGCTTAACAGGGGACAAATGGGAAAAACATCCCATTGTGACTGGTCCAGAGGCCCCTTGTATTCTTGGCATAGATTACCTCAGGAGAGGGTACTTCAAAGACCCCACGGGGGTTTTATGGGCTTTTGGTACAGTCACTGTAGATACAGAGAAAATCATACAACTCTCTAGTTTACCTGGCCTCTCAGAAGACCCTTTTGATGTGGGATTGCTGCAAGTTCAAGAGCAACAGGTACCAATTGCTACAAGGATGGTCCACCAGAGGCAGTATCGCACGAACCGAGATTCCCTGACTCCCATCCATGAGTTGATTCATCAACTGGAGGCTCAAGCAGTAATTAGCAAAACTCATTCCCCATTTAATAGTCCCATATGGCCTGTGAAAAAATCTGATGGAGGGTGGAGGTTAACAGTAGACTATCGTGGCCTGAATGAAGTGACACCACCACTGAGTGCTGCTGTACCAGAGTTGTTAGAGCTCCAGTATGAACTGGAGTCAAAAGCAGCCAAGTGGTATGCTACGATTGACATCGCTAATGCATTTTTCTCAATTCCGTTGGCAGCAGAGTGCAGGCCACAATTTGCCTTCACATGGAGAGGTGTCCAATATACCTGGAATCGATTGCCCCAGGGGTGGAAACATAGTCCTACTATTTGTCATGGTGTAATCCAAACTGTGCTGGAAATGGGTGATGCCCTCGAACATTTACAGTATATTGATGACATAATTGTGTGGGGCAACAAGGCAGAAGAAGGGTTTGAGAAAGGGAAAAGAATAATTCAGATTTTCCTAAAAGTTGATTTTGCTGTAAAAAGAAACAAAGTAAAAGGACCTGCACAAGAAAGAAACGCAAGCTTTCCTGGGCCTTGTAGGATTCTGGAGGATGCATATCCCAGGTTATAGTCAGCTTGTGAGCCCTCTTTTAGGAGTAACCAGAAAGAAGAATTGTTTTGAGTGGGGCCTTGAGCAACAACAAGCTTTTCAACAAATTAAACAGGAAATAGCTCGTGCAGTCGCCCTTGGGCCCATCTGTACAGGACCAGATGTGCAGAATATCCTCTACACTGCCGCTGGAGAGCATGGTGTCCCCTGGAGTCTCTGGCAGAAAACATCTGGAGAAACCCGAGGTCGTCCATTAGGGTTTTGGAGATGAGGATCAGAAGTCTACTACATCCCAACTGAAAAGGAAATACTAGCAGCATATGAGGGACTTCGAGCTGCTTCAGAAGTCATTGGCACAGAAGCTTACCTCCTCTTGGCACCACGTCTGCCTGTGTTACACTGGATGTTCGAAGGGAAAACCCCTTCTATGCATCATGCAACCAGCGCTACATGGAGTAAGTGGATGGCGCTGATTACACAGCGATCTTTGCTGGGGAAATCGAATAGCCCAGGAATCCTGAAAGAGATCATGGACTGGCCAGAAGGCAGGGATTTTGGAGCATTGCCTGAGGAAGTGGCTCGTGCCCAAGAGGCACCACCATATAATGAACTATCAGAAGATGAGAGACATTATGCTTTGTTTACTGATGGATCCTGCCGCATGGTAGGAAATCATCATAAGTGGAAAGCTGCTGTGTGGAGTCCCACACGACGAGCTGTTGAGAGCACTGAAGGAGAAGGTGAGTCGAGTCAGTTTGCTGAAGTGAAAGCTATCCAACTAGCTCTAAAGATTGCAGAACGAGAGAAGTCGCCAGTACTCTATCTTTATACTGACTCCTAGATGGTGGCTAATGCCCTATGGGGATGGCTACAGCAATGGAAGAAGACCAACTGGGAGAACAAGGGTAAACCCATCTGGGCTGCTGCATTATGGCAAGACATTGCTGCTCGGGTGGAAAATATGACTCTGAAAGTACGTCATGCTCACGTGCCCAAAAGCCGCGCCACTGAAGAACAATGGAAAAACCAACAGGTAGACAAAGCTGCCAAATTTGAAGTAGCTCAGGTAGACCTAGACTGGGAGCATAAAGGTTAGCTATTTATAGCTTGATGGGCCCATGAAACATCAGGACGTCTGGAAAGAGATGCATTATATAGATGGGCTCGTGATCGAGGGGTGGACTTGACCATGCAAGCCATTACACAGGTCACCCATGAATGTTAAACACGTGCTGTAATCAAGCGAGCCACACGAATCAAGTGTCCCTGGAACAGAGGCCGATGGCTGGGTTTTTAATATGGTGAGGCCTGGCAAATTGACTATGTTGGACCACTACCACGAACATACCAAGGCAAGCGTTATATACTCACCATGGTGGAAGCAACTACCGGTTGGTTGGAAACATACCCTGTAAACCATGCCACTGCCCAAAATACTGTCTTGGGTGTTGAAAGGCAAATTTTGTGGCGACATGGCACTCCAGATAGAATTGAATCAGACGATGGGACCCATTTTTGAAAAAATCTCAAAGTCCTGGGCAAAGAATCATGACATTGAGTGGATATACCACATCCCCTATCACCCACAAGCCTCTGGAAAGATTTAAAGATATAACGGATTACTTAAGACCACGTTGAGAGCACTGGGCAATGGGGCATGGATGCAGTGGGATAAAAATTGAGCAGAAGCCACTTGACTGGTTAACAACAGAGATTCAACTAACCGTCCTGGTCCTGCCCGAACAAAACCACTACATACTGTGGGAGGAGATAAGGTCCCTGTAGTGCACCCAGGGAATTGACTGGGGAAGGCAGTATGGGTTGCACATCCCATGGGAAAGGGCAAACCCATTTGTGGGATTGTCTTTGCTCAAGGGTCTGGGTGGACTTGGTGGGTGATGAGAAAGGATGGGGAAACGCGATGTATGCCTCAAGGAGACTTAACCTTGGAGGAAAAATAACCTGTGATGTGAGTTATCTGTTGTAGACTATGAGGTATGAACAGTGCTGGCGGATAGGTTACACGGGGTCCTACGTACCAATGTAGATGTGGTCTGCATATCTGCTTCCTTGTAGCTCCCATACGCAGTGGCGTAACTTTCTACTAACAGTCTGTATTTTCCATGGGAGCTGAGAAGGCCGAGTACGCGGGACTGGAGATAGCTCCCACAGGAAAGCAGCTAAAAATGTGGCACAGTGCTGAATAATAGACCACATGGAGACCAATGTTCCACTGTACGTGGGGTCTGCATCTCTGCTTAGTTGTAGTTCCCAAACACAGTGGCGTAACTTCTACCGGCAGCCTGTATTTTAAAAGAGGGGACTGAGCAGGCCAATGACGCTGGATTTGGGAGATCCCACATGAAAACAGCTTTCAAGGTGGCACATTACTGGCTTTTCCACTATACGGGGACCTACAGACAACTGTAGGTAGGGTCTGCGTAATTGCTTTTGTTGTAGCTCCGAGAGGCAGTGGCATAACTTCTACACCAATGCACGCAGCCTGGGGAATAAGCAGGAGGAACTTGAGATGTGGGTGCGGATGCGGGGCTACGACCTCATTGCAGTCACAGAGACGTGGTGGGACAGCTGCCATGACTGGAGCACAGCCATGGAGGGTTATGTATTGTTCAGGAAAGACAGACTGACAAGGCGTGGAGGTAGAGTTGCTCTCTATGTGAGAGAGCAATTAATGTTTACTGAACTGTGCCTGGGTGGGGATGAGGAGAGAGTAGAGTGCTTATGGGTATAAATTAATGGCCAAGGAAAGGCAGGTGATATTGTTGTAGGAGTCCACTACAGGCCACCTGATCAGGATGTGGATGTGGATAAGGCCTTCTACAAACAGCTCGGTGCTGCCTCACGATCACAGTCCCTGGTCCTTATGGGGGACTTCAACCACCCTGATATTTGCTGGGATAGCCACATAGCCAAGCACATGCAGTCCAGGAGGTTCCTACAGATTGTTGACGACAACTTCCTGTCCCAGATGATCGAGGAACCAACAAGAAGGGGTGTACTGCTGGACCTGGTACTGAGGAATAGAGAGGCCCTAGTTGGGGATGTGAAGGTTGGAGGCAACCTTGGCTGCAGTGACCATGACATGGTAGAGTTCAAGACTTTTTGTGGAAGGGACAGAACACAAAGCAGGACCGTGACCCTAGATTTCAGGCGAGCCGACTTTGGCCTCTTCAAAGATCTACTTGGACAAATCTCATGGGATATGATTCTAGATGGTAGAAGTGCCAATTAGAGCTAGTCAGTCTTCAAGCACCACTTCCTCCAAGCCCAGGATCAGTGTGTCCAAATGCACAAGAAAGGAGGAAAAGGAGGTAGGAGGCCTCCATGGATGAGCAAGGATCTGCTGGGACATCTCAGGCAGAAAGCAGCCATCTATGAGAGGTGGAAACGGGCTGGCTTCTTGGGAAGGGTATAGGAACATTACCAGGGCATGCAGGGGTTCAACTAGGAAGGCTAGAGCCCTTCTAGATTTAAATTTAGCCAGGGATGTTAAGGACAGCAATAAGGCATTTTTGAAGTACATCAGCAGCAGAAGGATGGTGAGGGGTAATGTGGGCCCGCTCCTAAATGCTGAGGATGCAGAGAAGGCTGAAGTACTGAATGTCTTCTTTGCTTCAGTCTTAACAGCCAAGATTGACCCTCAGGAAGCCCAGACCGGCAAGGATAACATGATGACCGTGACAGCAGAGGACTTGCCCTGGGTGGAAGAGGAAGAGGTTAAAGACTTGTTGGACAAGCTTAAGGCTCATAAGTCAATGGGTCCTGATGGGATGCATCCTAGAGTGCTGGGAGAGCTGGTTGATGTGATTTCTAAGCCTCTCTCTATCATTTTTGAACAATCATGTAATACAGGTGAGGTGCCTGAGGACTGGAGAAAGGCCAATGTCATACCAGTCTTAGAAAAAGGGCAGGAAGGACGACCGAGGAAACTACAGGTCAGGCAAACTCACCTCCATCCCTGGAAAAGTGATGGAACAACTCATCCTGAATGTTATCACTGTACATATGAAAGATAAGATGGTTCTCAGGTGGAGTCAACATGGGTTCACCAAGGGGAAATCCTGTTTTCCTAACCTGATATCCTTCTATAAGCGCATAACCAGCTGGCTAGATGAGGGGAGAGCAGCGGAAGTCATCTACCTTGACTTCAGCAAGGCTTTTGACACTGTCTCCCAAAACATCCTCATCAGAAAGCTCAGGCAGTGTGAGTTGGATGAGTGGACAGTGAGGTGGATCGAAAGCTGGCTGAATGACAGAGCCCAAAGGGTAGTGATCACTGGAACGGAGTCGAGTTGGAGGCCTGTGGCTAAGGGAGTTCCACAGGGATCGATTCTGGGGCCAGTCTTGTTAAACATCTTCATCAACGAGGGGACAGAGTGTACCCTCAGCAAGTTTGCTGATGACACCAAACTGGGAGGACTGACTATTTCCCCAGAAGGCTGTGCTGCCATTCAGCGAGATCTTGACCAGTTTGAGAGCTGGACAGAGATGAAATCTCATGAGGTTCAACAAGGACAAGAGCAGACTCCTGTATCTGGGAAGGAAAAACCCCATTCACCAGTACAGGCTGGTGGTTGAACTGCTGAAGAGCAGCTCTGAAGAGAGAGACCTGGGAGTACTGATTGATAATAAAGTAAATATGAGCCAGCAATGTGAATCAAGAAGAGTGTGGCCAACAGATCGAGGGAGGTTCTTCTACCCCTCTACTATACCCTGGTGAGGTCTCAACTGGAGTACTGTGTCCATTTCTAGGTTCCTCAGTTCAAGAAGGACAGGGAACTGCTGGAGAGAGTCCAGTGCAGGGCCACCAAGATGATCAAGGGTATAGAACATCTTTCATATGAGGAAAGACTGCGGAAATTCAGGCTGTTTAGTCTAGAGAAGCAGAGATTTAGGGGTGATCTTATTAAAATTTTTAATATCTAAAGGGTGGATTTCAGGATGTTGGGAAATCCCTCTTTTCTATGCTGGGAAAATGGGGCATTGATAAGGCTATGGGAAGACCGTCAAAAACCCTCAGCCTCTGGAGGTGACTTCTTTTGGGTGTGAAGGAAAGATACCCTTTCAAGGAAGATATTACAAGCCCCCCAAGAAAGTGGACCACCCTGGAGAAAGGCATTCAATATTTGAGGGAGTTAGCTGTGCTGGAGATTATTTATAACTATGTGCCCACAGACCCAGATGAAGTTCAACAAACACGAGTTATGTGACGAAAGTTCCTACGAAGTGCACCATCAAACTATGCCAGTTCGTTGGCAGTTGTCTCCTGGAAAGAAGATGAGAGGCAAACGGTGGAACAACTAGCTGCTCAACTTCGGCAATATGAAGAAAATGTGTCTTGTCCCCTACAGGCTGTTGTTTCTGCTGTAGAAAAAATGTAATGGAAGATTGACCAATTTGTGTCTCGCTCTCCACCTTCCAGTACTCCAGCTGTTAAGAATAAGTGTCCCCGTGCTCAAGAGCAGGAATGTAAGGAGTATACATCCCAGGATGTTTCACGGTCCCATCCAAAGGACCAAGGAGAAAATATGAGCAAGTGGGATAGGCCACCTACCCCATCTACTCCAAGATCACCCACTCCAAAAGCACAGGCACAGGAGTTGCGGAAAAGAAGGGTTAAAAGAAGTAACTCTCCTTGAAGGAATGCCAGTCCATTTTCCAGTGAGCAACCCCCTAGACAAGGTAGGAGGGTTGATTTCAATTTTGATTCCCTCAAGGGGACCTCTGGTGTTTCCTTGGAAACGGTAAATGATGACTGTGATGACCAGTATTAGGGGGGCCCTGCCTCCAGCCAGGTGGAGGAAAGGGATAATCGGGTTTATTGGACTGTGTGAACTCGTTGGCCTGGCACATCAGATCCACAGGAATACAAGGCTTTAGTGGACACCGGTGCACAATGTACTCTGATGCCATCAAATTTTAAAGGGACAGAATCCATTTGCATTTCTGGAGTGACAGGGGGATCTCAACAGCTATCTGTATTAGAAGCTGAAGTGAGTCTGACTGGCACAAATTGGCACAATCATCCCATTGCGACAGGCCCCGAAGCTCCATGCATCTTAGGCATAGATTATCTTAAGAGAGGGTATTTTAAGGACCCAAGAGGATACAGGTGGGCCTTTGGTGTGGCTGCAGTGGAGGCAGAAGAGATTGAACAATTATCCAGCATGCCCGGCCTTTCAGGGAACCCTTCTGTTGTGGGGTTGCTGAAGGTTGAGGAGTAATAGGTACCAATTGCAATCACAACAGTGCACCGTCGGCAATACCGCACCAACAGAGACTCTGTGATTCCCATTCATAAGTTGATTCACTAATTGGAGAGACAAGGGGTGATCAGCAAAACTCACTCACCCTTTAACAGCCCTATATGGCCGGTACAAAAGTCTACTGGAGAGTGGAGACTGACAGTAGACTATCGTGGCCTGAATGAAGTCACGTCATTTCTGAGCGCGACTGTGCCAGACATGTTGGAACTCCAATACGAATTGGAGTCCAAGGCAGCCAAATGGTATGCCACCATTGATATTGTCAATGCATTCTTCTCAATCCCTTTAAAAAAAAGAGTGCAGGCCTCAGTTTGCTTTCACTTGGAGAGGGGTGCAGTATACTTGGAATCGACTGCCCCAGGGCTGGAAACACAACCCCACCATTTGCCATTGACTGATCCAGGCCACACTGGAGGAGGGTGAGGCCCCAGAACATCTGCAATACATTGATGATATTGTGGTGGATGACTCAGCAGGGGAAGTCCTTGATAAAGGAAAGAAAAGAATTCAAATTCTTCTAAAGGCTGGCTTTGCCATTAAACGCAGGAAAGTCAAAGGACCTGCACAGAAGATCCAGTTTTTAGGAGTAAAATGACAGGATGGACGTCGTCATATTCCAATAGAGGTGATAAAGAAGATTGTAGCCATGTCTCCACCAACTAATGAAAAGAAACACAAGTTTTCTTAGGTGTTGTGGGTTTTTGGAGAATGCATATTCCAAATTCCAGTATGATTGTTAGCCCCCTCAACCATGTGACATGGAAGAAGTATGATTTTGAATGGGGTCCTGAGCAGCAACAAAGTTTTGAACAAATTAAACAGGAGATTGTTCATGCGATTGCACTTGGGCCAGTCCGGACAGGACCAGATGTTAAAAATGTGCTCTACACCGCAGCTGGGGAGAATGGTCCTACTTGGAGTCTTTGACAGAGAGCACCTGGGGAGGGTCAAGGCTGACGCCGATTCCTCGGCTTCTGGAGTCCGGGATACAGCGGATCCGAGGCCCGATACACTCCAACCGAGAAAGAGATACTGGCTGCATATGAAGGAGTTCAAGCTGTGTCAGAAGTGATTGGCACAGAAACACAAATCTTCCTAGCACCTCGACTGTCAGTGCTGGGCTGAATGTTCAAGGGGAAGGCATTCCCTATGCATCATGCAACTGATGCTACATGGAGTAAGTAGATCGCACTGATCACACAAGGAGCTCGCATAGGGAAGCCTAGCAGAATAGGGATTCTGGAGGTGATCACAAACTGGTCAGAGTGCGAAGATGGTGAAATATCACCAGAGAAGGTAACACGTGTGTACGAGGCCCCATCGTATGATGAACTGCCAGAAGATGAGAAGCTGTATGCTCTGTTTACTGATGGGTCCTGCTGCCTTGTGGGAAGGCATCGGAGATGGAAGTCAACTGTATGGAGTCCTCTACGCAAAATTTCAGAAGCTGCAGAAGGAGACGGTGAATCCAGTCAGTTTGCAGAGTTAAAAGCCATCCAGTTGGCTTCAGACATTACTGAACAGGAAAAATGATTTGTGGATGGTGGCAAACGCTCTGTAGGAATGGCTATAGCAATGAAGAAAGAAGAACTGGCAACTACGGGGCAGTGGAGTGGACTTAACCTTGGACAATATTGCACAGGTTATCCATGAGTGTGAGACGTGTGCTACAATTAAATAAGCAAAACGGTTGAAGCCCATATGGTATGGAGGACGATGGCAGAAATATAAATACGGAGAGGCCTGGCAGATTGATTACATCACACTGCCACAGACTCACCAAGGTAAATGCCATGTGCTCACAATGGTGGAGGAAACCACGGGATGATTGGAAACATATCCTGTGGGTCATGCCACCGCCCAGAACACTATTCAGGGCCTTGACAGGAAAGTCCTCTTGCCACATGTCACCCCAGAAAGAATTGAGTCAGACAATGGGACACACTTCAGAAATAACCTCATAGATGCCTGGGCCAAAGACCACACTGAATGCAATGGGAGGTGGAACTTTCAAGCATTGGGATACACACTTGGAAAAGGCCAACTGGCTAGTCAACTCCAGAGGATCTGTCAATCGAGGTGGCCCTTCCCAATCAGAACCCTTACATATTGTAGAAGGGAACAAAGTCCCTGTGGTACATAAAAAACACATGTTAGGGAAGGCAGTCTGGGTGTGTCCTGCCTCAGGTAAACGCAAACCCATCCATGGGATTATTTTTGCTCAGGGACCTGGGTGTACTTGGTGGGTGATGTGCAAGGATGGGAAGACCCAATGTATGCCTCAAGGGAATTTGATTCTGGGTGAGAATAACCCGTGAATTAAATTGTTTATCGATAGCTGTTCAATGTCATTATTCCTATGGTTGCTCTATGTTATGCATGTGTAGATGATTATGATATGTAAATCTAGACATGACGTGTCGATGGTATAGAATAAGGAGTGGAATGTCCTAGTTTGAGCCAAGATAGAGTTAATTCCCATGAGGAACCAGGAAAGGGCACAGCCTGAACAGCTGACCCAGGCTGGTCAGCAGGTATTCCATACCATACTAAAGTCATGTCCAGTATATCGGTGGATGCTAGTCGGAAGAAGCTCTCTTCCAGGGTCGCGGACTCTCTGTCGCCGGTCCGGAGCAGTCTCTTAGGTCGGGTCCCAGGTGGTGAGAAACTACATCACTAACCAGTTTTCTTTGTAATATCCACTTGTGTTTGTTATAGTTGTTCCTCTTCAATTTTCCTTAGTAAATTGTTCTTCAACTTATGTGGGCTCTTTTAATTTTTTTTTCCCTCTCCAATCCCCTCCGCATTCCATCAAGAGGGGAAGAGGGAGGAGTCGCGTTTTTTTTTTTCCCTTTGCTCCAACTGGCAAAACCATGACATAGGCTACACGGGGAGTGAGCAGGACAAGTAGGCGGGATTGGAGATAGCTCCCACAGGAAAGCAGCTGCAAAGCTGGCACAGTGCTGGTTGATAGGCTACACAGGGACCTACGTAACACTTTAAGTGGGATCTACGTACCTGCTTTCTTGTAGCTCCTAGATGCAGTGCTTCTACCTGAATCCTCTATTTTCAATGAGAGCTGAGCAGGCCAAGTGCGCGGGACAGAGATAGCTGCCACAGGAAAGCAACTGCAGAGGTGCAACAGTGCTGGCTGATGTTCTACACTGGAATTAACGTTTCACTGTAAATGGGTTCTGCGTACCTGATTTCTTGTAGCGTCACGATGCAGAGATGTAACTTCAACCGGTAGCCTGTATTTTTTAATGGGAACCGAGATGGACAAGCGCGCGGGATTGGAGATAGCTCCAACAGGAAAGTAGTTATAAAGGTAGCACAGTGCTGGCTGATAGGCAACAGGAGGACATTAGTACCAGAGTTGGTGGGGTCTTCATACCCAGACGCAGTGGCGTAACTCCCCTCGGTAGCCTGTATTTTCAATGGGAGCTGAGCAGGCGAAGTGCGCGGGATTGGAGATAGCTCAACCAGATGAAAAGGAGCTGCAAAGATGGCACAGTGTTTGCTGATAGTCTACACGGGGACCTACGTACCATTTTTTGGGGGATTCTGCGTCCCTGCTTTCTTGTAGCTCCCAGAGGCAATGACTTAACTTCTACCAGTAGCCTGTATTTTTTCACGGAAACTCAGAAGGACAAGTGTACAGGATTGGAGATAGCTCCCACAAGCAAGCAGCTGCAAAGGTGGGACAGTGCTGCCTGATAGGCTACATGGGGATCTACGTACCACTGGAGGTGGAGTCTGTGAACCTGCTTTCTTGTAGCTCCACGATGCAGAGGTGTAACTTCTATCGGTAGCCTGTATTTTCAATGGGAGCTGAGAAGACCAAGTGCACAGCATTGGAGATAGGTCCCACAGGAAAGCAGCTGCAAAGGTGGGACAGTGCTGCCTGATAGGCTACCCAGGGACCTACTTACCACTGTAGGTGTTCTCTGCATACTTGCTTTCTTGTAGCTCCACGACACAGAGATGAAAATTCTACCTGCAGACTGTATTGTTTAATGGGATCTAAGCAGGTCAAGTGCGTTGAAAAGAGATAAACCCCACAAAAAAGCTACTGCAAAAGCAGCACAGTACTGACTGATAGGCTACATGGGGACCTACGTAGCAATCCAGATGGGATCTAGGTTCCTGCTTTCTTGTAGCTCCCAGACACAGTGGCATAACTTCTACTGGCAGCCTGTATTTTCAATGTGAACTGAGCAGATCAAGTGCGTAGGATCGGAGATATCTCCCACAGGAAAGCAGTTCCAAAGGTGGCACAGTGCATGCTGAGAGTCTACACGGGGAACAATGCACCACTGTAGATGGGGTCTGCGTACCTGCTTTCTTCTAGCTCTCAGACACAGTGAACTAACATGTACTGGCAGGCTGTATTTCAAATGTGAACTTAGCAGGCCAAGTGCACGGGATTGGAGATAGTTCCCACAGGAAAGCAGCTGGAAAGGTGGCACAGTGCTGGCTGATACGCCACACGGGGACCTACGTAACACTTTAAGTAGGGTCTGCGTACCTGCTTTCTTGAAGTTCCTAGATGCAGTGGAATAATTTCTACCTGAATCCTGTATTTTCAATGGGAGTTGAGCAGGCCAAGTATGCGGGATCTGGGGATAGCTCCAACAGGAAAGCAGTTGCAAAGGTGGCACAGTGCTGGCTAATAGAATACACAGGATCCTACCTAGCACTGTAGGTGGGGTCTGCATACCTGCTTTCTTGTAGTTCCTAGATCCAGTAGCGTAACTTCTACCGACAGCATGTATTTTTTAACTGGGAGCTGAGCAGGCCAAGTGAGCGGAATTGGAGATATCTCTCACAGCAAAGCAGCTGCAGAGGTGGCACAGTGCTGGCTGATAGGCTACACAGGGACCTACGTATTACTGTAGGTGGGGTCTGCGTACCTGTTTCTTGTAGCTCCCAGAACCAGTGGTGAAACTTCTACCAGCAGCCTGTATTTGAAAGAGGAGTTGAGCAAGCCAAGTTCCCAAGATTTAAGATTTCTCCTACAGGAAAGTAGATGCAAAGGTGGCACAGTGTTTGCTGATAGGGAACGTAGATCTACATTCTACTATAGACTGGGCCTGCATATCTGCTTTCATGTAGCTCTCTGACGCAATGGCGTAACTTTTAAAGGCAGCCTTTATTTTACAAGGGAACTGACCAGGCCAAGTGCGTGGCATCGGAGATATCTCCCACAACAAAGTAACTGCAAAGATGGTACAGTGCTGGCTGATAATCTAAACGGGGACCTACATACCACTGTAGGTGGGGTCTGCGTACCTTCTTTCTTCTAGCTCTCAGACACGTAACATGCACCGACAGACTATATTTCAAACAGGAGCTGAGCAGGCACGATGCGCGGAATTAGAGATAGATCCCACAGGAAAGCAGCTGGAAAGGTGGCACAGTGCTTTCTGATAGTCTACAGGGGACCTACGTACCAATGCATGTGTGGTCTGCGTACCTGCTTTCTTTTAACTCCATGATGCAGATGTGTAACTTCTACCAGTAGCTTTTTTTTTTCAATGGGAGCTGAGCAGGCCAAGTGTGCTGGATTGGAGATTGCTCTCACAGGAAAGAAGTAGCATAGATGACACAGTGTTGGTTGATAGGCTACACGGGGACCTACGTAATACTGTAGGTGGGGTGTGCGTAACTGCTTTCTTGTAGCTCCCAGGCACAGTGGCGTAACTTCTACCGGTAGTCTGTGTTTTTTCAATGGGAGCTGAGAGATCAAGTGTGCGGGATTGGAGATAGCTCCCACAAGAAAGCGGCTGCAAAAATTGCACAGTGCTGGCTGATAGATTACACGGGGAGCAATGTACCACTGTAGGACTGGTCTGTGTACGTGCTTTCTCGAAGCTCCATGATGCAGAATCGTAACTTCTACCAGTAGCTTTTTTTTAATAGGAGCTGAGCAGGAAAAGTTCGCCGCATTTTAGATAGCTCTCACAGGAAAGCAGTAGCATAGGTGACACAGTGTTGGATGATAGTCTACACGGGGACCTACGTACCACTGTAGGTTGGGTATGCATAAATGCTTTCTTGTAGCTCCCAGGAACAGTGACGTAACTTCTAATGACAGTCTGTATTTTTTCAATGTGAGCTGAGAAGGTCATATGCGTGGGATTGGAGATAGCTCCTAATGAAAAGCAGGTACAAGGTGGCACAGTGCTGCCTGATAGGCTACATGGGGACCTAAGTACCACTGAAGGTTTGGTCTGCGTACCTTCTTTCTTGTACGTTTCGAGGATCAGAAGTCCACTACACCCCAACTGAAAAAGAAATACTAGCAGCATATGAGGGACTTCGAGCTGCTTCAGAAGTCATTGGCACAGAAGCTCATCTCCCATTGCCACCACGTCTGCCTGTGTTACACTGGATGTTCAAAGGGAAAACCCCTTCTATACATCATGCAACCAGCGCTACATGGAGTAAGTGGATGGCGTTGATTACACAACTATCTTGGCTGGGGAAATCTAATCGCCCAGGAATCCTGGAAGAGATCATTCACTGGCCAGAAGGCAGGGATTTTGGAGCATTGCCTGAGGAAGTAGCTCGTGCCCAAGAGGCACCACCATATAATGAACTAGCTCTAAAGATTGCAGAACAAGAGAAGTGGCCAGTACTCTATACTGACTGCTGGATGGTGGCTAATGTCCTATGGGGATGGCTACAGCAATGGAAGAAGATCAACTGGCAGCGCAAGGGTAAATCCATCTGGGCTGCTACATTATGACAAGACATTGCTGCTTGGGTAGTGCCGCGAAGTTTTCGTCTCTTGGCCTAAAAAACCAGGCTCAAAGCCTGAAACCAGGCTCGAAGCCTGAAAAATGAACCAGGCTCGAAGTCTGAAAACCAGGCTCGAAACCTGAAACCTGAACAGAAAGCGGCCTGCTGTCTACGTGACTATGTGACAGCAACTGCTTTAACCATGGCTCTGACTCTGGTCTTGATTGTGCATTAAATTCATATAATTAGAACTCAGACTGCCTTGCCCCATCAGGCCTAACATTATACCCCAGGATCCACGTCCATTCTCCCTTAACCATTCCTGTACAGGGTAGAAAACATGACTGAAAGTACGTCATGGAGATGCTCACGTGCCCAAAAGCTGTGTCACTGAAGAACAATGGAACAACCAACAGGTAGACAAAGCTGCCAAATTCGAAGTAGCTCAGGTAGACCTAGACTGGGAGCGTAAAGGTGAGCTCGATGGGCCCATGAAACATCAGGACGTCTGGGAAGAAATGCAACATATAGATGGGCTCGTGATCAAGGAGTGGGCTTGACCATGGAAACCATTACACAGGTCACCCACGAATGTGAAACGTGTGCTGCAATCAAGCGAGCCACACGAATCAAGTGTCCCTGGAACAGAGGCCGATGGCTGGGTTTTCAATATGGTGAGGCCTGGAAAACTGACTATGTTGGACCACTACCACAAACACACCAAGGCAAGCGTTATATACTCACCATGGTGGAAGCAGCTACCGGTTGGTATGAAACATACCCTGTAAACCATGCCACGGCCCGAAATACTGTCTTGGGTCTTGAAAGGCAAGTTTTGTGTGGTACTCCAGAAAGAATTGAATCGGAAAATGGGACTCATTTTAGAAATAATCTCATAAACTCCTGTCAAAAAAACATTGCACTGAGTGGATATACCACATCCCCTATCATCCACAAGCCTCTGGAAAGATTGAAAGATATAAAAGATTAGTAAAGACCATGTTGAGAGCACTGGGCAACTGGAACACTGAACACACTGTTTCCCCTGGCTTGGATATCCATCTTGATGGATGCGACGTAAGTTATAGCCTGCTCCAGTGAACATCTACAGAGGATGAAAGATAGAAGAATGTTTTTTTGGTTTTTTGATGCAAGAGGGAATACAAGAATGATGTTTGTTGAAGAGTGGGGGTACTGGTTAATGAGAGTATATAAGAACGTATATGCCATTGTGAGATGGTTTGTCTGAGCATGACATAAATGGTATGGAATAAGGGGTGTAGACTCTAGTGGGTCTGGGATGTTAGTGACTTTCCACAGCAGTGCTGTGCTTGCTGTTGATATCAATATCATGACTACTGCTCGCACAGCATCAGGACTGTCCCTCCACATTCCTTCCCCCATCTTCACCAATAGCTGTGGGTGAGCACAATCTTGGGAGGGACCACGGCCAGAACAGCTGAACAGCTGACCAAGGAGATATTCCATACCATATGACCTTAGCTCACAAATATAAACTTGGGGAGAGAAGCAGGAAGGGGAGGCAAGATTCATTTCTAGCCTTCCAAAAAGAACCGCTACGGGTACCTATATGCGTACCGAAGTCCTGCTTCTCGGGAGGTTTCCGGACATCGCTGCAGATGGGAAGTAGAGAGTAACAGCTTTATGTGCATTTGCTTTTCTTCCTGCGAGCGCGTCATTGCTGTTTCTTTATGAAACTGCTTTTATCTCAACCCACGAGACTCCAATCTCATTTTCTCCACTTCCCGGGCTTTCTGAGGAGGTGGGGGATAGAGTGCTGTGGTGGGCACCTGGCATTTTTTTTTTCTCTTTCTCACTTTATCTGGGTGCTCCTTACAATTGATTTTTTTCTCAGAGAATTAAATCAGAAGGTGAGAAAGGCATTTTCATGTGTACTGGTTCACTCTGCCCAATGAGGAAGGTTCTGTGTCAGAGTCCTCATTTTTCCACGTTACTACTATCTGGACAGGGCTGGGAGTCCTCCCTTGAACCAGCACTCCAGGATGTATCCTTGTCAGGTTGCTGGGTCCCTGTTCAGGTTCATGTTGGGTAGCGGGTAAGTGAGAGAGGGTGTATATATAGGAATATCTCTTACCCTTTAAGGGTCAAATGTTGAAGACACATTTTTGCTGCAGTGCATGGGGAGCAATGGTTTTGAACCTTTTGTTTTTCTACTGTGAGTGATATTATGTGATTTGTTCATTCAGATTCTTTCTGCCATTCAGATTTTTCTCTTAAATAACAGATCTACATATGGGACTTTATCTCACTTTTCCTCGCTCTTATAAAACAACATTAATTGCAAGATACTATTATAATTTAGTATTCTTTTCAGGGGGCACAATTCCTCATCATCCAGAGCATACATTGACCACATAAGATCACAATATTCAATAAGCTGCTTTTTACACAAATCATTACGTATTTTTCTCCAGTGAGCCATAGGCTGCCCAAAGGAGAGGTTTTTGGCACAGGGCTCTTATTATTAGAATTTCCTCCTCTAAACAGGTTTGACCACTTAGATGTCATAACCAAAAATTATGGTGTCCTTCAAACAGAGAGATTTCAATATTTGTACACATGGTTACAGTACTCTATAAGTTGATCTTTATGAAAATCACCCTTAAATTCCTTCCTGCCAACAGACACACAAGAGGTGAATTCTCAGGTACTTTGTTTACCATTTCAAAATCCTTTTAGTTACAAATACTTTCTCAACAATCATTTCGTTCTTTCGCTTCGCTTCTGTCTGGCTGCACCCCTCGCGGGATCACAGAACCCCGGATCAAAGCTCCGCACTCGCTTCGTAAGCAATTGCAAGTCCCAGTTACACACACAGACAGCTCACAACACAATATAAAATTATATGTATATATATACACAAAGCAATATACAAAGCAATGTACAAATCAATGTGCAAACAAAAACCAAGAGGTACCTTACCATATACTTATGCGGGCCCAATTATACCAATTACAAATTGCCAATTACCAATGTCAGCCCTGCGATCACTTCATCCGACTTAAGGGCTGCAATATCAATGCCAACCTTTCGATTGCTTTCACATTTGCCTTACGGGCGGCAACTAGGTTCCCAATACCAATACGAGGATCCTCTAGTCCAACCCAGCAGAAATTAAGCTCCGACTTACTGGCAGGCTCCTTTGGGCTTTCCCTGGGCCCAACCAAGCGGGGTCTCCGACACTGCGACTTAAAGGCTAGTTCACCAGGTTCCGCCCCCAACCAATTAGAAGTGCCTTACCACTCCAGGGAATGTTGCGAGGAGCTGTCGCAGACAGCTGGTCCATCGCAGACGATGGTCCTCCCCGAGAATTCCTTGGTGCCGGCTGGAGTTTGATCAATATCTGATCCTGTCCAGTCCAGTCTCACTCGCAAGGTCCCAGGTGGGTCGCCAAAACTGTTGACGAATTCGCAGTCGCGAAAAACTTACCTACAGAGGAATGCAGTTAAGCAGGCACTTCTTTATTATGCAGCGCTTGGAAAACACGGCGGGAGTGGGGGGGTGCATAGCTTTTCCATAAGTGCTTCTTTGTTAGTTACCATTTTCAGGGTTTTTATATGGCTCAAACGAAAGAATCACATTTGTCAACACAAGCATGCATAAAATGTCCATCTATCAATTTAGCCCTTCACCTTGATTTGTTCCCAACAAACATAAAATTTTCAAAATCACAGTGATTTGTCAAAAAAAGATATCAGTCCCTTTGTTTTAGTAATAAATAAGGTAACAGTCAAGGTAACCTAACGAATACATTTACCAGGGACTTGTAGTTAAGGTAACAGCTAAGGTAACCTAACAA
This sequence comes from Colius striatus, assembly GCF_028858725.1. Classification (NCBI taxonomy): domain Eukaryota; kingdom Metazoa; phylum Chordata; class Aves; order Coliiformes; family Coliidae; genus Colius; species Colius striatus. The sequence goes on from NC_084789.1 coordinate 4,344,764, forward strand.
ATATATTCACCAGGGTCTCGTGGCTAAGGTAACAGGTCCCTATCAGGTATGGTATGTAACTCTTGCAGTTTGATCCTTATGTGATTCTAATGAATACTTACTTAATCAATAGGTGTTTGAGTTATTTGCAAGTGGTTAGCTAAATGTTTGAATTATTACTAAGTGATTAACAAGTGCTTAACAAGTGTTTGACTACTTATTGTGATAATAAGTTTTTAACTGAAATAATTGTGTATCTGCAACACCCCTGTAGCCTATCAGCCAGCCTTGTGCTACCTTTGCAGCTGTTTTTCTGTGGTAGTTAATACCAATCCCAGGTACTTGGCCTACTCAGCTCCCATTGAAAATACAGGCTGTCGATGAAATTTATGCCACTGCATCGGGGCACTAGAAGAAAGCAGGTATGCTGAGCCCTCCTACAGTGGTACGTAGGTCCCCATGTAGTCTATCAGCCAGCACTATGCCACCTTTGCAGCTGCTTTCCTGTGGGCGTTATCTCCAGTCCCACAAATTTGGCCTGCTCAACTCCCATTGAAAACACAGAAGTAACATCTGTGTCTTGTAGTTACAAGGAAGCAGGTATGCTGAGCCCACTAACCGTGGTACGTAGGTCCCCGTGGAGCCTATCAGCCAGCACTGTACCACCTTTGCAGCTGCTGTCCTGTGGGAGCTATCTCCAATCCCGCGCGCTTGATCTGCTCAGCTCCCATTGAAAAAATACAGGATACCAGTAGAAGTTACGCCACTGCCTCTGGGAGCTACAAGCAAGCAAGAAACGCAGAGCCCACTTACAGTGTTACATAGGTCCATGTGTAGCCTATCAGCCAGCACTGTGTAACCTTTTGCAGCTGCTTTCCAAGTTGAACTATCTCTTTCCTGCACACTTGGCCTGCTCAGCTCCCATTTAAGAAATACAGGCTGCCGGTAGAAGTTACACCTTTTTCTCTGGGAGCTACAAGAAAGCAGGTATGCAGACCCCACCTACAGTGGTACATAGTTCCCCGTGTAGCCTATTAGCCAGCACTGTTCCACCTTCTCAGCTGCTTTACTGTGGGAGATATCTCTTTCCTGTACAATAGACCTGCTCAGCTCACTTTGAAAAAATACAGGCTTTTGATGGAAGTTATGCCTCTGGGTCTGGGAATTAAAAGAAAGCAGGTATGTAGACCCTATGTACTGTGGTACGTAGGTCCCCGTGTAGCTTATCAGCCAGGACTTTGCACCCTTTGCAGCTGCTTTCCTGTTGGAGCTATGTCCAATCCAGCATAGTTTATGTGTTCAGCTCCAATGTAAAATACAGGTTGCCAGTAGAAGTTACAACTCTGTGTCGTGGAGTTACAAGAAAGCAGGTACGCAGATCCCACCTACAGTGGTACGTTGGTCCCCATGTAGCCTATCAGCCAGCACTGTGTTACATTTGTAGAGAAAAAATGAGGGAGCATGGACATGGATCCCAGGGTATAATGCTAGGCAAGGCAGCCTGGGCGCTAGTTATATAGATTTGATGCACAATCAAGACCAGAGTCAGAGCCATGGTTAAAGAAGTTGCTTTCACCTAGACAGCAGGCCGCTTTCTATTCCCTCAAGGTCGGACTGTTCTTGGCTAAAGGTGGTAAACAACTTGGAGGAAAAACAAGATGTGAAAATATAAGGGAGCTTGCTTATTGCAGAAATCACAAGTAGGATGAACATGAAAATGTAATCTATTAGCTGCTGTTGCTGAGCTAGCTTGAAGCCTGCAGTGTATGTAAGTTAGAGCCTGCTTTTAATAAAGTGAAGATCTCTGCTATCACTCACACTGAGTAGGATGGGATTTCTTCCCAACGAGTTGAGAATTTGAACCTAGGCTGAGCGTCTCATGAAGTAGGCTTAGAGCTGTTTTTTTAGGCTTCAAGCTAGTTTTATTAGGCTTCAAGCTGGTTTTTTAGGCTTCAGGCTCATTTTTTTAGGCCAAGAGTCAAAAACTTCGCGGCAAATGACGCCCAACGTGGGGCTCTGAGTGACTTTACGTCTCTGCGTCTGAGAATTACAAGAAAAGAGGTACGCAGACAACATCTACAGTGGTACGTAGTTCTCCGTGTAACCTATCAGCCAGCACTGTGTCACCTTTGCAGCTGCTTTCCTTTGGGAGCTATCTCAAATATCATGCACTCTGCCTGCTAAGCTCCCATTGAAAAAAAAGACTGCTGGTAGAAGATACACCTCTGCGTCTAGGAGCTACAAGAAAGCAGGTACGCAGACCCCACCTACAGAGGGACTTAGGTCCCTGTGTAGTCTATTAACCAGCACTGTTCCAACTCTCCGCTGCTTTCTTGTGAGAGCTATCTCCAATCCCAGGTAATTGGCCTGCTCAACTCCCATTGAAAAAATACAGGCTTCCAGTAGAATTTATGCCACTGGCTCTGGGAGCTACGAGAAAGCCGGTATTCAGACCCCACCTACAGGGGTACATAAATCTCCGTGTAGCCTATCAGCCAGCACTGTGCAACCTTTGCTCCTGCTGTCCTGTTGGAGCTACCTCTTTCCCGTGCACTTGGCCTGCTCAGCTGTCATTGAAAATACAAGCTGCTGGTAGAAGTTACGCCACTGCATCTGGAAGCAAGAAGGCGGCACATACGTAGACCCCACCTACAGTGGTTCATTGATTCCCATGTAGCCTCTCAGCCAACACTGTGCTACTTTTGCAGCTGCTTTCCTTTTGGAGCTATCTCTTTACCGCCCACTTGACCTTCTCAGCTCCCATTGAAAAAATACTGGATGTCAATAAAAGTTGTGCCTCTGCCTCTGGAAGCTACAAGAAAGCAGGTATACAGACCTCACCTACAGTGGTACGTACATCCCTGTGTATCCTCTCAGCCAGCATTGTTCCACTTTTGCTGTACGCAGACCCCACCTACGTAGGTCCCTGTATACCCTATCAGTCAGCACTGTGCCATCTTTGCAGCTGCTTTCCTATGGGAGCTATCTCCAATCCCGCATAATTCCCAGCTCAGCTCACATTTGAAATACATGCTTCCGGTAAAAGTTACAGCAGGGCGTCTGGGAGCTACAAGAAAGCATGTACGCAGACCCCACCTACAGAGGTACGTAGATCCCGGTGTAGCCTATCAGTTAGCATTGTGTCAGCTTTTCAGCTGTTTCCTGTAGGAGCTATCTCCAATCCCTCTCACTTGGCCTGGTAAGATACCATTGAAAATACAGGCTAATGGTAGAAGTTACACAACTTTGACTAGGAGCTACAACAAAGCAGGTACGCAGACCTCAGCTAAAGTGATACGTAGGTCCCCGTGTAGCCTATAAGCCAGCACTGTGTCACCTTTGCAGCTGCTTTCCTGTGGGAGCTGTCTCCAATCTTGCATACTTGGCCTGCTCAGCTCTAATTTGAAATAAAGGCTTCCAGTAGAAGTTACGTCACTGCGTCTGGGAGCAACAAGAAAGCAGGTAGTCAGATGCCACCTACAGTGGTACGTAGTTCCCCGTGCAACCTGTCAGCCAGCACTGTGTCACCTTTGCAGCTGCTTTCCAATAAGAGCAATCTCCAATCCTGCGCACTTCGCCTGCTCAGCTCCCTTTCAAAATACTGACTGCTAGTAGAAGTTGCGCCACTGCGTCTGGGAGCTACAGAAAAGCAGGTACGCAGACCTTACCTAGAGTGGTACAGTGGTCCCTTGGCCTTCTCAGCTCCCATTTTAAAAATACAGACTGTTGTTAGAAGTTACGCCACTGCCTCTCCGAGTTACAAAAAAAAACTGGTACACAAAACGGAACTACAGCGGTGCGTAGATCCTTGTGTAATCTATCAGCCAGCACTATACCTAAAGAAGACCTGAAGTCTCCTCATTGGCATCTGTCCTGATTTGAGTCAGGATAGAGTTAATTCCCGTGAGGAACCAGGAAAGGGCACAGCCTGAACAGCTGACCCAGGCTGGCCAGCAGGTATTCGATACCATCCTAACCGTCATGCCCAGGGTACAGGTGGGGGTTGGCCGGAATAAGCTCTTGCCCAGGAATAAGCTCTTCCAGGGGGGCGCGGACTCTCGGTCTCCGGTCCGGAGCGGTCGCTCACGTCGGGTCCTGGGTGGTGAGCAACTGTATCGCTCACCAGTTTTCTTTGTAATATCCCCTTGTTTTTGTTATAGTTGTTACTCTTCAATTTTCCCCAGTAAACTGTTCTTATTTCAACTTACGCGGGCTCTTTTACTTTTTTTTCCTCCCTCTCTGATCCCCTCCGCATTCCGTCAGGAGGGGGAGGTTTTCTTCCCCTTTGCTCCGGCTGGGCAAAACCACGACATTTATTGGCACCCAACGTGGGGCATGCGAGGTTGAAATAGAACAGAGTGGGTTTAAAAAAAATCCTTGTGTACACTCCTTACACTAACTGATTGCTGATCACAATGTTGGTTGATATGCTCGTATGGTGGTATTACATGTCCTCTTATCTGCATCATGTATGTCTTGTGATAGTGTTTCTCGTTGGTGGAAAATGTATAAAAATTCTCATGCTACTGCACTGGATGGGATTGGCTTATGATATGATTTTGTCATGGGTTATTAAGTTGGGTTGAAATGTTACATGGCTCTTCTATCTCTTCCACACTTTCTCCTAGAACTTAATAATGGCACTCAATTTATGGGAAAATCTGATGTGTAATTCCTCTCACTATGTCACTTACCTGCATTTCATCAAGATGCTTCGAAAGGATTCTAACAATAATACTTGGAATGTTCTAATTACCATGTCTGTATTATTTTCCCATGTTTCTACCTTGGCTTGGATTGTAAAATTTTTTTTGAGAGCTGTGAGGAAAGGCATACAGAATATGGACAGGTGCCCAGGGAGCTTTTTACCTGTAAAGATTTGGAGAACACAGGAACCCATTCCTAACTCAGCTGTGCCAGAACCAGTTGCTGTTACCACTGTGGACACTCATACCCAGACTGTGAATATCATTGTTATGTCCACTCAAACTGCTGCTACAACTGTGGATGCTCAAACCCAGACTGTTGCTGTTACAACTGCGGCCACTCAAACTGAGGCAACTGATACAATTGCTGTTGAATCAGAGTGTCAATCTGTGCCAGTATCAGTTGCCCCTGTACAGAAAAAGAAATACACAAAAAAACCAGTTCGCAGCACTAAGGATGAAGATGAACAAGGGATATCACAGAAGGAAGAAGAATTGGAGCCAGAGATAATCAGCCGGTCCTTGTCTCTGAGTGAACTGCGAGATGTGCGGAAAGATTACAACCATCACCCAGGTGAGCACATTATCACCTGGATGCTCCGATGCTGGGAAAATGGAGCCCACAGTTTGGACTTAGAGGGCAAAGAGGCCAGGCAATTGGGCTCCTTGTCCCGGGACGGGGGCATTAATAAGGCTATGGGAAGACTGTCACAAACCCTCAGCCTCTGGAGGAGACTTTTGTTGGGCGTGAAGGAAAGATACCCCTTCAAGGAAGATATTACAAGACCCCCAAGCAAGTGGACCACCATGGAGAAAGGCATTCAATATTTGAGGGAGTTAGCTGTGCTGGAGATTATTTATAATGACTATGCGCCCAGAGACCCAGATGAAATTCAATGCACACGAGTTATGTGGCAAAAGTTCCTACGAAGTGCACCACCAAACTATGCCAGTTCATTGGCAATTGTCTCCTGGAAAGAAGATGAGAGGCAAACGGTGGAACAACTAGCCGCTCAACTTCGGCAATATGAAGAAAATGTGTCTTGTCCCCTACAGGCTGTTGTTTCAGCTGTAGAGAAAATGTCACGGAAGTTTGACCAATTCATGTCTTGCTCTCCATCTGCCAGTACTCCAGCTTTTAAGAATAAGCGTCCCTGTGCTCAAGAGCAGGAACATAAGGAGTATACACCCCAGGATGTTTCACGGTCCCATCCACAGAACCAAGGAGAGAATATGAGCAAGTGGGATAGGCCACCTACCCCATCTACTCCAAGAGCACAGGCACAGGAGTTGCGTAAAGGAAGAGTTAAAAGAAGTAACTCTCCTTGGAGGAATGTCGCTCCAGTTTCCAGTGAGCAACCCCCTAGACAAGATAGGAGGGTTGATTTCAATTCTGATTCCCTCGAGGGGACCTCTGGTGTTTCCTGGGAAACAGTAAATGATGACTGTGATGACCAGTATTAGAGGGACTCTGCCTCCAGCCAGGTGGAGGAAAGGGATAATTGGGTTTATTGGACTGTGTGGACTCGTTGGCCTGGCACATCAAATCCACAAGAATATAAGGCTTTAGTGGACACTGGTGCACAATGTACTCTGATGCCATCAAATTTTAAAGGGACAGAATCCATTTGTATTTCTGGAGTGACAGGGGGATCTCAACAGCTATCTGTATTAAATGCTGAAGTGAGTCTGACTGGCACAAATTGGCACAATCATCCCATTGCGACAGACCCCGAAGCTCCATGCATCTTAGGCATAGATTATCTTAAGAGAGGGTATTTTAAGGACCCAAGAGGATACAGGTGGGCCTTTGGTGTGGCTGCAGTGGAGGCAGAAGAGATTGAACAATTATCCAGCATGCCTGGCCTTTCAGAGGACCCTTCTGTTGTGGGGTTGCTGAAGGTTGAGGAGCAACAGGTACCAATTGCAACCACAACAGTGCACTGTCGGCAATATCGCACCAACAGAGACTCTGTGATTCCCATTCATAAGTTGATTCGCCAATTGGAGAGCAAAGGGGTGATCAGCAAAACTCACTCACCCTTTAACAGCCCTATATGGCCGGTACAAAAGTCTACTGGAGAGTGGAGACTGACAGTAGGCTGTCGTGGCCTGAATGAAGTCACGCCACCGCTGAGGGCGGCTGTGCCAGACATGTTGGAACTCCAATACGAATTGGAGTCCAAGGCAGCCAAATGGTATGCCACCACTGATATTGCCAATGCATTCTTCTCAATCCCTTTAGCAAAAGAGTGCAGACCTCAGTTCGCTTTCACTTGGAGAGGGGTGCAGTATACTTGGAATCGACTGCCCCAGGGGTGAAAACACAGCCCCACCATTTGCCATGGACTGATCCAGGCCATGCTGGAGGAGGGTGAGGCCCCAGAACATCTGCAATACATTGATGATATTGTGGTGTGGGGTGACTCAGCCGTGGAAGTCCTTGATAAAGGAAAGAAAAGAATTCAAATTCTTCTACAGGCTGGCTTTGCCATTAAACTCAGTAAAGTCAAAGGACCTGCACAGGAGATCCAGTTTGTAGGAGTAAAATGGCAGGATGGACGTCGTCATATTCCAATAGAGGTGATAAAGAAGATTGCAGCCATGTCTCCACCAACTAACAAAAAGGAAACACAAGCTTTCCTAGGTGTTGTGGGTTTTTGGAGAATGCATATTCCAAATTCCAGTATGATTGTTAGCCCCCTCTACCGTGTGACACGGAAGAAGAATGATTTTGAATGGGGTCCTGAGCAGCAACAAAGTTTTGAACAAATTAAACAGGAGATTGTTCATGCGATGGCGCTTGGGTCAGTCCGGACAGGACCAGATGTTAAAAATGTGCTCTACACCGCAGCTGGGGAGAATGGCCCTACTTGGAGTCTTTGGCAGAGAGCACCTGGGGAGGGTCGAGGCCGACCCCTCGGGTTCTGGAGTCGGGGATACAGAGGATCCGAGGCCCGATACACTCCAACCGAGAAGGAGATACTGGCAGCATATGAAGGAGTTCAAGCTGCATCAGAAGTGATTGGCACAGAAACACAACCCTTCCTAGCACCTCGACTGTCAGTGCTGGGCTGGATGTTCAAGGGGAAGGCATTCCCTACGCATCATGCAACTGATGCTACATGGAGTAAGTGGATCGCACTGATCACACAACGAGCTCGCATAGGGATCCTGGAGGTGATCACAAACTGGCCAGAGTGCGAAGATGGTGAAATATCACCAGAGAAGGTGACACGTGTTGACGAGGCCCCATCGTATGATGAACTGTCAGAAGATGAGAAGCGGTATGCCCTATTTACTGAGGGCTCTTGTTGCCTTGTGGGAAGGCATCGAAGATGGAAGGCAGCTGTATGGAGTCCCCTACGCAAAATTTCAGAAGCTGTAGAAGGAGAGGGTGAATCCAGCCAGTTTGCAGAGGTAAAAGCCATCCAGTTTTACCTCTACACTGATTCATGGATGGTGACAAACGCTCTATGGGGATGGCTACAGCAATGGAGACGGAACAACTGGCAATGATGGGGCAAACCCGTCTGGGCTGCTCCACTATGGCAGGACATCGCTGCTCGAATGGAGAAACTAGTTGTGAAGGTGCGCCATGTACATGCTCACGTACCCAAAAAGCGGGACACAGAAGAACATCTGCATAACCAGCAAGTTGACAAGGCTGCTAAGATTTCTCAGATAGATCTGGATTGACAACATAAGAGGGAGTTATTTTTAGCTCAATGGGCCCATGATACCTCAGGTCATCAAGGCAGAGATGCTACCTATAAATGGGCTCGCGATCGAGGGGTGGACTTAACCTTGGACACTATTGCACAGGTTATCCATGAGTGTGAGACGTGCTACAATTAAACAAGCAAAACGGTTGAAGCCCATATGGTGTGGAGGACAATGGCAGAAATATAAATACGGAGAGGCCTTGCAGATTGATTACATCACACTGCCACAGACTCGTCAAGGCAAACGTCATGTGCTCACAATGGTGGAGGCGACCACCGGCTGGTTGGAAACGTATCCTCTGTCTCATGCCACCGCCCGGAGCACCATCCAGGGCCTTGAAAGGAAAATCCTCTGGCGACATGGCACCACAGAAAGAATTGAGTCAGACAATGGGACACACTTCAGAAATAACCTCATAGATGCCTGGGCCCAAGAGCATGGCATTGAATGGGTTTATCATTCAACCACACTGAAAGTGATGGGATGTGGAACTTTCAAGCACTGGGATACACACTTGGAAAAGGCCACCTGGTTAGTCAACTCCAGAGGATCTGTCAATCGAGCTGGCCCTGCCCAGTCAGAACCCTTACATATTGTAGAAGGGGACAAGACATGTTAGGGAAGGCAGTCTATGTGTGTCCTGCCTCAGGTAAAGGCAAACCCATCCGTGGGATTAATTTTCCTCAGGGACCTGGGTGTACTTGGTGGGTGATGTTCAAGGATGGGAAGACCCAATGTGTGCCTCAAGGGAATTTAATTCTGGGTGAGAATAACCCGTGAATTAAATTGTATAATGATAGCTGTTGAATGTCACGATTCCTATAGTTGCTCTACATTATGTATGTGTAGGTGATTATGATGTGTAAAGCTAGACATGACGTGTCGATGGTATAGAATAAGGGGTGGAATGTCCTGGTTTGAGCCAGGATAGAGTTAATTCCCGTGAGGAACCAGGAAAGGGCACAGTCTGAACAGCTGACCCAGGCTGTCCAGCAGGTATTCGATACCATCCTAACCGTCATGCCCAGGGTACAGGTGGGGGCTGGCCGGAATAAGCTCTTGCCCCAGAATAAGCTCTCCCGGGGGGGCGCGGACTCTCGGTCGCCAGTCGGGAGCGGTCGCTCACGTCGGGTCCTGGGTGGTGAGCAACTGTGTCACTCACCAGTTTTCTTTGTAATATCCCCTTGTTTTTGTTATAGTTGTTAGTCTTTAATTTTCCCCAGTAAACTGTTCTTATTTCAACTTACGCGGGTTCTTTTACTTTTTTTTCCTCCCTCTCCGATCCCCTCTGCATTCCGTCGGGAGGGGGAGGGGGAGGTGGAGGAGTCGCAGTTTTCTTCCCATTTGCTCCGGCTGGGCAAAACCACGACAGCATCAAAGGATGTGGCTGCAGTTCTTCTATGTCTTGGAGATTGCTGATTGTCCTCTTTTGTTCTGGCAGCTATTATGCTGACAGCCCTCTTGGGTGGTCCTTTTCTAACAACTGTCTTCCCCCTTAGTTCACGTACATGCGCTTCCAGCTTAAAAGTGGGTTCACCATCCCATTTCCTCATATCCTCTCCTTGGCCACACAAAAAGAGCCAGAGGTCATTTCGCGGTGTACTCCTGCGTCTAGGACTTCCTTTTCCCCTGGTCGGGGCAGTGGATGATCGAAATCTTGGGGCAGTTCTGACAGTCAGGCCATCATCCCACACTGATGAGGAGGTGCAGAGGCTCTCTTCATAGTTTTGTAACCAAGAAGATATTCTCTCCACTGTTGGTATATCCATGTCTGAGTGATACACCTTTGCCAAGATATTAGAATACGTAGCTGGGGCACTCTGAATCACTTTTCTCAACATGACCCGTGTACACTGGACATCGTCTTGATCTGCTGAGGCCTCGGCATTATCTAGATCACCATAGATGACTTCCAACACAGCTAATTCCCTTAGGTATTGGATGCCTTCATCAGCTATAGTCCACTTTCCTCAGGCATTTACAAGGTCTTCTTTGAATGGGTATTTTGCCCTTACACTTGAGAGGATTTTTTTCCAGAGACTGCAAATTGAGGTCTTCTTTCCAATGCCTCTTTCAATTCCCCGGTTCCTAGCAAGAGATCCCAGCTGTTGGGCTTCTCTACCTTCCAATTGCTGACTGTCAGTCACATTATCCCAACATTGGAGCAGCCAGGCACCAGCTCAATGCTGGCTGAAAGACTACAGGGGTGTTGCAGATACACAATTGTTTTAGTTAACAACTTATCATCACAATAAGTAGTCCAACCATTATTAAGTACTTGTTAACACCTAGTAGTAGTTGAGTCAATTAGCTAAGCACTTGCAGATAACTCAAACACCTATTGATTAAGTAAATATTCATTAGAATCACATAAGGATCAAACTGCAAGAGTTACATACCACACCTGATAGGGACCTGTTACGTTAACTACAAGACCCTGGTAAATGTATTTGTTAGGTTACCTTGACTGTTACCTTAGTTGTTACTAAAACAAAGGGACTGTTTTTCGCGATTGCGGATCCGTCAACAGTTTTGGCGACCCAGAATGGACCTTGAGAGTGAGACTGGACGGGGTCGGATGCTGATAGAACTCCAGTCGGCACCGAGGATTTCTCAAGGAGGATCATTGCCTGTGACCCTTACAGCTCCACTCAACATTCCCTGGAGTGGTAAGGCACTTCTAATTGTTTGAGGGCAGAACCTGGTGAACTAGCCTGTAAGTCGCAGCATCGGAGACCCCGCTTGGTTAGGCCCAGGGAAAGCCTAAAAGAGCCTACTAGAAAGTTTGAGTGAAAATTCCACTTCATTGGGCTAGAGGATCATCATATTGGTATTATGAGCCTAGGTGCCGCCCGTAAGGCAAACGCGAAAGCGATCGCAAGGTTGGCAATGGTAATGCAGCCCGTAAGTCAGACGAAGTGATCGCAGGGCTGACATTGATATTGGTAATTGGTGTAATTGGGACCACATAAGTATATGGTAAGGTACGTCTTGGTTTTGTTTTTTACATTGATTTGTACATTGCTTTGTATATTGCTTTGTGTATATATATTCATATTATTGTATATTGTGTTGTGAGCTGTCTGAGTGTGTGTGATTGAGACGTTGAATTGCGCATGAAGCGAGTACGGACCTTTGATCAGCAGTTCTGTGATCCCGCGAGGGGTGAAGCCGGAGATAAGCGAAGCGAAAGAACAAAATGACTGTTGAGAAAGTATTTGTAACTAAAAGGATTTTGAAATGGCAAACAAAGTACCTGAGAATTCATCCTTTGGGTGTCACTGGAGAAAAATACGTAATGATTTGTGTAAAAAGCAGCTTATTGAATATTGTGATCATATGTGGCCAGTGTATGCTCTGGATGATGAGGAATTTTGCTCCCTGAATGGAATACTAAATTATAATAGTATCTTGCAATTAATGGAGCACCCAGATAAAGTAAGAAAAAAATAAAAAGAAAAAAAAGAAAAAAGGAAAAAAAACCAAACCAGGGAATAAAACCCAATATAAACATGGGACTAACGTATTCAGATTTAAATACATGTAGAGGAGCAAACTGCAAATATTGTGGGAGCCACAGGGAAAGAGGTAAATCAGCCATTTTTGCAACTCTTAAATTTACAATTTGGCAATAAAGTTATAGCATATGAATTTTTGTATGTTTCAGAATGTCCCATACCCCTGATGGGGAGGGACTTGTCTAAATTAAATGCACAATTTTTCTTTGAAAACAGAGACTTGTTACTTAAACTACCTGAATCAAAGACAGGACAAATATTCATGATAAAAAAAAACAACAACAAAGGTGCTAGAATTACCCCCAGAAGTGGAGAATGTAGCGATCCCAACAGTTTGGGAAACTGAGATTCCAGGAAAATCAAAATTGACACAACCAGTAAAAACTGAAATAAAAGTAAAATCGGTCAGGGTGAGATAATACCCAAAAAAACCTGAGGCAAAGCAAAGATTAAAAGTTCTAATTGACAAATTTCTGAAATATCAAATTCCAGAAAAATGTGAGTCAGAGTATAATATACCTATTTATCAGTACAGAAACTGAATGTAGAGTATAGGTCAGTTAAGGATTTGAGACACATAAATCAGATTGTGAAAGATATACATCCAGTTG